>NC_060264.1:6176276-6481114 GCF_021901455.1 Neodiprion lecontei | reverse complement strand
TATTGTTTCAGGGGTGAAAATTGCGAATATAAAATATACGTGTAACGATGAAAAATTGCAGCGTTTTTTTTTTTTATTTTTTCTTTTTTTTTTTTTTAAACTAAATATATGGTGAAAAAATCAGACGCGTTATACAGTTCAACGACGTCTTAAATATCGAATGAAAACATCCATAATTTACGCGTAAAGAATGTCCGATTTTCATCGGTATTATAATAAATATATTATGCGCATTATTATGCTTTACATATACAATATCGTAAATATCAAATTCTAAGCATATATTATATATTATTATGTAATAAGAAGACTGCATAAAAGTACGAGGCAAGAGACGCGAACAAACCTTTTTCAGTATTGTTATTTGTCGAAAATTATTTCTGAACATTCGAATAACATTTGTCGTTCGATTAATATAATATACACTTGCATCTCATTTGTATATTGGCACACTTACAATTTATCCTTGTACACGTCCATTCGCACTTGGGTACTCAACACATTCGTAACACAATTTTCACTTTGGTCGAAAAAGTTTTACAATACGCTATACAGTGTACATAGAATATATTTATAATGTATATGTATGTATCATGTTATATAACATCATCGTAATGATGATAATAATATTAATAATCGGGGAGGGGTTAAAGTTTGTATAACCCTTAAGATTAAACATCAAATAAAGCTGTCGTTTTGCATTTTTAGACTTAATCTGCGCTGATTACTTTACCGATAGTATCGTATTCTACAATACCGGCATATGATAGACCGGAGACGTTGATTTTTCGTGATTCTAAAAATCTGCGCCTCACGACTATTTATTCAATAGATTCCTCTTTATTGTTTGATAATCCACGGGTTTTGATTGTGATACTTTTGAAATTCTACTCTGACTGCAGTGACAACTTTTTCTGTTTTTCTAATTATTGTTCCTCATTTAATTAACGAACGCGACATAATTACTCTCTCAAGAAAATTTTGATTATTCATTCGGCAGATTCTCGGGTGTTTTTAAATCGAAGATTAACACAGGACGCAAATTTTTACGTACAAGGATTTGTTCGCTGTTAGATCCCATCAAGAATATAGATATACGTATAATACAGTTGTAAAAGTTGTTGTAAGAAAAAAACGTCTTAGTAAAATATAATAAACAGTTCAAAGTGTAAAGCAACTATATAATAATTCAATATTCTAATTGTTAATTTAACACGAAGCACCAAGAAATCTTTAAAATTTTAAACAATACGAACGCGCATTGAAACTCGATCCTTGTTTCACTCGGGATTCAGAATTACCAAAAAAGTATCGAAGATTCGTCGACGAAGCGGAAAGCCTTTTAGTTTTAATAAAATTAGTACATCGTAACCAATAGATTTTATCAGCTACATTCATTGTTTACTACCTTATTTCTCGCAATTTGATTTTCATAAAGCAATATCTAGCTTTGATTTTTACAGAGTACAAAAAAATAAAAAATAGTTTGTTATATATTTGTAATAAATAATGTACGCGGTATAAAATTATATACTATCGGAAGTTAGTTCGCTAATAAAGTGAAACTTACCGCGAACACATTTACTTTTTTCCGTCCTGGATGATAAGAAACCGACGATGTGCAGAAATAGAAATGAAGGAAAATATTTATAAACGAAAAGACTATCGCAGTTCATTATACAGATAATCCGGATTATATATAATTATATTATATATTAATGTATAATATGTATAGGTACAACTTTCACGAAATGTTTGACCGATAAAACTTCATCGTTTGAAAGGCAAATTATTGTTTGTCTCTTATTATCGTAAAATTGCATATCGGATTTTCATCGTATGTACCTACGTATGCATAATTATATCCACATTCGTTCGAATGTGTCAGGGAATAATTGAAAAACAAACACGTACATAAGCCATCAATCATCTTTCTAAATTATAACGTTACACGTTTCAAGTAGTTGTTTGCGGAAATTAAGCGCCTTTCGTACACCAATTTTGCAACGAAATTAGTGGTACGTCTATTACTCGACTCGTCGTTACACAAATTAGCTTCATTAACGTTAACTGTCAAAAATTATGGACCGAGCGTTCTTCCTTAGATACATATATTTGAATTTTCATTCCCGCTATACTTAATCTTGTTCCCTGGAAGATTTAAGAAGGTAACAGAAACCCGCCGTTCACCTCAACTCGCAATCGGGCTTATGGATTTAACGTTGCGCGCAACAACTTTACGAACTCAGGATATATCATATTTTCTGTTAATTGCATAATTTCCGATTAGGCACATCCCCGTTTAGTTCTGCTTTGTAAGTTTTCTTCTTCTTCTTCTTCTTCTTTTTTTTTTTTTTTCTGTTGCCGTTTTGTATTTTTTTTTCTTTTTTTTTTTTTTTGTTATTTTCCATTTTGTGTATGTGTGTGTGTGTGTGTTTTTTTTTTACCTATAGTTCTCTTTCCGCCGTTCGATTATACCGAAAAATTATTATCAGCCGCAGAGGAGTTAATTCGATCAGTTATCAGCCCCGTTAGGCTTCCTCCGTGTGAGAGCCCTGGGAGCTTCGCTTCTTCTTGTGGTTACCGTGGTGGTGATGATGATGGTGATGGTGATGCTGGTTCTCCGTCTGCATCAGCGCGTCCAATTCCGGAGTGTTTTGGTGAATAATTTGATTCTGATGACCGACCAGCAGGTCCAGCGTCCCGCCTCTTGCCGGCGGGTCAGTGACAATTGGAGGAACGGGGGTTGCCACTGGGGAAAGCTGGGCCGGCAAAGGCATGCAGTGAAGTACGTAACATCTGACACCCGCCAGGGCGATGCCTGCGAAGAAGAGGCGGGAAATACGGTAACTACGACACTCACGAACGTGAATAAACGAATAATGAGCAACTCGCTCGAGGGATGAATTCGAATCACTTTTCCCTAACATTCCATTGCCCTTGTCTCTTTTCCTATCTCGCTACTCGACGCGACTCGACTCGGTCCGTCTGACTTGCCTCTTCGGAAGAATCGTTTCGCTCGTTCTCTGGTTTTCATGTCTCATCTTTTTATAACCCTCGTATTTTGAACCCGAGTTATAGAGCTCAAAGGCGACGAGACTCCGTTGTACAAGTCGCTTCAAGGACCAGTGTATTATACGCTATGTGCTCATTAATTAACTGCTCGGACGGATTATACGGGCGAAATTAAGAAAAGAGACTGGTTGCAGTTTTAGACAGTATTTCGGGGCGGGATTGACATTCCGAAATCGAGAAGTTTCGAAAGCGACAAGTTACGAATTTTTTTTAGTAGCGATATTTGGAGTACAGATATTATACTTTGACGAAGCGTCAAAGTTACGAATGGTTCGAAAGGGCACAACATCGACAAGTCAAAGTTCCGAAAGTGCGATAATGAGGAAATTTAGAGATCCGAAGCATCGAAATTTCGAGTGATGCAAGATTTATTCAGTTCTGTGAATTTCTGGCTTGGTGAAATTTCATCACTTTGCTCTTTTCGTGTTTCAGATTTTCGATATTTTTACGTTCGGAATCCTGATCGGTTTTTCTGATTTTTTTTACACCCAATCGTTGAGACTATGCAGTACGAGCATATTTTATTATTCGGAATTTTGCTCTATCGAAACTTTATTTTTCGGTATTTTGCACTATCGTAACTTGAATTTTTGGAATCTTATATTGCGGAACATTGAACCGTCGGGTTTCCGACTATTCGAAACTTTGTTGTCTCGTCAAAGTTTGATTTTATTACTTCAAGTTTCGCCGCCAAGTAATTCGAAATTATGCGCTTTCGGAACCCTTCAAATTCGGAATTTCAACCCCGCTCCAGAATTTCATTACCGCGTAATTGGAGGACACGGATTCGAAGAAACGTGTCTCGTCCGATCTGATCCTGTCTACGAGCATTAGGTTCACGGGCAGACACGGCCTTGCGGGGATGACTCGGTTAAATTATTATTCATCGTTTTTAACTCTCCACTAACGCGACAAGACAGCCGTAAGATGTCGCGTTCACGAGCTAGTGGTCATCGCGGTGGAATACTCATTTGGTGCTTCAGATTTGCGGGTGCATTTCAACTCACTCTCGAATGACTCTAAGGTGTAGTGACGGAGTTGTGGTAATGGGGGCAATTTCTCACCCAGTAAAAGGAGAGCCGCCCCGGCTACGAGGAGGACGAGTCTGTGATCGGTCGTCGTCGCTCCAGGCGCCAGCTGGACCAGACCAACGACCAGGACGACGGCTCCGAGGAGAAGGCATACGACGACTGCGTGGAGACCGGATATCTGCAAGGGTTTCAATCAGTTGAACGTTCGACTCACGATGGAGCTCGAACGGGGGAATCGAGGAACGGTAAGCTACCTTTCCGCATAGGTACAACTCCGGCAAGGGTTCTAGGTGACTGTTGGGACCGTGGGGACTCGGCGTTGGCGGCGAACCTGGCGGCGGTGGCATCCATTGACCACCTAGGTACAGCTGGCTGGGACGCTTCAGCCTCTTTTCTTGTCTGCGTCGCTCGTGGCGGACAGCCACCGCTGGCATGGCCCCGATCATACTGAAAAACAAGAGAATTACTCACACTGCTCCCACTTCGAAAATTCAAGAGACCGCTATTCTCGATCACGGTGATAAAAAATTTTGGAAAAATTCAGAGAGCTTCGGACCGATGGCAAGAATATTTTTGCTAAGCTTCATTCGAGTTCGACTGTAACCGTCAGAGATATCGACTTCTGAAGATTTTAAAAACGACGCCATCTTAAATACGAAAAGCGTTTTTTAAGAATTCACAGTGAATACAATAGTTTGCGTGTTGTAAGTTCTATCGTGAACATTAAAACGAGAACTAGAAAACTTAACCCTGGACTGAAATTCTGGGATCACGGTTGAATTACACAAGACGAGATGCTGTGAAAAATTGAAGGAACAAATAACAGGTGTTTGGCTCTGTGCAGCTGGAGGACGGATTCATTTTCCACGGGGTTGCTGAACTCCGAGGCTCTGAACTTTGGTGACCCCGGGTGACCCCGCGGATCGATACGTCACTTTGCTACCCGGCATGCCCGTGCAGAGCTGCACAAGGTTCCGCGGCCAAAATGCAGGTCGATCTTTTTCAACGCGAGCTTTGATCGACCAGTGCAGCAGAATCGCGAAGCTATAATGTACGGTGGGAGTTTTATTGTTGGAAAAGCTCTACCCTCTTATTGTTAGCAGTTTTCCACGCAGACAATGAGTCGCGATTTCCTTCTTTCTTTGAACAATTACTTTCTGTACCGCGCACAATTATGAACGACTGAAGGGGTGTCTATTATTTTTAACAACCTCAGCCTTCCCCCAACCGTGAAAATGAAAATAAGGCTGTCGCTCGGTGTATTACTTCACCCGAGCTTTTTAATCAAGGTTTAAATTTTAAGTGCGACTGGCGCCGCTGCGGTGCAATTCCGGCTACATCCCCTGCTGCATGGTTATAATTTCACTGCGTCTCGGGTTTTTTGCGAGTCGAGTTCAAGTTATGCCATTTGCACTGGAATGAGATGCACGACCCATACTGAGAATTATCCATTGTCCGAGAGGGAATTCATCGTCTTTCTCACACACGCGGGGCGAAGTGATGCAAATTCGATCAATCCACTCGCGATTGAACCGCGAAGGCGAACTATCTTGAAGAATGAAAGCATATTTTCAACACGATTCTTACGGCCATTCTAACGAAGTGAAACTTTGGAGGGTGGTTTCACCCCCTTAAAGTCTTTGATGGCAGATAAAAAAAAAAAAAAAAAAAATAGGTGTCGCTTAGTTTTTACTCTACTGTAACATATTACATGTAAGAAATGAAATCGGAGAGATCGATCTGGGATACCTTCCTTGTTGGAAGCGTAATAAACACAATGCTTCTGATGGAGGAACTAAGTTCAAGACCGGTGATATTCGTTGTAATCCTCCAGGCAAGACCAGTCATCCGTTTAATGCTTGAGCCTTAATTATCTCATCGCGTTTCCGACACTTGCCAAATCAGCATCAAGCTCTATGCCAGATTTTCACGAGTAACAGCAGGTGAGTAAAAACTCGAATGTAGCTACAAGCAAATAATTATTAACAGAAATTTCGTCACTTGCACAAATGTTTTAGTTAGAAAATATTAAAATGACTGTTGTTTTGTTTTGTTTTTTTCTTTTTTTTTTCTACTTTCCGGATCGTATAGCTCCAACCGGTTGTACGAATTGTAAACGAATGCAGAGAGAATCGAAATTTTTGAATGAAGAAAATAATCATCCGGCAACCTCCAGAGACTGCGAGTTTTCCATTGGCCTCTCAGAGTGATATTATCGCGATGTTTGGTGAATGTTCCATAAATATTTACCCGATATCCCCATCGCTGATTTTACCGCACTGTTACAAGTGCCAGGTATCCATATACGTATAAACATTGCGCAAATGTGAGGCGGGCGAGTTCTCCGTCAATAAATTTTACTGCCGGAGTGTATGAGTCAGTCCGATAGTTATATCTGGTGTGTATCCGCGGCACGTATAACAAACGTAAATCTATGAAATTCTCAGCCCCTCCCTTTTCCACCACATTCCATTTTTAAACGATGGTGTGTTTTCAAAAAAGTAACGCTTACCTGATACCCGGTCTTAATTTCGTAAACGATCCGCTGCATAAAGGGGTATATCGATTCGAAGATAGAAGTGCACTGTGAATTTTCCAGGGTGACCACAAAATTTTGGGAAAACAAATTCCATGAAATTTACAGATTTTCCAAGGCCCAAGTCTCAGTTTTTCCCGAAATTTTCCCACTTCTAGTAAGTTATTAAAATCTAAATTGTTCAGCTCATTAAGTCTATAATCGGTTCAAATTCAATTTGAATTGAAGAAAAATATAATGTAAAACGTGTCTTTCCTTCACGAAAACAAAAGTAAACTTGTTAGCTCAAAAAATAATTTCTAATTCCCTTGATAGAAAGTTGATATTTTCAGTTCCTCCCATGACTAAATTAAAAATTCCCTGATCATTGTTTGTAACACTGTTAGAATGAACTCAATTGCGGTCTTTACGGCGAAACTGATTATTGATCGGAAAAGCTGCTGAATCATTTTCGACATACGACTCGCAACGGTTGAGCTTTATCTCAAGCTCCATTGTCCTGTTTCTTGCAAAGCATGTCGAGTCATACCGCGATGCCCAAATTTATTTGAGATTGGTCCGACCTCGCGTCTCGGTGTTATTTAACACTCTTCTGTCCTTCGCAGGATGACGTATCATGGCCGAGTATATATACGTTACATGCCTATATCGACGGCTGGTAACGGCATACTTGGGTTTTAAACGGGGTTGAAAGAGTATATCGGAAAATTTCGTGAACCGGAGCTTTGGCGCTGAGAATTATACGTATCTTGTATATATACACAAAACGCGGCGTGGCTGAATTTCTACATAAATTGGAAACCGCGGTTTTGCAGATCCCGATTTCAGCGGCCTGCACCTGCTCGGGATGCTCGATTTCTTCAAAGACAAATTTAAACTCGGGAAAAGTTTACGGATACAGGTTTATAGAGAGTTGCGTTAGCTGCTGCCCGCAGTGTTTACACGAAAACGTACGTCTGTGTTTACCGGGTCCTAATAACAACTAATTTAAGCCCATTCCTCAATCCACCCAGCCTTTAGGTATACGTATAGCTATGCAAAAGACACGCCCTCGGCTCCGTCTTCGCTCGGTATACTTATATCTCGGTAAGGCCATTTTCCATCACCAGGGAAACGCTTACAACGATCGTAAACACCAATTATCCACAAATTCGCCAGATGCTCAACGGCGAATTTTCTTACTTGTTGTAATTACTCGGACGGATACTATTTTATGTATATAAATCGTAGGTCGACCTTAATTATAATTCGAGGTCGGCTTGCAGGCCGGAGGGATGTAATCCTATCCCACGACCTGAAAACTCTGAGAAATTGCTGCTCCCATTATTTATGCCCCCGGGTTCATCGTCTCCCGGTCATCATTATATCTGCATTATCCCCCGTCGCCTAAAGAATGTCCAGAAATTTATGACCTGTCTTTGAATCTCATGACCCACGGTCAACTCGAATCATTAATAAACTCGTTTGCGCCTGACCCGAAAAAAGTTGACTCGAGAAATTGGGGTCGGAATTCACCCCTCGGGATTATACGCACGCTTTTAAATTTCCAATACTCTGTATATCGTGAGGTCACCAGTCCCAAGTTGGTTTCGGCAAATAGGGAGGATACTGAACCCCCGACGCAAACAAGATTCGACCATTTTTTCACGAGACGAAAGCTCATTCCCGGAAATTTTCAAAACTAAAGCAACGAAAAATTAAGCGGACTCTTGGTTTCTATTTGCAAATATTACGCATGTATTTTCGCCCAAGTTACGATGTTTCGGTCTGTAAGCTGATTCATCCTTTTTGCGAATATTTTTCCAAGAGAAATGCTCTCTCTTCATCTTTTTCTCTCTTTCCGTCAGTCAGTTTTAATCAATGCTAAATTTTTTTCTACCAACTTTCGCAAGCTGCCGCGGAACTCGATCCACGCCCAAAAATATGTTTCATTCGTTCATACATATTCAGGCTGATAATTTAAATTACCGCTGTTTGAAATCGAAATTGGATGATTTCTTTCCTGACCAATTTGCAATTGTATCAGTTATAACGAATGTTAAACGGATTTTTGGTACAAGATATGAACGAGATTGAAAAGGTTTTACGATTTCAAATTATCAGGTCATTATTGACCTTATCGGATAACGGATTCGGGAAACGATTCGGCTTCGATTAAAAGTTAGTCAAACACAAATTGCGTATTTCGTAGTATTGCGCTTCGAATTTACCCACCGTTTCGCATCCCACCCGCTAAACCCATCCGTCGCTTTTGATTTGTGCTTATAATACACCGTCCCGGTTTAATCGGTTTTCGATAACTCACTTCTCTTGTAGGCTTTCACTCGAACGGAGTGGAGAACAAACGAACGTTTCAACGGCTCTGCGATAAGGTGGATGAAATAATACCGTGAAATAAAAATCGACGGGCGTCGCGACGTCTCAAACCTGAAACCCAACACCGCGGGTTCCACGTGGAGTACCAAGTGCGTTTATGGCGGTCCACTTTGTTCGCCACCCCGATTTCATCGAGTGTAAATAAAGTTTCTGGGGACAGGAACACTCGGTGGTTCAATCGAAGAGAATAATATCGGGTTGGGAACTTTGAAAATCGTACCGAGAAATATCGAGCTTTGCAGATAATTCGTCGTTAAAGATTGTTAGAATCGTTGAAATTTTCATCCGGGATTGTAAAATTCAATTTATCGTCGCGCAATCGCCAGCTTTAATCACAATTGTTTCAACATTCGAGACACTCTGTTTGAAATATGTAATTAATGTGACTCTACACATTTCTCGTTGGAATTACAGTTGCGGTAACATCGTTAGGCCACGGAAAGGGTGCGGCTGCAGGACAATGTTTAACCAAATTATATCCGATCCTGTTTCCCTGCGCAAATTTCACTTTCGTGAGAAAGCGTACCGGTGTCCGATAATTAAATTAACAATATAAAAAATAAAAATGGACAAAACAATTGACCGCAAAGGAGAAAAAAATATGAATTATAATTCCGTCGACGGATTATGTGAACGTCAGGTTATATTTACGAATTTTTTTCTCAGTACCGGAGATACGTCATCGTGTTTTAATACGTGTACAGAGAGAATCATTTTATCTGTCGATCTTTCTGCGGTTGTATTTAGGAAAATCGAAAATCATGACACTTGTTTAGAGCGTTTCGTAAAGTTTTATTCTCGAAAAAGTCGTGCGTCAAATGTATATATTAAGTGGTAGAGAAATGGCATTAGAAAGCTTAACGTTAAGTCAATAATTACGTATATTGTATATTTATATTATATGAATATTTATATAACTATAGTCCATTACTTAAATTTTTCGTACATGTACCTTAGCAGTTTGAATCGACGTTCGTAAATTTACACAATAATTTATAAACGTTTTCATTGTAGGTATTACAACAGACGTACAATTCAATTCAAGAAATGGTTACGAGATAATTAATTTTCTATTACTTTGAGTGTAATGCCATCTATATTATATAATAAGTAATGTATAAGTACGCAGGTGAGACGTACGTGTAATAATACACCAGTATTCATATACTACTATATTATATAGAAAATCTCCGTGAGAAGCCTATTCCTATAATAATAATAATAATAACAATAATAATAATAATAATAGTAATAATATTCTACGATACTGATGGATAATAAATTACTTCGCTTTATTAATTTTCGACAAATAATCGAATATTCATTATTCGTAAAGCAATGTTGGTTTCGATTAACGGGAAAATAATTTCAGCTTTACTTAAGTCGGTATAAATTAACCACAAAGCTTTGGGATGTTTTGTTAAATTTTGGAATGTTCACTCTCGAGTTTCGACGGTAAAATTTACGTTTCAAAGAGACGGTTGATAGACTCATATATACATATACATCGAAAGCTTGAAAACTAGAGAGCAAAGTAATATCGTAGAATTTTTCTTTCAGCTTCTACACGGTATACGAATATTTCGCTGCTGTAGAAAGTTATACAATTGTGGGTATGTGCGTGACGGAGAGGATTGTTCGAGTCAAAATTAACTGTTAATAATTTCGCTAAAACTATCGAGTAGTTTAGAGTATAAATTTTACACGCCGAATGGAAGCTTCTTACAGCGCTAGCATATATAAACTATCATAATTAACTAACTGTTGTTTCTAATCTCAATAGACGAACGAAATTTACCTTATTTCTTTAATTGATTTACTTCACGTCGAATTTCGCGCGTTCCGTTTTTAACCCCCTTTTTAAGCGACTAAAAAAGTAGGTAAACTGTACGGCGACATTGTAATTACAAATTAAGGTATGCACAGGTACACATTTGAACCTTTTTAAATATTATGTAAAAATGAAAAGAGAAAAGGTTCGTGCATGATGGGTGAATAAATTAAGGAACGAATGGGTTGTGTTCGTAACAGCCAATCGATCGGACCTGAAGCGTGTTGTGTTTTTTTTTTCAATTCTTTTTTTTTTTGGTTTCCTCTTTCAACATCGACGAAACAGAAAGGTAATTTCGCCGACGCTCGTGAAAGGCACAACAATTCAATTAAAGACTTTAAAACTGTATACAGATATTACACGTTTACGTATACATATAGACGTATAATCGAATGCGATGTAATATTGTATAATATATCATACAGTGCGTTGGTAGAGCTAGAATTATTGGAAATGTAAAAGTATACAATGTAATGTACAGTTGCACATGAATCAACATGCGTAAGTGTAACGTGTTCATTGTATAGTCTATGTATAATACACAAAATGCATAATTACGGAATGTCGCGAGGAATGCGTTACACGATGTTAATCAGAGGTACATGTTTACACTAAATTATGCACGATTAGAACAATCTTCATAATGCACGAATGCAATGCGTTGGATACCTACACGTCGATTAATATCTTCATTGCGTCAATGTTTCAATTTGAATGATTCGGTAGGTATAATTCTAATATCGAGTTTGATTGAATATTTTGAAGATTTGTTTTTTTTTTTTTTTTTTATTTTGTTCTCCTTCTATTTCTATTTCTTCTACTTTTCTTTTAGTCTCAACTTTTGATGTGAATCAATTTTTCGATCACAGAATTTTTTAACGCCCGATCCTGGCAATATTCGTGGAAATTCTCAAAAACGCTTTCGGAAGTTGAGCGAAACTATGAGTGATGGAAAAAAAATGAATAAATAAGTAACAAAAAATTAGTCAGAATCAAGGTACTTATGTGTATATTTCAATCCCTCCGGATTGAAAGTCATTTGTTTCATGGTCCTTTGATATGATGCGTTTCGAAGCACATTTGACAAAATATGGCATTCGGTGTGTTGACATTTTAGATTACGATTATTATAGGTACATATACCTACATATAATATATACATAGATCGAGTATTACGAAATAGAATTTTCCTTTCTTTTCTTTTTCTTTTTTTTTTTTTTTTTCTATCCAAATTTTATTGATGTTACACTTAGTAAATTCAGCTGTTTAAAAAAGATATTTCAAGACATTTTTTATACGTTGTAAAACTGTGATCGTTATAATAGAGTAATAATTTCATTTATCCGTTACATGATACGAGTTAATATCAGCGTTTTTGAAAACTTCACAATATAATCTAGATACAATCAGCGGTTTGTCTTTCTTTTTTTTTTTTTTTGCTCTTTATTATTCAGTTATCTCATACTTTTTTTCGTTTCTTTTTTTTTTTTTTTTTTAATTTTTCCTCCATATTATACGTTACGTATCTATACATGTAAGATATATTATAAAATTAATTAGTTGGTTCAATATTATAATCATTACACTAGGTCGATTATACCTGGAGAAATTCGATATCAATTATTTAATCGGATATTAAAATGGAATGGTTGTAGTGTTTTTTTAAATTCGCAATTAGTTTTCGTCTAGATTTATATTATTATATATTGTGCCGGCTGGCTATAATTAAAGGCCTAACGATCGCCTAGTTAGTTCAAAGTTTAACGTATGTTTATTTATCGACAGTTCGATATAGGCGTATATAATATATATATATATATAGGACTCGTGTTTTCTCTTCTAAGAGAATTTATCGCAACGTCGGATGTTTTTTTTTTTTTTTTTTTTTATCAATAAACTTTTTTTTTAGCAATTGTTAATTACTGATGCGAATTATGCTCCTGAACTTTTGTTATAACCGCAAAGTATCGTATCGTGGCTCTGAGAACACGAGTCCTTTTTTAAGTTATTCATAAACGACTATGGTGCAATTTTTATTTAATTTTCGCGATTCAAGGAATGTGACAATTTCTAGAAAACATCTTCAACGCGATGTGACAAGAAGAGGGAAAAAATAAAAACCAACGAGAATATTTGAAACCGATTTCCAAGCCACGAAGCGTGATCTAAATTATTCAACAACATTTTCCAGTCCGGATGTCGGCACGTATCGAAATTTTGCTACAAACTGCGGCTATTTATTGAATCTCGTTATTCGCTGTAAGACTAGCGAGAATTCGATAAATATCGCGTCAAGTTAATACACCTATACACAGAATTGCGAGAGTGAAAAACGATGATTATCAATATGCGTATCCGACAAGTGATATAGATATAACTTATAATTGCGCAGGTACTTGTTTTATACGTGACATGTAAATTCGAAAGATACTTACAGTTTTGAGGTAGAGAAAAAATTAAGTATGCTATTATTAACGATAATAACATTATGACGAATTTAATCTTGTTGTTTTTTTTTTTTTTCTTTGATTTATCTTTTTTTTTTTATTTCTTGTCTTTTCTTTTTCACTCCCTTAATATCGCGGCAGTTTTACTACATTACAACAGTGAACGTGTGAGATCGTTTATACAACACTAAGGCTTAAAATTTATGACACTACATATATAAACACGCGATGCTTAATTTGTGTCGTTATCAAATGAATGAATATCGTATCGTATAACAATAATAATAATGATGAATATATGTATAATATACTTTCCGATGTTTCCGATATCGTTTTAAAGCTTTTACAGCTGACTTCGATTTGCACAAGGGTATAAAATGATAATAACAATAATAGAATTATTGTAGTGAGTATCTTTTATAATTAGCATATTTTTACGTCTCTGTTTTTGGCAATCTCTTTATAATAATTACTTAAAGCTATGGCAGCTAACAAATTATGCGACAATTTGAAAATCTCAATATCAACACGTGATTCACATTTATTATAAAATCCAATTCCAGTATTAATATCAGCCTAATAATTTTCTTCGTCGCTTCTTCCGCCGCATAATTAATTTCATTAATCATTCACGTATTTATTTCTTCTGGTTATTTTGGTCCTTATATGTATACACACACAGACACACACACATACATATATATATATATATATATATGTTGCGCAGCTGCGGATTAGCCCTAATTCATTTCTTATCTTATTGTTAATCTCGTATGTTACTTTCCAATTATTATAACAACGCTTCGCTTTGATCATGGGCTCCGCCGCAGCGTAAAATCATCCGATGAAATTTTTATCACTGTTTTTGAAAAACTTCCACTCAATCGTGATGAACTTTGTTAATACCGAATCGAAATATCGCCGCCGCGAAAGTAAAGCAATTTGGTACACAAATTTTTATGCAACAAATAAAAAGAAGAAAAAACACTAATTGATGCTCGAGTGGTTTGTTTGACCGTAAACAGATGTAAAGAAATTACTTTTGTGTCGTACCTACTAATTTCTGGTGAAAAATCAATTGCGTAACTCAGATTCTCCGTTTGTAAAATTAGCGAGGAGAATTTTCATTCGACTTTTTGGAATGCGATTGAATAAAAATTTTACGACATACTTGAGACTGGATCGAATCTTTTTGTTCTCAGTTAAGAAGAACACCGAGAAAATTCATGCAGACTAGAATAAAAACTGGCGCTTTTAAAAGGCGCATTTTTTTTTTTTTTCTTTTTTGTTTTTTCTTTGTTTTGTCACATTGATCATAATTCGTGCAAAGTTAATTACGTAGAAATTTTTCAACGAATTTCGAGGCTGGAGATCACACGTTATTATAATATTACAATTATACACGTATATTTAATAATTTCGACCATTTATAAAAATATTGACGAAAATTACAATCAACGATGATTTTACCGAATATTTGGCGAGAGTTTGATTCGATTCTTAATTTCTTTGAGTATTCCTCATCTGCGATAGCAAAAGTATCGTCTCGCAATTAGACCGAAGCGACATATACTCGTATATCATCTAAAAGCTCTGTAATCGGACGATATATACGAAAAGCTCCACGGATCTTACAATGCCGTTATTAATCGTTAACAGCGAAGCGATAATCGCTTCCCGCATTCATTTAACAACTTCGCAATATTATTCCCAACTATTTATGTAAACTATAATATTACGTGCATGGTTATTATGTTATACATATATAAAGAGGTTCGATTTTTGGCTGGAGCAGATGCAGCTGCGTGGTTTTTAATCCGAATAAAAAGTGGTCGACCATTTTCGAACTGAGTCGATACACTTACGATCTTGGAGAATTGAAAAGCGAATCGAATCAGCCGAGCTCAAACGAATCCTCATGATTCGAAGTGCATTCGTATGGCATTCAGCATGAATCTGTCAAATCGTTCGAATCAGAAGCTAGGCGAAGAGAGAAAAACCGTACAAAAAAAAAATTATTTCGAGCAACGTTGAATGCACGAATGAATAGCGGATACGAGTGAAACGACATGTATTCACAAGTAATTAAAATGAATCTGAGTAAATTCGAATAACACAAGTTGAGATGTCAATTATTGAGAAAAGGTTTTGCAATTAGTCATAACGTTACAAAATTATTTGAACACTGGTGTTTTTGAATCAGTTCTCATGTTTCTCTGCTTACCTTGTTCACTGTGGAGTTATAGGTACAAGGATATTGGATCAGTGACCGTAGATCGACATATTCAGAGATAACCTGAATATTTTTTTCTTTCAGACGTCTCTAAGGTTGATAACAATGGATAAAAATAAATTTGTGTAAATACGTTCTCACGGATGTTCGTCAACGTTCACAATTCCGTCTCGCAACAATGTCATATTGTAAAATTTCTCGTTTTTTGTTCAGAGAATCGCGCGATACACGACCAGAAGGATTAAAATCGTATCAAAACTGCCACGAAGTAGATTCATTTTGAAGGTTCTAATTCCAAACACTATATTCTCAAACTGTTCATACATTTCACAGTTTGCGTTATTCAAACTTGCTCAGATCAAATTCGCCATCATCGGCTCAAACAGCATTGTTGTAGATTATTCAAACGGTTATTCATCACCCCCAACGAGCTTTCTAAAACCTTTTAAACCGATCCCAACCCCAGTTTTTCCCGCGACCAAAAACGTCTCAACTGCAGCCTCTAAAAAGAAATATACACCCAATACGAAAACGGCTGCAGTAAGTGGGTATAACCAACAATGATAAACACACAGGATACTCGACAAGTGTTCGACGTAGTTAGTACAGGCATTGATATCGACGAGGTATGTATGAAGTAGAAAAAAAAAAGAAGAACAAAAACAAAAAAACTGCCGCATAAAACCATCCCCGATAACGGGTACCTGCAAGCACACCCCCCCCCCCCCTCCCCCCCCCCCCCCCCCCCCCCCCTTACAACAATCGTAAAATCCGATTAATTCAGATCCTCGAGACGTGAACGTAAAGCGGCCTGTGAGCCTGAGGATGGTTTCCATTGAGGTTGCAGAACGTAGCGTCAGGGTGTATAAGCTCTCTGGTATCGCACGGCGAGCCCGGACTGAGGCTGGGGGTCGTCGACGTCTCGATCCTGTCGTTGTTCCCATCCTCCTCGGTTATCTGCTCGAGAAGATGCGCCGGTTGCGGTTGAGGATCGGCCGCGGATGCCGGCGGCGGCGAGTACGCGGGCGGTGGGCTTCGCGGAGGCGATCCGTCGACGTTGGGCTCCGTCTCGTCGACGGAGAGGGTGCCGGAGGAGACGACGGCCTTGAGCTGCTTGGCGCGCCTCGCGTGTCGAGTGGTAAGACCGCCGGTCTCGACGTCGCGTTCCAAACGGTGTCCGGACCTCGACCTTGTCAGCTGTCGCTGGACGTACTCCTCCAGGTCGTCCTCTTCCTTCTTCGCTATCACCTTGTTCAATACGATCAGGAAGATGCCCATCACCGAGGCGAATATCCCCGTCGCCACTAGCTCGTTCCACCAACCGCCGCTCGATTTCGAACTCCAGCTGGCCATGTCGCCCGGCAGTAGGCCGCTGGCCAAGAGGAAGGCCCCGAGGACCAGGAAGACGACACCGATGTGGAGCATGCCCACGGACGTCACCACCTTCGAGTCGAGCACCCCCTCCCCCGCGGCTCGGTGAACCTGGGCCGCGTGGTGGTGACGGGGGTGGTGGTCCAGCGAGCCGGTCGATGCTCTCGGTGACGTCAAACCGCTCTCGCCGCTCTGGGCGCTGTAACGGCGCTCGCGGGCGCGACGCTGCTCGTCCCGACGCTTGCGCTGACGCTTGATCGCCAGCGCCGAGTGCAAGCCCACCGTGTACATCCTGCAACACCGGAAACACAACCGTCAGATTCAAATTCGAGATCTATGTCGTCTCTGATTTGGGTCTCGTCTTTGCTAATTCGTTTCATTTCATTCTTTCGATTTTTCTCGTCACTCTCTGATTCTACTTTGCATCTATATTCTCGTTATTTTTTTTTTCTTTTTCTTTTTTTTTTTTTTTTTTTTTTTATTCTGGACTATATACACGTATCAGGCAGTTAGTTTTTACGCCTTGATCGTCAGACCGATAGTTACAGGATGCACGCTGCAGGTCTCGCTGTGTTATATCGTATCGGCGATTTTATACATACGTCTATGTATTTATATACATATAGGTGTATATGAAGTTATACTCTACGGCACATACACACAATACGCGATCATGCACGCTGGTATTATTTTTACGTATGACATGTTAAGCGTCTTAGAGATAGCAACGATTCGCATGGCTGGTCTAGACTGGAATAATGATTTTCTTAAAATTAATGCACAGAAGTAAGGATAAAGCTAAATTGTGGAAGTATTATTAACTCAAAATGGCTTTGAAAGTCGTTAATTTGTTCGATTTCATTCCGTGACAATATTATTGTCGGGAATAATGTAACTTTTTAGGCAGAACTTTTTCCACTTCTCGAAATCAAGATCTGCGGTACAATTTCGTGAAAAAAGTGTCTCGTTGTTTGCAGAATTTAAGGAAATAGTCTACTGTACAAAATCAGTCACCGCAGAGAGCAAAATCTATTAGATTTTTAACCACATTTAAACGATATAAAATGAAAATTTACTTTACAATTTTTTTATTCTCCCATTTCATTTTAGGAAACTCATCGTTTACCTCGATTTGATAAATACTCAAGGTGCGGTTATCTCGTGATAAAATGATCGCAAAAGCGTCGAGTTTTAACTCGCTAATATTCATAAGCACATTTAATTTCCGACAAAAAGTAAAAAGCACCGTTAAATTGTCATCGCGTCGTTACTTTTAAAGAAAATTAAAACCCTAGTGAATTAACCTGAGGATGATACTATGGCCGAGTACTACAGCAAACGTACAGAAATTTTCATTCACTTTCGTACTTAATTCAGCCAACTTGAAAGAGATTTCTTCTGAACTCTCCGAGCCAGAGAGCGATTCACGTATATACAATACACGGACATATGTATCAGGTATAGAAGTGGTTGGAATTTTTAATCGTTTCAAGATCCCTTGAAGCAAGTTTATTTCAAGTGAGAATGGCTAGTGATTTTTCGCTTTCCGAAGCTTTCCAGCTCTTGATAATGAAAAAGCCGGCATTTCAGAATGGAACGAAATTAAAGGAACAGTATTGTGAAAAATCGTCTCTCCAATAAAAACTAAACGACGTCTCATTGAATATTCTATTTTTCGAACCACATAAAAAAACTGAGGATCATCGGAAGTGAGATCGGACCAGAAGTTTAACAAGGAATTTGGCTGAAACAACAGTCATTTGTTCGTTTCTGGTTTTATCACCGGCATCGTTATTTTTTATAATAATAAAAAAAACCGCGAATGAACAATCCGTGTTTCATCTGTTCATCCGAAACTCGTACATGTACCATTTCCTCCCGCGAACTTTAACAGAAGGCAAAAGCTCCGAAGTCTTTCATTTGGTTATATCCACTCTTGTGGAATTCCAAGAATTATCTCTAGCGCGTATCAGCAAATGCACACGTACAAAAGTTACTCGCTTGATCTACTCTGGTTGACGCGGAGTTGAAACAACTCCGAAGGGTTTCACAGTTACGCCATGCGTCTAGCCGGCTGATGATTAATATCGTTACAGCTCGGGAGTTCCATTGTACACAACACGGTGAATAAACGGAAAATTATCATCTCGATTCCGCCGGCGGCTAATCGCGGGGCGCGAGCAGGAATTGGCTTTGCAAAATCGGGGCGGGATTGAAATTTCGAATTTGAAAAGTTCCGAAAGCCTCAATTTCCGAGCTTTTGGCGGCGAAAGTTGAAGTAAAGAAATCGAACTTTTACGAAACATCAAAGTTTCGAATGGTCCGAAGCCTGACGCTCAAAGTTCCGAAAGTGCGAAAATGAGAGAGTTGAAAAATCTGAAACGTCGAAATTCCGAAAGATCCGAGATTTTCAGTTTTGTGAATTTTCCGACTTGAGGAAATTTTACCACTTTGATCTTTCTCTTGCATTTTCGATACTTTTCATTCCGATTTTCGGTTTTTCTGATTTTTTACACCCACTTATTGAGTAAACTACGCTTTCTAAGTTATTACTCTATGGGAACTTTGGTCAATTGTAACTTGAATTTTTGAAATCTTGCATCGTCGTGTTTCCGATCAAACGAAACTTTGTTGTCTCTTCAAAGTTTGATTCATCACCTCAACTTTCACCACCAAGTGATTCGAAATTGGGCGCTATCGGAGCTTCAACTCCTCCTCGTAAAATCGCTTTCATCCCTGTTTCGCTCTTTATTTCGCGTCAGGAATCATGACAAACGAGTTGGTATTGAAACTGCGTCTTCCGCTGACGGATCGATCGCCTTCTCGGAAAATTGGAATTTTTACCAACTTCCGGTTCAGATATCATGTATTATAGCCCCCTTCATCGGAGCTTACAAATATTATACATGTCACGTGCTTCGTGAATGTCATTTGCCAGCTCACTCAAGTCGGCGGATAAATATTAAAGGTACGTCGTGAAATCATAGCTAACAATAAGTGATCAAACGATCACCTGTCTTTTTGCGTTTAGCTTTAGAATGTGAAACGGAACTCGCAAAGCTTGAAACCTTCCAACTTTTGTCTGGAGAAAGATGCCGAGCTTCCGGCGACGATGACTTCAATCAAGGCAATCGGCGCAGCTTAAGGCTCTCTAAACCGACGACGCGAAACGTGCCGAAGCTTGAATACTTTCGATATAAATTTTGATGTATCGTCGACTCGGTGTTCATACCTTCAAACCGTTAGAAATCACGTCTCGTCTCGAGTTTCAAATTATTTTTATAGACCGTAGAGAAGTTGAAATCCGATTAAAATACGTTGGAAAAATTAACGATTGAAATATCTTGGGTAAGAATTAATTGTAACGATTAAAATTGCATGTTGTACTGTGAACCATTAACTGATGGGAAAGAAAAGTGAATTTTCGAAATTGATGGAAAAATTGCACAGGGAGTAAAAACGATACCGTGTGTAAAGAAAAACGGCGCGTATTATATTCACCTTTGGAATAATCAAAGGTCCGGTGAAACGAAAGCTGGAAAGTTTCCTGAAAAATATTTCGGTAAAGAAGAAAAGGAAAAGCTGACTGCTTCGTTCAATTTTCCGGCTTTAATTTCTACCTTTTTTGCCACGGACTCGTAACGAGCAGACTCTGGAAGATTGAAAATCTCGATTACAGTGCGCCCGAGTGATTTCATATAACATAACAAAGTCACCCGGTTTCTAGGCAAGGCTGGACAGCAGGTGGCAACTGTTTAAATTCGGGGGATACAGAATCGACTAAAGGGGCTACTTTTAAACGAATCTCGCATGCGATCTCAGCGTAAAGACTCGCTTCCGCTTGATTTAAACCTGCGGTAACCGAGCAGCCCCCAAAATTATACGGATCACGATATTCGCCCGACTGTGCAGACCGAAATCTGAAAAAATTTTACACGTTTCCACTTTTTAAGGGTGGTCGTTACCCTTTCGTGCTCGACTTTTAAGTCAGGCTTCAATACTTGCTACTGACACGAAAAGCTCCGTGAATAACCAACGTTTACGTTTATCATATTCATTTCGAGGTTTGAAATTTGAAAAATGGTCTGTTGTTGGCTGAGTTGTTACACTTTCTGAATCTCGACGAGACTCGACTTTTCACCTCATATCTTCGAAACTAAAAATTCTTATTTCGACACGGTACATTTATCGTGATTTTATCAAATTTTAGCACGTCGTTTATTTATAACTCGCGAAGTTTAGTTCGCGTGCGAATGATTTTATTCCATGAAAAAACTAGGCGCTAGAATCAAATGCATAATAAATTTCATCAAATTTTTACGTGTGAGAACGATCTGGAAGTTATCGTGCGAAACTTGTTGAGAAACATTGTTTAAAGTTTGTTGAAAAGTTGTAGTTCATTTTAAAAATGTCCAAGTTTGTTGAAAAATAATTGTTGGTTATTCACGAACCCTTTCGTAGTAAAAGCAGCTATTCAAAGTTGACTTAAAAGTTAGGCGCAAAGGCCTCCGTTTTATAATCGCATTTACAATACCTGGTCAATCCTTAAACCGGCACAATAAAATAAGGCTGATGTTGGTAAAGCTATTGTAATAATTAACGTTTCGTACAATCGTTATTTTACAATTGCAGGAGTGTTTAAAATTCAGTAAATCATAACAAGGCAAAACGTATTTACATTTTGAAAACTTGACTACTTCAAACTCACTACAAACTTGAAAAATAGTAATTTCTTCTCTCTAATATTTCGTCACCTTAACGTTACTGTAACTTCAGCCTCGTACAATAAACTCATTTGTCACAAAATGATGCAAAGCTGAACATCGTACAGATATTTTTAGTGGAAATTGACTGCGAATATTGACGATCTTTGACAGGAGGAGGAAGAAAGAGACAGAGAGAGAGAGACAGATAGAGAGAGAGAGAGAGAGAAGGATGAACACGAAATGACGCATGGAAATTTGATAAGCTCGGTTACTCTCGGTGCTGAATATTCTACGCAACGTAAATTTGCGAGGTCGGCAATTGTTGAGAGAATTAGGGCTTCGCCGAAGGGCTGAATTTCTGTGAGCATTGTAAATACAGTGCTGAATTGAATTCCCCCATCCATTCTGGATTTCTTCGGACGTGAGCGGAAAAGATTTTCGTACCACTTGGGTAATATAGGTGGGGTAGATGTATCATCACACCAATTTGGTACGAATGGTGGATGCGATTAATTTCCCTGCAAATAAATCTGCCCGTTAATGTCGTTCGGGCTTGTATAATATACGAGATTATAGGAACGCAAATCGCTTGGCAAACGAGATTGTAATTTGTTCCGTAATCGTTCATTGGTTCCTTTGATTCTCGCCGAAATTTCAAGTCACGTGCGGCATGGTCAGTTTTAACTTCTAAGGCTTGTGGAAATGTGTCAGGCACGGGTAGAAAATTATTACCATCATTAGAAAGAGTAGAATTTGGATTGTAAACAGTAAATTTCTCAAGTCAATAGGGTTCAATTTTATTGGAATAATTTCCACTTGAGGTGTAAAGTAATAATAACAATAATAAACAAACGTCGCAATTTGTTTCGAGTAAAAAAAAATTCAAGTTCTTAATAATATTAGAAAATTCACTCGCTGGAGAGGCAGTGAGAAAAATAATACATCAATGTATATTCAAAAGCTAACTTTTTTTAGTTTCAATTTCAGAGGTTTAAATTTTTATCCATCCTTATCGGGCACGTCTTTTCATAAAATTGAACTTGATCGACGTTAATCGGAGCTTTCAATCCTCTATTCTATAAGTTTCTTTCGTTTTTCGTGCATTCTGAAATGAAAAATGTTGTTTGTGCACGGTCGGAAATGGAGAGTATCGGCAAAAGCGTATATCGCGTTCAACTTCAACGTCGTGACGTGTTGCAGTCCGGCCGTTAGATATACTCAAGGGTCATAAAATTCTCCCGGATCTCGGCGTTTTCGAAGAAACGGAGAAAACTTTTACATCGAGCTCCACGTAACGACAAGCCTCTCAAATTTATTCCAACGTCTGAGTTTCGCTATATATTAAATTTTTTTCCTTATTACGCGGAGAAATACCGATCGGTTTAACGACGACTTTCCCTCGCTTGTCCCATTTCAATGTGATCAGGAGGGGTAACAAGCCGGGAATCGTTGCTGATTTTTCTCCCGGGATCGATAAAAACAGGAGCAAGAAAAAATTGATAAAACGTTGTTTTATTCCAGGGAACGTGCCTCGTCACTGTTTGCTCCATCTTTTTATTTTTTCTTTCAGGTGAATGGAATTTTCCGAGGCCTGAACAACCCTCTCGGATATTTATAGGATGATATCATAGACCAGCGATTCCCAGGGTGGAAACTTTCATCCAGTGGCTACTCATCCAGGCTAAGAGAACAAAAGCTCGCCGGCATTGTAAGATGAACAATTTCGCGGTGACTCTGCACGCGCTGAGAGGATGTGGAAATTAAAAGGGACGGAATTTTCCAGCTCTGCTGAGTAAGTGCCCGGCTTGTTGGAGCCACGAGTGCCGATCGACGCTTCTTTTACGCGGCAAGATGGCCGCCTGTTCTCTTACGAAGCTTCAACTCGAGTGAACTTTTGTCCGGAGTGTGTGCTTGTGAGTTATAAATCCAAACTTCAACCATCCCAAACGCACAAGGCGTTCGAAAATCCTCAATGCAGACGTGACTGAAACGGTCTGAGTATGGCGTTGAATAAACGTACAGGAATGTAGTCGATACGGAAATTCTATAAGAGAGTCTGATGATTGATTGTCTGCTCACCGGAAGTAGGTACCTCAAAGTGGATGAATTTCAATTTTTACTTTTTCCAATTTCGTTTCAATTTTCATCGCTGGCTGCGTAAGATTTTCACAACAAAAAAACTTTTCATTTCTATGATATTTTAGATCGTATGGATTATATTTTGACGACAGAAGCCGCAGTCAATGATTCGTCTGTATTCGTCAAAATGGGGTTTGACAAATTTTCTACGAGTCGTTTGTAAGGCCTCAACGCGAAGCGTCGGTCATACGGTATAAAATATCGAAGAAAAATCCGTAGCCTGTACTATTATTTTTACTTCATTCGGTATTCCAACGTTTTTCATTATTCGGATGTGCGTTAATTCTATTATTTTTTTTTACAATAAAAAGGGAAGCCTGCAGATTTCCAAAACTCGATATTTCTAATCCCTTTTCAGTCTCGGGAAAACTGGACACAACAAGTTGCGTCACAGATCCAAATCAAAGTGTATTTTATATTTTTATAATGATTCCATTCCACGACGATGCATGAACAACTTTTGCCACTAATTGCGACAGTCTGAAAATTTCTCGGCTTGTCTTTCTCTTCTTTCTTATCTAGTCTGAAGGGTTCTTGAGTTACGGATTAGCCACAGGCTCATTCTTGCCCGATACTCGACAACGTTCACTTTCAAGAGAGCCTACATGTACGGTTGCTCATCGACACTAGAATTATATTTTTCGATTGTGGTAAAAAAATTAAAAACTAGTCAAGGACCGAGCGGTAACCGGAACTAACAAATTTCTCTCAGTGTACGATCGGACGCAATTTGTTTTCGGCAAAGAAAAAACAAAAGGAAAAAAGAAAAATTTTTCCACAGTAATCCACACCTCCCGTAATATATTGTTGTCGATTTTCACACTTGGTAAAATCTGACCCGAGCAGTATTCGGGCAACGTGTCGCGTTATCAGCAGCCCGTAAACCCTCGGGGTGAAAATATCGCGGACCGGAAATGAGGAAGTGGGATCAGACCTTTCGGGGATAAGGGCTTAAAGGTGCGACTCTGTATACGAACGAGACGTATAAAATAAGGCGTTTTATCCGCGATATGACGCGGTATGAAATGTAGGCCGCATCTAGCTGCCGGTGCGGAGGTTTGCTACCCAGATAAGGTGGGTATCTCGAAGCAGCCTTCGTTGTGCTTCGCAGATACCGCCGTCATTGGCCGGCAGACGTTGTTCATTTGCGGCAGTCCCTGAACGACGCTGCGGGAGAAACTTCAATTCGAATCGGGGTCCCGTTCACTCGTACGGATACCTTGTTCAAATACCTTGGCAAAAACCCGGGCATTGTTCGCCAGTCGTTTCGTTCCGATAACAGAAGTACGTTACCTTGCAGTTCCGTTTCTTGCTGTCTTTCGCACTTTCTTTATCTCCCGCTCTGGCCATCGATTTGTTTTTACAACGGTTCACCTTCTTATTCTCATCCCGTTGTTGTGTGTATGGAAAATTCCGTGCTAACCCGACCATTTTTGATTTTGTTTTAAATTTATTCTGCAATTAATCCAACTCTGGAACAGTAGCCTGAATTTTGTTTAGATTTTTCATTCGACTGCTCGACTGTTTACAAATATTGAAAATGATCTTTTTTTAAAATTCTCGAAAAGTTCTCAGAGACTATATTTTCTATGTTCCATTATCGAGTGATTTTTGACTATTATTCTCGCACATTCAACTTTTCTTTATCGACTTTGTAGTGAAATCGTTGTGCAGTAGATTAAAAAATTTCAAAAAAATTCAGGGTAGTCGGACGGTTGGGAAAATTGGAGAAAAATTATTGAACAAATTAAAAAATGGCGAGGGTCAGGCGTTGGTTGGGTCGGCACGGAATTCCCCGTATATGTATCTATACCTATCATACGTGAGCCGTTGCTATACCGACCGGGAAAAAATAAGGGAATGAGAATTGTTTTCCCCCCTCGATTACCTACACTGCGAGTAGGAAAGCATCGGGGAGGGTAATAATTCGAGATATATGTATGTATGTATATATATATATATATATACGGTGTTGCGGGATTGGAGCATTGCGTAACGTACGTGTATTGAATAAGCTGACGCGTGAGGAAAACTTTTCTTCCAATACGGCGCAAATCGGAAGCATCGATATTTCATGTAGGTACGGATGGATCTACGGTCGCGCAGTTTGGCGAAGTGTGAAAATCGAGTCGAAGCTCGGAGCTTATAAACCGGGCGGTGAATTGAGACGAAAAACGCGAGGCGGTCAATCGTCCGGAAATCGAATAACGAGTCTCCCAAGTTCCGAGTTTGAGATTTCCGCAGGTTGATTGCCGCGTGAAAAACGCCAAGGTGGCGTGTCTTCGCGTGTTATTTTAATCGGAACCCGATCGAGGCAGCGCGGTGTTTCCGGAAACTGATCACGGATCTTTGATTCTTTCGAGAAATCGTTGAAACTCACTTTTCTCGACGTTGTGAAATTCGGGGAGTTCAAACTTTGCCAAGATTTCGAACTCGAATACCTGCTTTAGAGGAAAGAAACGAAAAATTTACGGAGGAGAATTCAAACACCGAGTTTTTGTCGTCTTGATCTCCATTTATTCCCTCGCGAAACGGATTCCTAAAATGTTGCAGATGCGTTTCATAAAACGCACCTCGAGTTCGGGAAACTTGACGTTTTTTGAGGAGCATGCGATGAACGTGAAAATGCGCGCGTTAAAAGCACAAATACCGTAGAACGTTTTGACCGTCAAGAGACGTGTTTCGCTGCATTTGCGGAAAGAACTTTAGCCTGCAACGATGTGAGAAGCTTTAAAAGTGTAAAAGTTGCACCGAGGGTTTAAAACGAGATATCAAATATGCATAGCTTACCCATCAGAGCTGATTATTTTTTACAAGCTGAGCTAAATTCTCGAGGCATGTATAATGCATATGCCGCGTAAAAAATTAACCTTCAGGCTTTCGTCACGATCTTTTTTTAAAGCGGACTAGGCATCGAAAAATGTCGTATTTTTCCGTTTTTTCTTCTTCTTTTTTTTTTTTTTTTTCGTTTTCTTTTACTACAATCTTTTCCAAACATTTTGGCTTTGACGGATGAAGATGGAGTAAAAATTCAATTTGCTTTTATAATCTACTGAGAAAACTTACGCTATTTTTGTTATTTCTAAGTTGTTTGCCACATTTTTGTCGATGAAAATTAGTGGTACAGGTGAAAAAAATTACTAACAATAAAGTAAGATATCGAGCGTTGAAGACAATCGTATCAAAGTAATATTTACATGCGGTTTTTTGTAAACAATATTTGCCTATTAGTTTTTCCACGCCAACTCAAAACCGTTTTAAGATATCGTCTTGACTTTTTTTCTTTAATGAAGATATCAACTTTCTCTACAAAGTAAACCGACACCTATGTACAGAAATAAACTCATTATCGCTGTTATTATAACAAATGTTATCCATTTTTCGATGCTTATCAAATCTTAGCCGCCATTTTTTTCATTTTTGTATTTTTTCAAAAAATTTTGGTTTAGTCTGTAGAGGAACATCCTACGCAGAGAATGACACTTGGAAATTGTCGAAAACTGTAACTCTGTTCACTCGGAATCGTGGCAATAAGGAAGCAGCGCATAAAATACGTGGTATTTTTTATCCGCCCATATCTCCTTTAAATATTTATATTTTTGAAACTCTAACCACTGAATTTAATAGCCAAAACTCCAATAAAAACGTTGTAAAAAAGAAAATGTCTGTACGTTGTTTCGGTTCTTCACAAATACCATTTGAATTTCATCCTAGTTTTGGCCTATTTTCGCTGCCTACTTTCCTTAACCTTAAACCCTTCGCATATATATTATTTCGTCGCGAAGAGTCTCGCCTAGTCAACTTTAAAACATATTTCCCAACTCGCGTATCCGTTTCCAGATTTCCGGATGCCGGAGTTGCTGAATCAATTTTATATCCTAAAATTCTCTGAAATATCGCGTAAATTTGACGACTCCCGCTCGATTTTACCGCATAAGAATGCCATATAATGCTAATGACGCCTTGATCAACTTTCAGCGTAAGTTAATACTCGCCGAGTCACTCAAACCAACGTCCAATAAAACCCGTCTTTATCCCGCGGCCAGAGAAGGGAGTATAATTCTAGCAATAAATGGAACACGAAGGAATTCGCAGCCTCGACGACGCCGTCGTCAGACTAGAACGGCGCCTCTGGAGCTTTGAGCTTGCAACGACTTCTCGGTCAGCGGGCGATTCCCGACGCGCGTTTCGAACCAATTAACAAAATTAAATTACTCTAGAAGGGGAATTGAGAGGAACTCGGTTGACACAAAATCCCAGATCCTGGATTATAAAATTTCACCCTTATTTTAATTATGCGAAAAAATTTACGAGTGTTCACGCGTTACCGGAAAATCACTCCCCGAGGTTTAGTCTAAAATATTTATCCTCGATCCGCCAAATTGGCAAAAGTCGATCGCGTTCCATTTTTCGCAGATAAATCGTCACCGGACTAACTTAATCCGGTTAATTAAGTTGATCTTTTATTGCTCCATCAAATGGGATCCGAATTTCTTATCCTCGGCGTACAAATAACGTCGAGCTTTGATTGAATCGATAGAACTTCACCCGCCTGTAAATACAACTTTTCTAACAAAAACGTCTGAAATTATCCGAAAAATTATTCCTGCGCGACTTCGCTCGTCCAAAATCAGGTAACGTCATATTTACTCGTCAGGTTCTTTTCTGCGCCTTATATGTGTGTTATGTGATCAAGCAACGTAGGGTTTAATGTTTCACCGTAGCAATTGCGAGTTTCTTTGCTTACTCCCTTCGCGCTAAGTGCGAACAAAGCGTGAACAAACGTCTGGAGGCGTTTTCACAGAAACTACAGCGACAAGCGTTGAACAAAAATCGGTCGATCGATAGATACAAAGGCGGTAAATTTCGCATTTGTAGTTTCAATCACGCGAACAAAGCGTCTGCAAGTATATACCGTGGGAACAACTCTCCCGATTCCTAATTTTTTTTTTACTTCTGATAATTATTGAGAAATATAACACGCGTTTACGTGGGACGATAAGTTGAGTTGTTTGCTGTTATGTAACAATGTGGGAGGGAAAAGACCGCCAATTAACCCTTTGAGTCACACACAATTGTGCTAAGTCAACTTTTATGACAATATAATATGCTGTGATTCTTGGGGTTGCTGGTTACGAATTTGAAATCAGATTTTCAAAAATTCAAGATGGCGGATGTAATATAGTGAACAAAAATTTTTAATCTGTTCGAATACGGTCAAAAAAACTCTGCGCAGGGGATTTCGGGATCGTTGATCGGATTCGCCGTACTGAATTTTGAAAATCTGATTTTAGATTCGTAATCAGCGACCTTCAAAAACACCTGGACACGATTTTTTCTCCCGATTGGATCGAATTTGAAATTTTTATGCACCATATCCGATCCACCATCTTGAATTTTTTAAATCCTATTTCAGATTCGTAATCAGCTACCCCAAAGACTTATAATTTATGCAAAACATGCATATGGAACGAATTATTACTTCAATTTTGACGAGTCTTTTCAATCAATCTGTTTCTAACAATAATAATTTACGCTATATCGCAATAATTATTCTCGAGTATTAAAAACGTATCAGTACACTATCAGACATCAAAAAAAGTCGCAAAGAAATATGTTTTCAAAGATCTCAAAATATTAGAAATATATAGAAAATGTATCGCAGTTACAGTTCTGGCTGATACATAATTCCGAATTTCCGACCCTCTCGCAGTCTTGTAGCTGACATCAATAAAACAAGACACTCTCTTTCGCCGCGTTGAGCACTTTCTCCGAAAATTCTTCTCCTTTCGAACACTGACAATTACCTACGAATCGATTCTTCAGTCTATCCCAGCAAAGGTCTTCCCTCAGAATACAATTTTTGCTCGTCACGATGTAGATACAATCCGGTTCTTTGGATCTAATTTAACCATTTCCGCGGTCATTCGCGTTTCTTATAAGATATTTCCTCGTCACAGAGATATTATACAAGCAAATATTCGTTAAACGTACATACATGGAGGACTCTTAGCAGTAGTAGTAGATTTATTGCTTAATTTTCCTGTGAATTTTTGCAACAGAGTTACATTTTTTTCTCTATATCTGCTTCACGAATTTCGGTGCAGGTTTTTACAGACTTTCAAATTTCTCTATCAGTATTTGTACCTACCTATCGTCTAGGATTAATGCGAAAAATGTTGACAATAATTTTACCCGTGCGTAATTACCACGTTCAACGATATAAAACAACTTAATATAATCGTCCTAGTTCGAAGGAAGACTGTATAGAGTTAATCCTCCGACTTCTATAAAATTGTCAACAAATTAATTTCTGCATCATTCTATCTCTGGCAGAACATAACTGACAATATTCGCTATCATCTCTAACGATTCTAATTGTATTACAATTTAGTAATCTCAACTGGTATATCACTCTTAAACCATCCAATGGCATATTAAGAAGAAACTACAATTCCGCTCCTTCCACAACGTCGATTTCTACACAAATTAATAAACAAGAAGCTTAAATACCTCTTTTTCCAATCGTCGCTTATTAAACAATCGGTAGACTTCTGTACGTACAATATACGCGGTAAAAACTGATGCGGAGAAAACGTGACGTACGGTTTATAAAAAGTATATCTCGCCGAATTTTCGCCACATATAACGTACAAGGTATACTTATACGAGGTCTTTCGGAATACAATACTCGGTTCGGTGGGTCGGTGCAGGGGTGTGGGGGTTGGGGGAGGATTTCCCTACCCTCGTACCACCCTCACGACCACCAGGAGCCTCGGGAACAACCGTGGCACGACGACCACCACCCTCGCCGGATCAATACACGCCTCCAACGCTGTCTGCAGCTGGTATTTCACCTGGGTTATACCTACACCATACATCCACCATACCGATGCTTTTACATACACGCACGTCTATGTACCAAAGGTTGTGTGTCGCGTTAAGGTGCGCGGGACTTGCCTGTATCGGACCACCAAAGCTCAGGATTACTCGTTCTCTTCTTTCTTCGTTTCCTTTTTTTTACTCTCTCTCTCTCTCTCTCTCTATACTTTTCCCGTCATTTTCCTTGTGCCTTTTCGCCATCTCCTCTTTCTCTCTTTCTATTTTTCCTCTCGCGGCCAGCTTCATTTCTTCCTTTTCTTCTTCATCTCGTTTCTTTCCATTGATCCTCGAGCCAACCGACAGAATTACGAGAAAATTACACGCGTAGGGTGTTTAAACGGCTAAATTGAAGCCGCGTGCTTCTCTTTGGGGGAAAAAGACGCGGAATTTCCACGAGTTAGTTTATACCACCAACTTCTACATCTCACAGACACGTATGTACTTCGGGTTTTTTCACCAGCTCAGTAGTCTGTTTATGACCTGAAGAATTTTTTTTTGTCAGTTTAATTATCTCGTATACAACGTTTATACCTACGTTTATGTTATGTCGACTCTGATAAAAAAGGGGACGACGACATATCAGCGGCGGCCAAGTTTCGATCAAGTTTATTACGTACGATTTAATTAATTGACAGACAGAATACACATAATTTATATTATATGGAACGATTGTCGCTATATATCTGAGGTATAAAAATCGTCCAATTATACACATGTATAGATATGATACTAGCTTTTCAAATCAGTTTTACAATATAAAATGCATCAATACAAAGCATCGAGTGATTAAAATCGTTGCGATTAATCAAGTATCGTATTGATTTTCTCATCAGAAGAAATATCAACTTTTTTGCAGTCTCGCCTTGTTTTTGATGGAACGGTTGAATTCTGCAAGTTATAATTGACTTGGACGTGGCGGGGAGAAATATTTTTTTCTCTCTTCAACGTCAAGCAATATAAGGATAACAAATTGATTGATGTGATTTCTTAATGAATTCTTTCTCGCGGGTTAGTCGTGGAGAAAACAGGCGCGTGATATTTCGGACAAATTTGAAAATGCGGTGCATTGAGTTTCACGACGTTACGCTATTTTGTCCGTAAAAATATGGCCAATGAACCGTGTCAACAGATTTTTAAGATTGAAACGTTTCATTCCGCTATTATACGGCCGATAAAACTTGTCGAAAAGTATGTGCTTGGTTATAGTCGACGTATCTCCTTGAATATCTGATGTAATAATGATTGCGCCACGGTGTCTCGATCCTGAAGAAACAAAAAAAATAAATAAATAAATAAATCAATAAAAAATAGACCTTCGAAGAGAATCCGTTCAAAAATTACGAAATACACTAGCTAATTAATCAACCGTGAAAACTGGAGAAACAATAATAAGGTTTTGGTATTACGAAACGAAACGGTAAGGTGATCTTTTCAAAGCAAATAATTATACGATAACTACCTACGAAGTTTCTTTATTCAAATGTCTCGGTTTTTCGAAGGATGGAAAAAAGAGAGAAAAGAAAAACATGAAATAAAAACGCTAACACAGGGGCAAAGGGATGTTATTTCACGAAATTTAACTCGTTCGTAACTTAACTTTCGCGTTTTATTTTATTTTTTTCTTCCAAAGCTCGTTTCTTATTACTTTTCATTTGTGGTTACAGTTTTTTTTTTTTTTCTTTTTTTTTTTCCACCGAAACTTTAACTCAGACCTGATACGTCTTTTATGGGAAAAAAACGAGCGAGCGAGTCGACCTGCAGCCGGCATGGAAAATATATAAGCCAGCCGGAGGGATGAAATTTTTCCAACCCTTGAGGTTGGCAGCATCGAAGAGCCCGGCTCACAATTATACCGTATCATCCTCAACCGTGCGGATAATCCGCGGCCGTTCGGCCGCAGTGCTTATCTGTAATCAATCATTTTCTCCACTGCTCGGAAAATTCTGCCGGTCAATTTGCTGTGAGTATGATTGAAACTGACGTCGGCTCTGTTTGTTTTCTGTTTTTTTTTTTTCTTTTTCTCCATCCGAAATTTTTGCGCAACTATAATAAGCCGAGGCAGTGATAAGAAACAAGAAATCGACGGCCAATCCGAAACGTCTGGCAAGTCACTCGGTCTATACGTAATGCGTATCTACGTGTGTTTGCGTGTGTGTATCCGTACGTATATTTACACTTGCGTAGACGTTTGCCGAATATCTATTCAACGCTGATATATTGGCGCCTTGCCACTTCGCCGTTCGTCTTCTGTGATAATTATTGGAACGTCGGACGGTCCGGCAACGGGGGAAAGCGGAGATAGAAAAAAAGTAAAAATTCCCAGTCGAGAGATTACTTCCGGTGACGATCGGCTGATCGACTCCCGGAGTTTTAATTCCGAATCTAATGACATCGGACGGTGATGTTACTTTTTCATGTCGAATGAGCGCGGTGAGTATTTTTTACGGATATATTTCTATTTTCGGTTATTATACAGAATTACGTATGTACGCCCAGAAAGAAATCTATTTGGATAAGAATTTATTGGAAAATATGCTTGTTGAGGTAAATAAAAAATAAATTCATCGTGTTTTACGTACATTTTAATCGATTCGAATAATATTCTCACGCTCTTGCGTTATAAGGAAATTATTTCACAGGGTTCATGTTCGAATGACATTTTTTTTATCTTAAATATGTTGAGAATAATTTTTTTCTCCACGCAGCGTATCGTCAGACTTATATTTTCATTTTTGTCCAGTCATGGATACAAAATGAAATCGATTTAGTAAATAAATCAATTTTATCAGAATCTTTACTCGCGGTAACTCTCAGCGTACTTTCTATGTATTCTTTATTCTTGCAAAAAGCTTCGGAACCGATTTCAAAACAAAACGAGAAAAAATCCGCGACCGGTATTTCATGCAACGTTTCTTTCGCGCGAGAATTACTAACGAAAATTTTTATCGCCAGACCGGCAATCTCGTCGAACCCGCGCTTTACTATCACCGGAAAGTCGATTCGCTCGGGATCCGGGATCCCTATCGCTTTTCGTATTCGTCGAGTCCCACTTTCGTGCGGAATTTTCTCTGTTCTACGTACGATGCGCGAAATGTACACATACAGGTGTCGATGAAATCGCTCGTTGTGCAGAATATTGCAAAAAACCCAAATCCCAGAAAATCGGGACTTGTATAAGTTTCGATATGTCGTACGAACCAAACTCGAAATATATGCTTTGTAAACATGGGAAAAAAAAAATTGATGAATTTATCGAACATGACGATTAATTACAGCGAAAGAATATATTTCGGTTACACCTGATAACACAGTCTATTGTTTTCGCAATTTTTTTATTTTTGTTATTTCTTGCAGGATCAAATAAGAGTCCGTTAGATATATTTGGTAAATTCACAAAATCCATTCTCTGTGCATGAATGTGAGATCCGAATTTCCGGATGTTACAACCTGCATATAATAATCAAAGGCTGGTTTAGACAGATTGAATTTGTTCAATTATTGCCGCTCGATTATTATTTCATCTCAAAGATGTCAGTGTAATACGTCCGTTTGACGTCTGTTATTGACAGTTTATTCACAACATTGTACTACGAGTCGTTGTATATATAACTTGCTGGGATTGTAGCACAGCTTTATATACGGGAGAATTTTTGAGCGGTGACTGATGAACGATGTGTCAAGCATTCAATGAAGCGATAAAATTGAAGTTTTGTAATTAATTAAATTCTAAAAATTTAACGATAGAAATTAAATAATTACGTAACATCCTAGATCAGAAACGGCATCAGAGATAATTCTAATTCAAATTTCGTCGTTAGTTTTCGTACCAAATTACCAGACTATAATTGTAAGAATAAAGTGAAAAGCACAAGTGCTTCTCATCTGATCCTATTTTAGTCATACAGTCAATACCTATTTTAATTACGGGAATTATACAAGTGAAATTTACTTCGTCGGTGAAAATGAGACCGCCAATTGTTTGTTCCAGGAATCCGTAGAATGGTATGATACTAGAAATAAATTAGGGGCTGACTGATAACGAGCCGGTAATTGCAGACAGCTAAATTATACCGAATTCGTGAAATACGAGTTGAACGGAATTGAATTAATCTTCACTCGCAATGAGGAACCAATGCAATTTAATAATACCGGTGAAAGGTTATACGTTCAATTGAAGTGAAATTAGTTAGTTATTCTGGTTAAATTGACTGTAGATTGTTTTGATTTCAGTCGAGAACACATTCTGCGTGTTATTCTAGAAGGAGTCGCTTCTCGCGTACAATAATACAGCATATCTCTGATAACAAAGAGGCGGACTTTTGCATTACAGTGAATTGTGGAATATCGCGTTGAATTTACGAATCGATAATTGCTCGCTCTAAACAGGATCCCAATTATCGCGTATAAATATTTAACGGTATCGCGAGCACGGAGATTTGTTTACAATTTGCAACATCCCTTGTTACGCCTACAGGTGGCAGGAAACCGACCAGAGTGTATACATCACGTTTTCGCATTGAATAGCAAAGCGCTAATTTGTTTTTGGGCTCCTGTCAATTTCGCAAACTCGAAACTTCGGTATTTTTAAACAAACAAATATCGCTGGTTAACTGGTCGTGAGTCTTTGCTTCGCTGTACGAAAATCTGGCACTCGTTTGACCGGAAACTTGGTGTTTCGTTTCAAGACCTTGAACTTATCCGATATTTCAGATCTTTGGTACATTTTTACGGATATTTGCGACCGCAGAAACGAGATCGTTAAAAATTATGAAGCTCGTTGCTGTTGGTTAATTTTTTCAAATTCCATACACGAGTAACGAATGAAAGTACTTGTGAGCTTGTGAAATTTTTAAATATTATACAAACAATTTTGCCATATCAACGATTCATTCTTCCTCAAGTCCATTTGTAAACTTTCGAACAAGTCATCGGGCTCTTTGAGCTGCGTTCAAACGCAGTTTCTATGTCTCGTGGAATATTCCGCAGACGCCTGGGATTATACCCTTCGGAAACTTTTAAATCCCCATGGATTTCTGGGTGTCTATCAAAAAGAACGACTTCGGTGCCTCCTTCTTTGAGCGACGTATCCTGTCGAGTTCATTATTCAATCGTTACCCGGTAACCGCGGAGCGAGGCGACCTTCTTGGGGAAAAAATTGAATCAATAATAAATGGCAAAGTAAAGTAGCCGAGTCGAGAGTGGATAAATATTCGCCTCCCGTCAGCCTCGAATCTCGTTCGAATCGAGAGTCGAGGGAAAAAAGCGGGCAGTCAAAGCTCTGTGTCTAAATGCTGATTCGAATTTGCAGATTTGAAAGCTAAGTTTATGTACAAGAGCTGAGAGGAATATTAATTGTGTGGAAGCAATATAAGCGAATTAATAAACAAATAACGGAGCAATGGTTCAAAGGTTGCGATGCGTGTTAATAAAAATCAATTTCATCGAGAAGTTACATCCGTGCGAGGGAAAAAAAGACATTGCTTTTAAAATTATATATTCTTATTACAGTACTTGGACATGGGTACTTTTCTTTCGATACCGGCAACGTTGATTAATCGTTCGTTCAGTTTCAACAAGGTTTAGCTTGTTTTGTTCGACATTGAATTCCCGTTTTATCCGTTTTTCAGTTAATCATAAAAACGTTGTACGAAAAACGATTAAGAAGAATCGTGACCGGTGTAAATTTATGCTTTGCTTGAAAAAAATTCATCGACGTTATCGAAAATTTTTTATCTCTAAAAACAGAGAAACGGGAAGTTGAAACAAGGAACGGTATTTATACTCCCGACCATTGTTCGTTTGAAAATCTATAAGTTTTGAATTTGTGCCAATTTTTTCCACCAACTTGTACGCCTGACAAGTTTCTAAATCGTTTGGAGGTTGACGGTTGAATTTTTCTCGGTTAACCGACCGCCTGAAATGCAGGAAATGGTCCAAAGGTCGGTTCCTCAGCCTTGCAAACCGCCGATCTGGTCTGATTTCATTTCGCGAGCTCTGATTGTTTTCTCGATTTACAGACAGGCCGATTTCCGCTCCGGCGCACTTGCAGGACCGTAAATATGCGAGGCTTGTTCAAACACCGATTGCACCACGTCGGAACAAGAAGTCGAAGTCGAAGGAACGAAGCGAAACTACGGAGATTATAATCGAGGAGTGAACGACGCCGGTATGAAGGATTAAAGTTGGGCTCTCTCCTCCGAAAACTTTCGCCTTAGGTAAGTACACTTGTTATCACCGCGATACTAAGCGTGTCGTATATCGATGCAGATATATACTCGGAAAGTGTATCGCGATCATACAGAAATTGCCAAATAAATGTCCACGAATTTTCACCCGCGTCACTCACGCACGGAAATGCTTTATTCACTTGATCCCCGGCACCCGAAGCTCCCCTTTCAACGGAATTGAATCTCCAAGTCTTACGGTAACCATGAATATTTCCTACCATCACCCGTGAAACATAATAAAATATACATAGGCGGTCGCCTCGAGTGGCAATTCGGTCCTGGGTTAGGCAGGATCAGGATCGCGTTATGGAACAAAACTCGTCGTGGAATAATTTCGATGGTTCGGAAATTTTGAAACATTGAAATTTCGGCCGGAAACACCGAAAACGTTTGGAAATTAATCTGCGGTGAGAGAAGCTTCTTTTAAAAGTATTAGATGGAAGAATTGGTGATTTTCTGAGGTGAAAATCGCGGTGAAGGAAAAACCAAGATATTCTTGTTAATTATATCGATATAAATACTTTATTACACACACTACGGATTTTCGGATTGTATAAGACGCACGTTTAATTTACATTTTTTAGCAACGAATTGTAATTTCGCTGCTCCGAACGCTCCGTACTAATCATAAGTATTAGCGCTGCGCGGTTCTGGCTTCGTTTCAAATCGCGTTTTGGTCGTTCTTCCCCGCGTCAAAATTTGGCTAAGAATAACTCACGCCTAGATATGCTTTGCTCCGAAGAGTTCTATTCATGCCTCCTTGCATTCTCTGTTTCGTCGCATCTATGCGTTTGCAAATTGAGAAGGTTGATTCGTCAAAAGTCGATAAGGTACTTTTATCAATCTTGTCAAGACATGATCGTAGATTGAGTATTGGGCGAATTATCACGCTCGAAAAGAAGAAAGATCTCTTTAAAAATACAAAACTAGAAAATATTGGAATTACAAACAAAAGCTTGGATATTCATGCTTCGTTTTACATCGTCTCAAATTTTTTTCATATCCAGCAGAATTCATTTTAATCAGACAATTATTTTTTACAAAGTCAGTGCGATAGATTTTAGATTTTTTCAACAGTCAAATCAATATTTCTATTTGCTGACCGTAATTATAGTATCGTTGCAGTTTTGTAAAATTATATATATTTAACGAAGCCACCGTGACAAAAGAAAGGTATTACAGTAAAGTTGTAGAGGATAGTATTTCGAACAAAATAAGTAATCTTACTATTAGATATAAAATGAACGATCCGTGGATACCTAATATTTTCTTTATAATCGCAATATTTTTGATTTTTATATTTTTAAAGAGATCTTCGGCGATCAATCTCAACTACGTGATAATACAATCAATGAAAGGTACCAAGTTTTGTCGAATCAGCATCTCTAAAGCAGAGCAGGCTTACATGTAACTCGATTCCAATTCGACGTGTGTTTTGAAAAATCATTCACACCAGCTCGGTAAAAGAAGTTAGAGAAACTTTAATTCGTACATAATAATAGTTTATCCGAACGAATTTTTCTCAGTCAATAAATGGAAAGTAAACATTAATAATGAGCAAACAGCGACAATAAGTCGGGGAATTTTACGTGATAATTAGGGACATGGCGACTGTCTGTATCAGGAGGTCGATCATTTTTTTTGCCGGTCGCTGATAGAAACGAGCACTAGGGGAAGAAAGGAAATTAGCGACAAATTACCGGGAGTTTTAACGATCACTCAAGAATTTTATTGCGTCCTTGGCGCTCCTCGGGAAAGGACTCGAAGCTTTTCGGCAATTCCATGCTGCCAGGTTGTCAGGAATTCTGAAAGAAATCTCCCGACAGTGAAACAAGAGTGTTAATTATTTATTTTCAGAAAAAATATTCGTTCTCCAAGTGATATAATTCGTTTGTTTAATGAATACATAGGCATTGATGAAGGATGCGATGAAGTAGATTTCTATGTTACTCGAATTACGAAACGGCAGGTACGATGAATCTCCTCATCTCGTACACAGAGGGAAAAGAATTCTCGATCCAACAAAGTAGATTTTGTTGGAATCCATTCGCTTCAATCTAGTATCTCTTATTTGTTTCAAATACGATGACTGCAATTTAACAATTTCGATTTAGTCAGTTTGTCAAAATCATTTAGTCAAGCGAATTCCTTGATTCGACAAAAGCTTTTCTTGTCGCGATCTAGTCAAGTATTGATTCGATCGAACCTTTCGATGCGCTTCCGAAATTGACTCAGCTAAATATCATTTCATTTGAAGTTTATGTATTGTTCCGCCAAGTTGCATGTTCGTTGACGGAAACAATTAGCTACGTCAAATAAAACAAGTTTATAAATCTAGCCAACAAAAAATTGACATCGATCGAATGCCGTACTTTGTTGATCCAACCGGATCTTGTTTGGCGTAAATGGTTGAATCAGTTGCACCAATTTGTTTACCAAATAAAAGAAAGACCGCGCGCTTTTGAGCAAAATTTTTTGCAAAATTTTTAGTCGTGACAATTATGAGTGATATCATTTGAAAGATACTTCATCCGCGCTTGAATAAGTCTAATGCAATACAGTCAATGCAAAAAGTATTTTGATGAATTAAATATTATGCTCGCCGCGTTTGACTACCGAATTTAGTTGAATCAAACGAATATCGCTCGACTCGAATAATAATCCTTTCCCTTCGTGTATAGGGTGAAAATATTCAAATTGGTGGACGGTAATATATTCGCGCCCTTATCCTCAAGCCTGCGAATATCTAGCTGTACATGCACAAGCTCAATGCATATGTATACGGTAATTAAGCGCATACACAGGCCACAGACACAGACTCCTGTCTGGATGTACAACTCATAGACGGGGCGAATCTTCGCAACAGCTACCCTTGGATGTTATCAGCATATATTAATTATGAAAATTAATGGAACCGCTTAATATTCATTGTTTGTCAAATTCTGAGTGTGGCAAATTTCGTTAAGGTCAACTCTGCTCCGACACCACGAGCTGTGTTTCTTGTTAGTCAAAGCTTAAATATTTGCTTACTCCCGCGCTTTTTGACCCCTCGTCTCTAAAAGTTCCGTTGATTATTCTTCGTCCGTGTCTTTTTTGTGCTGAAATATCTATACATACATATATCTATGTAGATAATGATATGTATGTAGATTATTACGGAGCTACATCCATACACACACATACACACGTCTCCGTTGCATTTACTTTTCATTTTCGTTCAGCCTCGCGTAACATCGTTTTCATTCTTTCATTCGTATCCTACAATTTGTAGATCTAAATTTGGAAGGAAAAAAAAAAAAAAAAAAAAAAATTGAAAAGAAAAATTGACCAACACGTACGATGCCCGAAAAATTGGCGCATTTTTCAACCCTCTACGTTCTGCGAAAGTAAAAGAGATAAAAAGAAGAAAAAAAAAAAAAAAACCACCGTTCAGCGTATGAGGTAAAATTTTCTGTCGAATCGTCCGATTCGTTCGGAAAAATTGTTATTACGGTCTAAAATTTCCCAATTTCATCGTTAAAGTTTGATAATAAATTTGTTGCATTTACGTTTAATACGCGTAACGCGGAGTTGGAATTCAATTGCTCGTTCTCGTCGGATGATACTAATTCGCGAACCTCGAGTATCGTACTCGCGCACATAGACTGCAATAAAGCAGACAATTAATCACGCCGCGTCGTCTCAATTAACGTTTCGTCAGCCTAACTATACCTCTGTGTTCCAAATTCGTGAACCGTACGTATACAAACATTATACACGCGTGCATACAACGGTCGACTCAACAGGCTCAACTACTTTCCGGGGTCAGGGGTTCGTCCGCTGCACGGTTATATGGATACGTTATTATTGTTCACTGAACAAATCCTCCCGCATTCGCTTCCGAGTGCTTCTCGTGTCGCGAAAGCCCTTCTAATCTTCGCATGTACCACATTGTTTCTTGTAATTTAACTAATTAATCGATATCTTTTTTTTTTCTTTTTTTTCAACAAATAAAACGGACACTAGAATATAACTGGTAGGATCAACGCGGCTTGTACATTTTTCGCGTATCGAACGAATTTATCTTTCGTTGAAAATACGAATGCAGTTATGAAAAATGGGGGGTAAATTGGCAACGTCGATAGGAATGGAACACGGGAATTAGTTTCGTAATTTGAAGTGCGTGCAAAGTCGGGTGGTCGAATGGTACGAATATCGTTGCAGCATATATAATACTCGATGGAATAACGCCGGTCAACGATAAGTTGGCAAAGGCAACGAGAGCCGTCATGGTTACCGAATGATCTCCTGACCCTGTCACAACTCGATCCGATTCTAAATTGGGCAATAAAATTTCACGACAACTGCCGAGTGGTTAACGTGTACCATTCGTCAGAGAGAGAGAGAGAGAGAGAGGGAGAGGATGGCATCGGATAGAAAATTTATAGAACCGTCCAACAAAAACTTCGTTCTTTCCTAGTTGATATATTTCGGTTACTTACACACGCCGTTTTCCCGAGGCTTAAATGCTCGGCAAAGATATGAAGAATGATCGAAAAAAATTAATATAGCTTATAACGTACGATCATTCTTACGCGAAACGTTCAGGTTTCTCTTTCGTATTTTTACTCAAGATTGAGACGGCGCTTAGAAGACTCATTTCTTTTTCTCTCTCTCTCCTTTTCTCTTTCTCTGATTTATCTGAAGTACCGCGTAAATTGCGCTATACGCGGAATTCCGATAAGCATTCGTATGTTCTCTCTCATTCATTCGGAGGTGATATAAAAAGAATCCGTACACCTCTCGCTTTATTTTCTTCTTGTCTAGATAAGTTTTTTTATTCTTCATACCGCAGAGCTATTCTTGGGAAAAGAAATGCAACCGACGGTAATTGAGGAAGGATGATTTGCGCATTCGAAGCAAAAGTAATATTTTTTTCTTTACAAACATTCGTTGCGCAACGTTGGAAGAAAATAACAGTACGATAATCGATCACATCAGTTGAAAATTCGGGTGAAAAATCATTCGAAATTTTTGAATTCTGTTAAATTGTCCAAATCATTCACATCATTCACGCGAAATTAATCGTTTCAAACACCTTCGATCCAACTAACACGCGAATAAACAAGAAACGAAAAATCGTGCTGAGAAAGCAAGCCAAAATGATGTTGTACCTACAGACCGAAGAATTTTCTAAACACGAGGCAACGTCTGTAATAAACATCTGACAAATCATTTTAAACACGGTGCTCATCAAGGATTATTCGAGCTCTCTTGGCGGAAGAGCGACCGTTCGCGAATCCAATCGTGCATACACGCATGCAAATACACACAGAGGCGTTATACACAGTGACACGCGTTTTTCCCCAGGGTTAGCCTACGCGTCACGCGAGAAATACCAGGGCTTGTTGAACAAATAAATACATATTCGAATCTCTACGTGCATACCAAACGGTTAGCAATCGCGTCTCCGAGGCTGCTGACGAACAACAGCGCGGTAATAACCGAGCGAACAATTTTCTGTTAGCGGATTGGCAAACTTGCACGCAATCCGCGCGACGATATCACTCTGAATGCCAACACGCATGGTATAATGTATAAACTTGACCGCCCGAAGCCGAACTTTATAAATTACCAAAGTCAAACGTTGATTTTCATCCCCGCCTTCAATGGTTATTTTTTACAATTTATTTGTTCATTTCTTTTACGTCTTTATCTCTGATTAAACGTTTCAGGATCATCGTTGTTTAGTTTGTATACCTGGATAAAACAGTTTTACAACAACGATATTCGGCCGAAAAATTTGTCAGAAACGGTGTTTAAGAAAAAAATAATTTGCGACACTTCCTAAAAAGTTTGTTTAGATTCAAAGAAAGATTCGATAAAAAGATGAGCGTTCTACGTTACGTGGAGGTTGATCTTTCGCTTTTTAAAATTTTTTTTTGAACTTATATAAAGTACCGCGAGTAAAAACGGTTTTTCTTACTTACGTCAATCATAATATCAATTTACGTCAGAAAGAAGAACCAGACTTGTAATATTAAGTCTTCGGGTCGATGCTTGACGACTTTTTCCTTATTAATTGAATCTCATAAAATAGTTATAATTTAATATGAACCTTTCATTTAGGAGAACAAGATTCCCGGATGATATATCGTTGCTTAATGGTTGGTGATCTTTGGGTTGAATATAAATGTCAGGAAAGAAATAATAATTTAAATGCTAAGACTAAGTTTCGTCACAGATTAAAAAAAATTTGAAAAATCAAATGAGCGCGATTTTCCACGTAACGTAGAACGCTCGTCTTTTCACAGACTCTTTATTTTAAGGGTGCCACGGTGGAAAATCGTAAATTTTTTTAATTTCCGAAACACCCTAATACATATGGGATTCGCGGCACATATTACATCGAATCAAATCGAATACCTAGAATTATACACAAGGGGAAATATTATCGCAATCTGTCTATCCGACTTCCTATCATGACGCAGGCTTACAATCATTCGTGTGAATAATTTCTCGGCCAATATTCCCTGAATTATTGTGTGGATACTGGGGCGAGAATAACGCGGTTTGTGTTATCGCTGGGTTTCTGGATTGCTAGGTTTCGGCTTTGAAACGCTGATTTGTGATTTCGCCCCGTGAAATATGGATAAATGTCGCGGCGCCGTTACGTCGAAATTGCTTATACCCCGGTTGAAAGTATAAGTTATTAGTTTATTCTGCACCTTGCGTGTTGATTTTTCATCTTGAAATCGACCACAACATTATCACCATATTTCAGTAGGAAAGATTTCGTCGTTGAATTAAGACGAAGATGAAAAAATGAAAAGCATAATTAGAACAAGCGTAATACGCGCGCGTTTCCACCATTTTAGATAACGATAAATTTTTCAGAAACAATTTGCGGTTCGGACGGTACGAACGTTTGTAATAAAGCCTTCATTCCAGACAGTCGATTGATATGAAGGCCCCTCTTCCTCGACGGGAAGAAGAATTCGTTTTCTCGCCGTTCCAAATTCCCCAGATTCCACATCAGAGCTGATATTGCAGCACCAAGACACAGTATAGGTATATTATATTATGGTGGCGGCCTGGCGGGTACGGTGAACCTCAGACGAGTTAATCGAGAGCGAGTTTGCCTTTTCTGAAACCCTTGAACGCACAGACTCGGTACCGATTCGAGGTCTAAATATAATGCGGTTGTGTGAACATGCAGGCGGTGAGCTTCGACGGTCTGGCGAGAAAATGAACAAAATTACAGAGAGGAAGCCTCGAAACATCCAGTTTATAACGTTAATGGGTATAATATAACCGAGTATTAAATACTGAGGGAATTGCAATTTATGTATCGCGGGGCACAGAAAAGGTTCGCTTTCAAAGAACCGCGTTAAATTACAGTCATTTGTCCGTGTTTTTTCAGGCAACTTTACCGATCGCTGATAGCCGAGATAGGAGAATATAAAATTCTCTCGTTGAATTATTATACAGACAAGTAAGGGATCAAAGTGCGTTCCGTGATCCAAGTTTCGACCCTTCGATATCCGGAGCTGTTGTACTTCTTGTTGTTTTTCCTAACGTATTTCAATCTTGGCTCTTTGCCATATAAAATGAAACAGGGGATGGTCAACCCCTTGCTACGTTACAGAATTGTGTGAACCTGGGACGGGTAAAGACGAAAAACCGAAAGATATATCGGTCTTCTCATTTTCCGTCGCGGCTTGCAAGCCACAGCTTTTAGCGTCGGGTTTCCGTATCCACTCGAATCAGGCCATTTACTTCTTTTTTTTTTTACGGTGACGACGGAAAAAAAAGCAAGAAAAAGAAAAAGGACCGGCATTAATAAGCACCTCGTACAAAAATAAAATCACATTTTGCACAATCGTATAAAGCCGAGAATTTTCGCTCTTTGACGAAAATGTTTATGTACGCAATTTCGTAACGAGGTTGAAAAAGTTTCAAGTTCTTCCGAGTATGCTCGGATAAAATTTAGGATAATAATCAAATCTTGAGACGTTCTGCCTCGGCCTAAATACGTATATATATATACCCTGTATACACATTTATGTACCATGCATTTATGTATATAACTCCCCACCATTACCCTGCCAACTTTTCTAGACGATAAAATTTCCCCGACAATCCCGCAGCTTTTACGGCCTTGTACATCCATGAGCTACTGGTTATTCAGCATTTTCCATCTTTGCACAACGAAGCGAAATACAACACAGATACACCGCCGTCGGGCTTTCGTATCAACGCGTATAATATTTGACGCGGTGAAAACGCGGCGAAGCTTCTCGAATAACGTTGCATTAACACTCCGTTCCGCAAATGTCCTTGGAAGTAAAATCACCTTCGGCAAGGATTCGTTGGTCCAGAGCTTTCAGACATGGCGGCACTGTTTACAGTTCTTTACAGTTCCTAAGCGCGATCTTCGCCTGCAAGTTCAAGCAACCGCTGGGAGTGATTTCAGGGATTTCACACCCTGTCTGAATAAGGGTGCAGACGTGTCCTGGATTACCATCGTACTCGTCGACTTCTTTCAACGCTTGTAAGCGGCTTACCGGTGAATATTGCCGGCGAACCCTGATTGTGGATATTCTTTTTCGTGGATTTTTTCGGGCCTGTCTGTACACGTTACACCTTACACACCGGGGAGCTTCGCATTTGCAAGCCTACTTGGTTATCGATTACGTTGTATATCCAATCGGGGTGGAAAATTTGTATACGTCGATTTGAAGGGATGCATCGCGGATCGTCGGGATTTTAAGGCTGCGCACGGTTCTTGGAGCTTTTTTTCTTTTACCGCTGGAGTTTGCTGCAGCGTATTTCACGTCTCGGAGATTTTACAGTTTCATTCCGCGATCCGCGAAACCCATTTCACGTTTCATTCCGTCGGCGAGTTTTATACGAACGACGCGGTCTGCGACGAGGATTTCGAATCGCGTGCTGACCGCCTTTCCTTTCATCGGGTAAATTCGTAAGACGTGCTTCTCATCCCTTGTCAGTCTACTTCTCAAAGTATACATTTTACGCCTACGTATATCGAAGCTGTTTGTTTGCTGGTATCGAATGACAATATTTTTATGAAAAAAGTTTCACCAACTAACGGACCAAAATACATATCTCCGACTTAAAAGTACATAGATTCGGTGATGGGTATTGATTAAATTCAATGTGGAAAAGGTTGGGAGAATCAGCTCCTTTTATTTTCCTTTACGTCAATTGTCCAGCGTTCGTGTGAAAACTTCCAGATTTTAATTTTACCGGTTGTGTCTCGGCACCCTTTTAGTACAACAGCCCAAACGCAATTCTCTGATTCGGGTTTCATTTCTACGGATATCGAGACGCCCGCGGGATTCCGTGAAAAGCTCCGAAGTGAAAGAACGAGACGAAGGCGGTAAAATTTCGGGCAAAGTTCTTGAAAGGTAGAATAATGGATCGGTCTAAGTGTTCTGGTGGCCTGCGAGTATCGATTATACACAGGACGGGAGTGAAATCTTTTTATTAAATCTCATGCCTCCCTTCGTTTTCCCTTCGTTAGAATAATAATCGTACCTGACTTGGTGTTTGAAGCTCGCCGCTTCTCGTAGAAAAACCCGAAACGAACGAGCGGTTATAGGTTGAAAAATTCACCCCCTCCAAACCATCACGATACTCTGCACGAACTGCACTTATCGGTCGTATAATTTAGGCAAACCTTTTGGCAACTTACGATATTCACATACACTGATTATATACCGCGATACGTCAAACGGTGGAGAAAAATCTACACCCACGAAAAAGAGAAACGGGCCCTGCGATCCCTCTAACCTTTCTATTTCACATTTTACCCCGAACTCGCGACGGATTTCTTTTCTCTTTACTATATACTTTACTAAAGGGCAAAGGGTCCTGAGGCAGGCTGGCTTGCTGCGACGACGAAAATTGCCGGGGTACCGCGTGAATCCCCTTCGAAAGCTCACAGACGAATACACCGGTGCGGACGACCTGAGCCATCAGTCGCGCCTTTCAAACTTCCGCGCAAGCTCGAGGTTTAAGGGGTTTCCGCGAGGGATTCTGCCTCCCTCTCTCCCTCTCTCTCTCTCTCTCTCTCTCTCTGCGCTTTCCTCCGCGACGCAGATCCACGCACTTATGGATACGGTGCATTAGGGTGGAGTGAAAGAAGAAAATATTGCGATTCTTTTTCTTTCTTTTTTTTTTTTTTTTTTCGTTTTTTGTCGTTTTTACAGAAGCCTAGAAATGAGCTTTCAATACGGCCAGGGTACGTGCAAAAAAATTTCGTACTTTACCGATAAATCGCGTGTGACGATGATAAAATAATTCTGACGAACAGTTTTATTCGAAAATTCAAAACTTTAGTTTCAACTCATCGCAACCCTTGGTCATTGTAATAAGGGCAACTGGTTTTGCCGACTTGTTTTCTTACGATTTACGCAGTTTTTCATAATTTCGTAAATTTCATCCGGTATTGAACATCGACTTCTTTACTATCGTGCGATACGATTCGGTAAAATGGAATTGCACCGCCCAAATCATGATTTTTGTGGAGGCGTTTTATTCGGCGATTTCCACCCCGTATTTATCTGCACGCACCCGGATCTCGATACGAGAAATTTTCAAGGTGGATGATACAACTTGTCGACATTTCAACGCTGCAGTCGTTTTTAAATCTTGGTCGCAGTATCGTTAATTCGTTGAAACGAGTTTATTTTTATTCTTTCTCTGTCATCTTATTGGCAATAATTACACAAATTATATCATAGGTATGCAAAAATCATTGCATCATGTTAAAAACTGCTGATAAAAATATTGAACGCAAAAATCTTAAAAGAAGCATTCTCTTATCGCATAGGTTCAATTTCGAGTCGTGATGAAATTATCGAGTATCCAATGAAGCCAAGATAATATTTCAGTTTCGAAACTTTTCCCCCTGAAGAATGTTAATTCGTGACAATGACTAGTTTGCGCATGGCAATTCGAAATGACAGTGATTTCACTATATATATATAATTTACCAGCGTACATCACCGGGCTTGCTTCTTTTAATAGTTCGAGTCAGCGTGGCAATTTCACAAAATTTAATACCTGAGCAAATCACCTGCCGCCGAAGAGGGGTTATGATTCAGGAAGACTTCTTTAAGTTTTTTCCAAGTGATGTACGAAATAAGCCTATTAAAAAATAACAACTTGTTGAGATGTTTTTAAGACATCTTTTCGTTTTATCAATTGATCCATGCCGGAAAATTTTCCGAGGAAGAACGCCTTACAACGTCTCGGTAAATTTTGACGACCCTGCGATAGGTGTGTTGTCTGGGTAATATTTTAGGGCACGAGAGCTTTAATTTTATGAACAAATCTTGAAATCATTCCACGGTGAACGTTATTGTTATGATATACGAGTAAGCGAGTAAATTCTTTGCCGTTTATCAATGCTAGAAGTAATTGATACCTGAAATGAACCCTACATCTTATTTTGACGTCACGAAGTGAGAAACGTGACACTATAAACTGTCAGCTGTACCGGTACAATGGTAATTGGATGATCTTAAACGTTGACGGATAATGATTACATCCGACGGCAGAACGCGGATCAACGCATTATAGTTATGTACGTGCGATATACCGTAGAGCTGCAGTTTGTTCTACGACGTTGAATGATGGAATAAATATAGAATCGTGCCAATTATTTTACGGAGAATTTTATTCCGCTGTTGATCGGATATTCTCGGAATGATCAGCGATATACGTCACTTTATTATTACCATTTTGCGTAGCTTTGCTGAATCAATCACTGAGATTAGATTGCATGCGTCGTTATTGGTACTTGCGTTGCAGGGGAGTTCGTCGTTGGTTTTAAGGTGGAATTATTCGCTTGTGAACTAGTAAAATTAGTTACACTCTTATATTATTCTACGTGCGATAAGAATATTATGACGGTGTTAGATTTTCATTAAAGAATCGAATTTCTGCAAAGTATATTAATTATCAAGTGTCGCTTTGACTTATCAAGACAACCAGCTTTGTTTTTCAAACGATCGTGTTCGAGCATCTACTGCCGTATCTTTTACATCCGGTCAGCACTAAAGCATTTCGTTCCACGTTTACTTCTATGAGAAACACACATTGCATTTTCATCGATTTTTAAACCGTAACATGATGTGTTACGGCTGTGTCTGATATAGTACGTAAAAATCGCCAAACAAACCGACGACGCCTCGAAACTCTTTGAATTCACGTCTACAAAGGTATTGTTGTTCGAAATAAGTTGTCATTTTACAATTGAATAACAATTTATTGAAGTAAAAAAGAATACAGATAATTGTATAGTAATTAGGTACTCTGTCCTTTTAGAGTATAATTACGAGTAGGAGTGCGTTATACCAGCGGGTTTGAGAAACGTTGAGGCTAGGCGAAGATGAATGATTCAGACACGCGTACAATTTGCATGACAATTACCATGTGTTGAATAAAGGCGGTTTCGTTCAGCTCGCCGTTTTATTCTCTCTTGTATAAAGAGTGCCAAGCAAGTCACAGAAGTAATACAATTTTTCAGTGCACTATACCGGGTGTAAAGAATTACTTCACCCTCTAACCTGGGTCCCCCCTAAATATCGCATAATTTTTAATTCGCTAATAAGTTCAAACGAACTTAAGGAAAATATTTGTTACAATATGAATATATGCGGAGATGTAAGACAGTGCAATTATCTGTTGGGGAAGACTTATATTTTTTTGATACAGCACAGTTCGCTGACTGGGCTCTGTTCCAAAGCAATTTAACTCGAGACGTAATTCCGAAATGCCGGAATTTGCGTGGTCAGTATTTTCTGATTCTAAAAATAAATGTATGCACTATACTACATTATATTATATTGTATATGTACAGTAAAAGTCGTTAGACACATTATTTGCCGCAGGCGTGAATATGCATATCTGAAGATCATAAAAATTGAACCTTTCATTTATTTTTTGCTCCTCTTTCCTTCTCACGTCATTGTCTATCACACCTTAGGTTAAGAAAAATACGAAAATAGGTCATGCCTACGACGTGATTCAGTTTTAGCACAAAGTGCTGGTGACATTCGTATGTCCTGTAAATGATGACTGTCGGCGGTCGCAGCAAATATGATGTAAGATATGCATATATGTACATATAAGAGATTAAAAATAAATTTCTTAGGATAGATGCGTGATTCAATTCATAATTACATTCTAATTCTCTGTAAGCTGCTATTTATCGACATAACAGGGTATTATATTATCAAGCATTACGAGTAAAACAAAGAAACTAAAGAGAAAAATTTCAAATCCATAACGAACACAAAGGAATCCTTGAAATCGAAGCCAGGAGAAATTGAAAGCGGTCCCTAACGGACAAATCTCGTAATACTGCGATGCCTAAAGGGTAAATTAAGGCAAAATCGCATCGACGAAAACAACGATTCCGTGAGCGAATCAGCGATTGCGACAGGGGTGAACTTCGCGTGCGAAAAACCCGCCGGCGATAAAGGTTCGGCGAATCCTCATTCGGCAAGGATGCATCTCCGCTTCGATGAAAAGTCGCTCGTACGATTTTCGCTCCTAGCCGCGCCTAGTCTTGATTTCACGCGCATGCGCGGAGCTTCGGGTATTCCCGAGATTCTTCGGCTCGGCAATCGGGTTCAAGGTTCGGGTTGGCGGTATCAATTCGCTCGCACAGAGTTCGTTCCATTGTGCGAGAGCAGTGGTTACACGTTTGTCCTCGACGCAAGTGGTTGTGCAGGTAGTCGTGGTTTCGTCCGACGAAAAGCTATTCGATTCATTGCGTCCGGTGCGCGTTTATCAACCCCGCAGATAATCGGGGTCCGTTAAAAAGTGACAGTAGAATAATAAAACACGCAAAATGGCTCGTTTCGCGGTTTCCATCGTCGCTGTGATCTGTCTGGTCAGCGTTGCCTACGGTGAGTCAATATCCGTCAAAGTACCGATATATCGGCGACCGGCCGACGCTTCGATTCGTTTCGTTTCCTACCCGATTTGAATCAGGACTAACCGTGACACACTCTCGAAGCGTGTCCGGTTTCAAGGATCATTCATTTACGTAACGAACAACCGAATCGGCCGTTCCGACTTCTCGTTTATCGTGGTCAAGCGAATCCGCTGGAACGCGACGCAGAGTTTGAAACTGGTTGGCAACATCCTCACGCACACAGGTCGAGTCCTGTTTGAGCGTCTGTGTCGCCTGCTTAACAATAAGCGAGGCGTCGAGATAACTGCGCATGACGCATCATCGTCGTTGCACGCTGATTTCTCTCTCTCTCTCTTTCGCTCTTTCTCTCTTGGCTCTTGTTTTATTCCTGTTTACGTTTTTTTTTTTATTTTGTCCATCCCATACCCTCCTGCGGCGATGTTCAATGCGGATTCTTCATCGTCTCCGTCTTTCCGATAATTCGTAATTTATCGATTGCCGTATTGCGAGACTGATTTCAGAATTTCCGGGAACTCGGGCCTTTTCGAATTACACACATCTGCTTATTTGAAACCCGACTCCCACCTCAGTTCTCCACTTAATGATTTCTTGGTAGCACGAGCGTATCATGGTATCATGAGTACACTTCGTAGACTTAAGTCGTGGAGATATATATCTCTACATATATACTCGCTCTGTTTCTATGTACAGATGATTAATTTTACGAGGTACGTAAAAACGAGATGAATCAAACTCCTCCCGACACGTAGATATCAATAATCGTGTCTAGAAAATGATTTTTTGCTATCTTTTACGACAAATAATGACACCTGTTTTATCTTATGCTCCAAATTCACTTATTACATATTGAGAAGATTCGTCATGATTCATCACTGCTACTTCGATCACTCATTTTTCAGCGATTTTGAATTGCTAATAAATATTCTCATAAAACTTCAAGCTTTGATTCGGTATAACTGAATTATATCTACATTTGACAACCAGCGTTCTTTTAGCTTCCGTCCATTCGTGTGGTAAGGTTTGGATTTCTTATCTCCTTGTGAATACTTCGTTCCGCATTTACACGCACTCCCTCAAACTCGCTTCTTGTTTGTTTGCGATAAAACAGGGCTTGTACGCACGGGGAAAACCGCGAACACTCAGGGAATTTCTTATAGCAGGGAAAAGTCAGGGAATTTTGAAAATAAGACTGGAATTTTAAGTTTCTTGAAGAAACAAACTTGTTCTTATACCTACATTACTTGATATCAAACCTCCTTTCGTTTTTTTTTTTTTTACTGAAAATCGCTGGCTGTTGTTTGTAAATTAGTAGTCGGAGAGTAAATTAATTACTAGGTAATATTGAAGGTATTAGTATTAATAAGCAAAAAAATTGTCATGAATCAGCGGCATATTTCTTGGAAGGTTACTGAAAAAAATCCTATTTTCAGGCTGTAACACCTGGAAAAGTCAGGGAATTTCGGCTTCCAAAAAGCATACGAATCCTGTAAAATTTTCAGGTTTTTTTCTGCTCCGTATCGCAAACATGAAAAGTTTGGCCTCGAAATGATCCTTTATTTTTTCATGTGAAATTATTTATATGCGAAATATTGAAGTGACTAATATTTTTCTATCTATTTCATACAGGTATGGACTGTACTTTAGGAACCAGTGACAATTTTATCGACAAATTCGTGAATTCCTGTCCGAGACCACTTATTGATCCGAGCGAAAACAGCTATTGTTGCCCCAGAGTCGATGGTACTGTTTACTGCTGCGATTGGGCGGAGTTCACAATGAGAACTGGGTAATAAAAAAAAAAACAATTTTTACTATTTTCATCGATCAAAATATGCTCAATTTATGTATTACCTATACCTCAATGATCGAGATTACAATTAAAAACTGTTTTCATAAAACCAAACTATTTAGGACTTATGTCATTGATAAATGAATAGCTATAATTAAAGGTCAATATTTCTAATAGTGAATTAACAATACGATCATGTAATGACGAGTATAATAAAAAATTGTGTTTTCAGACTGGGCATAATCGTTCCTGTTGTTATCGCTGTGGTCGTTATTATCTCTCTGATTGTCTTCTGTATTTCCTGCCTTTGCTGCGCCTGTTGTCCATGGTACCGACGACGTCACCGTGGAACCATCTATAGCAGTAAGGGACCAGTATAAACTCAGAATAAGCTTTCTGCAGTCTACCATTTATCACATAAATATTATGCAAGCGAATATCGTTATGAAAAAAATGTCACAAATGATTCTGCTCACTGCTTATTTATCCATCGAAACATTCCTCGATTATTTTATTCGATTTCTCTCACATATAAAAAAAGAAAATGATCTTAATTATCATATACTCTACTCTACAGACATTCCACAGTTTGGTCAGATGTTTTTTTTATAAAACTATAACCACTGATCCTAGGCATGACGTTATTGGTTTTCCCTCAAAATGTTTTGTATATATCTTTGCCCAACAAACGCAACATTTTATTCATTTGCTTAGTGCGGTAAGTTTTACAATACAGGATGAGAATGAGGATGAGACAGAACGTCCATATCAGTTCCTACTATAAGCATATAATTATACCCTTTCGAAAACTGATTCTGAGGATTAATTTCTTTGTCTGCCTAATATTAGGGGTAAGTCTGCGGCGAGTGAATGGATTCATACCTAACATACTAACTGTGTACTAACTCTTCCAGACCTGCATCGTTTGAGTGAAACTTCAAGAGAATCTCATGCATGTTTTTTTTCAGGACCCATTGCCTGAATGAAACCACTCGACGCATCCTGAAATGATTTTTAATTTCAAAACAAACGGAATCATTTTCTACATATAAGTATTACTCGAAGTTGTCTTTTTTTTATTAATCAATTTAAATATAATCACAAAAAAATGCGTACTATATAATATTAATTAACTGTATTTTCTTCATGAATCGAAGATCATATTATTCTACGCTTACGTGCAGTATTCCAACTCTAATAGAAGTAAAAATTTATTTACGGTTTGTTATTTGTAGGAGAATACTACTTGCATGTTGTAAGGTGTTGAAATTTACATAGGAATTATTAGTTTTGCGTGCGTTTCGGCCTGGAGTCGAGGAATTCTGAGTTTAGACATTGTTCTGATGTTATGCCTACACAATCATTCAAATATGCTGTTTGAATTTGAGTTTGGCATTACATTTAATTAGTAGCTGATAACTTTGATGTGATAATTTTTACGTGATCGCCGAAATATATTTTATCATAGCGGCAGATGTTATCACGAAATCAAATTCTTTGTAACATTCTTTATGTGATTACATTTACATACTCTATAAAACTACATGGCTGCTGCTGGCATTTTTTGTATCACATTGATATGATCATGTCATTTATTATAAGGAGACTTGGATTGTACAGGATTTAGAACAAGTCTAGGAATCTTTAGCGCACAAAACATGTTTGTCAACGTGTTGGTCTTGTAGGGTGTGGCTTTATTCATTTCTGTTCAGCCTGCTTTACGACTAGAAAAAAAAATCACACCATTTCAGTCATCCTAACCGGCATATCAAGAGTCTCACGAATGCTTTGTTAACGTGCACAATATCAACAATAACATCAATCATTTTGCTTAATGTTGTCCCTAGAATATCCTCAATAATACCCTCAATAATACCACAGACCAGTTCGGTTCATTATTAATAATAATTCAGCTAAATTTTTACCTTAATTCCTACTTCTGCTTGCGCATTATTGACTGCAGGAACCAAAAAAAATTTTCGACTCAAGTTTACGAACAGGAGAAAAAGAACAGAATTTACTCAAAACTGCAAATAAAGAAATACACATCAAGGTAAGATAAAAAATACTCATGTCAACTTTATTTTTTATTATAAATACAGCAGATTTTAGTCTGCAGGCAGTAGTTTTCACTGCTTCTACAGTAAATTCTACATCTTGCTAAGTATATATCACCAAAAAATCCGATGTGTTCTTTTTTTCTTGCAATATTGAGTCATATCTGCTCATTTATTCTCTCTGTGTAAGTAAGTGATTTACAACATTAAGGAAATTCGCTAGTTGCGGTTAGGAATAATTTGATGAATGTGAAATAGCTACTGCTTTTTGTATCGATGCTATGCGACGTGAAAAATGTGGCGATATCTGTATTTATCGAGCAAAAAAATGTTTTGCACTAAGAACTATACAGTAAATGACAAATCTTTTATATTGTCACGTTATATGTAATACAGCTTATATTTCTATTATTGCTTCGGTTCATTGAAAAGAACCAACGTATACTGTAAATGACATACGTGATATATGATTGTACGGGTACCCCTGTTACAAGATGATACGCGGTATGTACGAGAAGTTTAATTTCCTGTTCAAGATTCCTAAATCATTTACAAGTCTAACGATATGACACATATACCTATATTTTTATATATCTATTTTTTCTAGTTACCTAAAAGTAGTATGCTTGCTCATGAACGGTATATTAAGTTTGTGGTTGTAACACCGCAAGTGGAAGATAAGGGAATAATAATCACTCTGTGTTACCTCAGATGCTTCCAGAAATATTGTGTGTAAAACTATTATATACTATTTATAAATATATACGTGCTTAATAAATATTCGTAACGAAATGAAAATCTAATAAAATGCGTAATTGGCACATGTTAATTTTCCTGATCCTCTTTAAGTACGAATTTCATTTCCAATTTGATACTATAATTAGTAAAATATGACGACTGTGAAAGTGATTTATGTATCACATTCTTTCACCACTTGTACAAAATTTAGCAGCGTTCATTTGAATCTCTGTACAAAACTTTATTTATAGTCTTTATGCACATATATTATTTCTGATTGCACCTTTTGTATGAATAAAAAATATAGATTATTTCTCCAACGTCTGATAAGAACTTTGTCATCGCATTTCTCACTTTTTTTTTTCTTCTTCATATTACTATTATCTCAAAGCAGTTACTCATAAAAAAAATTCGGTCTTGAATTATCAGTTTTTTAATGATAACGGACACGAAGTACCTGGAAATACGATGAACGTTTATGACGTGATACCGCCGTACCTGTAATAATGCGCGAGAAGCAAAATGATAACAATATTGTTATTGGAATCTTACGCTGTAAAATTGCCTCAAGATTTGCATATAAGCTTGTAAGTACAGTATAGTACATAGGAGACAATGTTTTGTACGTTTTCTCTTGTAAACTTTGACTGATCGGGTATTCCTCATAATTCACCAGTTGAAACGAAAATAACTCGCGTCCCGGACACGAGACGATGGAATTTTGATTTTTCAAATCAATTTTTCAGGCATGCAAACACCTGTTACGGGTATTCACGTTATTCAGACACCTCCCTCAAATTCTGGCTACACAGTTCATCAAATACAACAAATTCAGCCGCCAATTTATGCGAATGCCGTATCAGGTAACTTGGATTAATACCGTTTGTCAGTGTTTAGTGAAAATTGATTCTATTTCTGAGGTTGTCGATTAAGTTTCATGGTAAAGATATGTAAAATGCGAGTATCCATTTGATAAAAACCGTTTATTTTCACTCAGCTATGCCGCAGCATCCAGTTCCTCCTCCTCAGTACACCAGAGAAGATAACACCAAACAAGCGCCCTACAATCCAAGCTACGTCCAGTGAAAGTGAAATCAAATGCACGTGTCGCTCGGTGACCGAGGGTGAACCTTTATATTGATAAGGAATTGGGCGTTCTTGTTTGAGAACGTACGTACATATATGCGCCTTACAATTTAAAACTTGAACGTAATCCATCCAAGTATATATTTATATACCGTAAATCCATGTTGCGAGGATCTCTTGATTTTAGGGATCATTGCGGTGTGAATAATTACTGTGGAATTTCTGTCCGAGAGAAGTGTGATGTTTGCTAGTGATATAAAGATCAAAGTTTGTTTTTCAATTTTTTTTTCTTTTGTTTTTTTCGTTACATATTTATGTCACCACGCACATTACACCGTTTGTTGTTTTCATAATCGTGTGTAACGCTATCGGCAAGATTTCGGCCGACGCGCGACGTTACGTTACAAGTCTTGTAGATTTATGTTCAGTATTTCATTGATATTTGTCTTCGATCTTACGACAAGAGTCTCCTATTATATATTATACAGAATAGCTGTGATGGCCGATTTACACGTGATTACCGCGTTATTAGTACGTAATATTATTCAAAGTCAGGACTAATTGTAAAATTTCATTCCGTGAAAGGTAGTGAGAGTGATCATGCCTTGTTTTCAAGATTGACCCTTATACGTTAGTTATGCAATATTGAGATAGAAGTAAGATAATTGCGGCCGAATTTTGTATGAAGTTCCGAATACTAATACCGCCACTAATCTCTTATATTTCTATTCTACATTTTAAGTTGGAAAAGACGCGAGTTGAACAATCAAGTTTTTTTATCGGATGGAAATTATCAATTGCATATCTCACCTGGTGTGATGATGAGATAGGAGAAGTATCATGCTCTTCTTCTTCTCGTTAGATTAATTAATCCTTAGCTCTATTTCCGCACAGCGAACACTTCTATGGAATGTGTAGATGAATCAAACATGTAAGCATATTTTTAGAAATAAGGTATATCTACACCATATTGAGTGACCCCATATTATTACCACTTATCAATAATAATTACGGGGAATGAAGAATTCTCGCAATTTACGGGCTCACAATAGCGAATTAATGTAAGTGAGCCCGGTAATGATGTATGAACTTTTAAATTGTGTGCAATTAAATATCTTTATATTTTGGACGGAAATTATACCTTGTTAATTATTCACACGTACCACTTAGAAATCGGTTTAAACTTGAATGATTTAATCTACTAGCGACACACGAATGTAAGCATAATAAATTGAGAAGCTCCACGTTCCAGTGCGTAGTTAGCTTCGAATCTGCTAAAACCAGTTGTTTTTAGAATCGAATGGCTTTTGCCTAGAGCGTTTTTATTGAAAGTTGAAACTATAAGTAACCGATTAATTGAAAATGATACGACTTCAGATATGCGAGATGGATTTTGAATTCTACACTATTTCTTTTTGTCCTGATTCGCAGGTTCTGTCGTCCAAGTACACGAAAATAAGTTCATACTAGTGACGATTCAATGTTTTGAACTTGTCCCTGAAATAGAACGCGAAATGGAAAATCGTGGGTTCAATAATTGAAATCGTACAAATTATCGGTACTTTTGCGGTTTACTGCAGAATGATGTTATCGTGTGAGTTGGTCTTCTCATTCGACTCGATCCTCTAGATGTTACAAGAATATATACTTACATAGCGTATAGTCCATATTTCTCTATAAATGGTCGGGAAAATGATCATCAGTTTTGAATGGTGAAATGGTAGATACAATTACGATATTTCTTTTATAAAACAGTAATAACCAGATGTTAATACATATACATGTAATTCATATATACATATTAAGGTGTCCCATATTTAGGGTGAATCGATTTCAAAAAAGTGAAAAACTATTGCTTAGCTGTTTCAGATTTTTATATCAAATCTAAGCGGCGCTGACAACAGTGCAGATTTCCCCGTTTGAAATACACGAGTTTCGGACACGATCTCAGTATATATTTTATTACAAATGTTATGATGTTCATAACAATGTGTAACTGCGAGGTTTTGCTGGTCATTAGAGCTACTATCTGAGGAAAAATTCACGTCATGATACTATGCAATCATAACAAATTGCACTCCCTCGAAATCTGATTTTTTTTCATTTGAAAACTATTCCTCAATACCCTAAATATGGGACACTGATACATACATCTCTACTCTCACAAAATTGTGTCGATATAGTGCATCAAGAAATTCGGGCAACACCCGGACAAGGGTTTCGGCAGTTTTTCTTCTCCCTCGTGCGAATGCGGGTGTTTCTACAATGACCGTATACCTGCTTTACTCTCTCTTCCTCACTCCCACGACTCACATTTAGTTAAAAAAGAAAAAAAAATGGATCCTAGTATTATTCAGTTTCTTTTCAGGGCCTTTTCTTTCAGGTAATAAGTTTTGTCTCAGAATCTATTTGTACGATCCGGTTCAGACTAATTACACCTCCAAGAGTGCGTAAAAAAGATCTAGAAGACCACACGACCAACAGTTAAGGTGGAACAGAAAAAAAAATGCGGTGAATATTAATCTTTGTATCATTTTATTAAAGGTTACATAGAATAAAAAAACTATATGAAGCTTCATAAAACTTCGAGTGTATTTTAACACACGTTTGAAGATTACGACCAAAAATTTTTAACATCCAAGTTTCGCAAAACGGCAGCGTTATTAGCTGACCCGTTAAATGTGAAATATGTCTTTAGTCAAAGGCTGAGCATATAAGGGCCTAGCCGCTTGAGTCTGGAATCGGCAGAAAAGATAAAGTGCGTATTTCTTGTCTGAAATGTGAAAGCTAAAATCATCATACATCATGCATAGTATTAGAGTTCGAAACCTAAGATGTCGGATGTTCGGCTGTTCGAAAAGTGACGTCACCCAAATTTTTTTTTCTCTTGACGTCATCGCTCTATAGTAATCAGCTAGCCGAATTCCTCAGTCTGGAAACAACCGCGCAGTAGAGCGGACGGATGAGAATCGCGCTCCGCAGATTTCGAGTACCGGGTTCTCTTCCTCCTGGATCCTGCGCTCCGGGTCCGCTTCCTGGTGAAACTCGACTCCCAGGACAAGCGCTCCTCAGTTTCTGTGTGTGCTCCAGGTCCGCTACCTCGTGAAACTCGACTTTCAGGACAAGCGCTCCGTGGTTTCTGCGCTTAAGGTCCACTACCTGGTGAACCTTAACTTCCAGGAAAAGCGCTCAGTAGTTTCTATGCTCCAGGTCCGCTACCCGGTGAAACTCGACTTCCAGGACTAGCGCTCCGTGGTTCCTTGACTCCGGGTACGCTACCTGGTGAAACTCGTCTTCCTGGACAAGCGCTCCGTAGTTTCTGCGCTCTAGGTCCGCTACCTGGTGAAACTCGACTTTCAGGACAAGCGCTCCGTAGTTTCTGGTTAGCGGTCGTTGAAGGTGGTTGCGGGTGATCGAGGCGAACGAGGATTTGTGCGCGGTGAGTAAAACACTTTTATAACATTTAATGGCAATAGTAATTATATTTTATCTCAAATTTTTTGAACTTGTCACGTTTACAATTATTTATTTAATTCATTTTTTGCGCATGCCCAAATTCAGTGGCTATCAATGCGCTAGTACAAATTCTATCACTATTTATAATTTTCTCATAATCTTCTTGGTGGAATGTGTCAATACAAAAATTACAATTATCCTTACGCAATATATTTGATGCGTTCTAATACTAGATATATTTATTAATATTCAAGGTATAACCCGAGGTGGTTAGCTGTGGTCGTTGGAGGTGGTTGTCGGTGGTTGGAGATGGTCGAAGGTGGTTAGAGGTGGTTGTGGGTGATTGTGCGGGACAAGGAGGAAGACAAGGAGGAGAAGGACGAGGATTTATGCATGGTGAGTTTTTTATTTTTATGATATTTTATTTTTAAAACATTTTTATAATACTTGGTGGCCAGGTTGATTATATTTTATCTGAAATTTTTTAAACTTGTCATGTTTACAATAAATCATTCAAATTTTTCTTCGCGCAAGCACAAATTCAGTAGCTATAAATGCGCTGATAAAATTTATTATTTTATTAATTTAATAAATAATTATATAAATCCTCACACAATATTTTTAACATGTTCTTATACTGAAAATATTTATTACTATTCAAGGTATAACCCGAGGTGGTCCGCGGCGGTCGCTGGAGGTGGTCGGAGGCGGTAAGAAGTCTTTGCGGCTGATCGAGGGCGACGAGAAGGACGGGGGTCGTCAAAGGTGATTGAAGGTAGTGCGATGGTGGTGAGGTGTTGGGGTGGTGTAGTCATGGGTTGTTGGGGTGTTGGGGTAGTGGAGTGATGGGGTGGTGATGGGGGCAAACCTACCCCCTACCACCTACCCTCTACCCTGCCCTACCCTACCCTACCCTACTCCTACTACTACTACTCTTACTTCTACTGCTCCTACTTCTACGTTAACTCCAACTCCTACTCCAACTCCCACTACTCCAACTTCTTCATCTACTACTACTCCTACTCTAACTCCTACTCCTACTCCTACTTCTGATCCTACTCCTACTCCTACTCCTGATCCCACTCCTATTCCTACTCCTAATTCTGAATATTGATGTTATGAAATATGTAGACTGCATGTCAAATTGAATCCCATATCGAAACGAACAATTCTGTTATTGTCATATTATAGCCGATTATTGTAAATAATCTAGTACGTTTCCTAGAAAATTATAAAATTTATAGTATGCATCATGTATTGATAATAAATAAATCATAAATATCGCTCGCCATTTCTCTCCTGTTGTTCCCACGCTCTTTTCGCTGCGTTTTCTGAGTTCCTGGGGGTCCAATTGGTCGGGAAAGGGTCATACAAATCAATTCTGAGACGGAAGATTTTTCGGTCAAAAAAAAAGGAAGGTTAACCCCTTTGTATTTTTGGCGAAAATTTTCGCGATTTTGAAAAGTGCTGGAATAAATTCTTTCTGGCACTAGTCCGACGTAATTTTGCGAGTGAAATCGATTGGGCGCAGTCCCAATGGGCTGCGATCAACGGATAGAAAGTTACAGCCAAAAAACGAGAACCTGTGTTTTCGACATTTTTCAGCTGGTCCTTTTTCGCTCGCCATTTCTCTCCTGTTGGTCCCACGCTCTTTTCGCTGCGTTTTCTGAGTTCCTGGGGGTCCAATTGGTCGGATAAGGGTCATACAAATCAATTCTGAGACGGAAGATTTTTCGGTCGAAAAAAAAGGAAGGTTAACCCCTTTGTATTTTTGGCGAAAATTTTCGCGATTTTGAAAAGTGCTGGAATAAATTCTTTCTGGTACTAATCCGACGTAATTTTGCGGGAGAAATCGATTGGGCGCAGTCCCAATGGGCTGCGATCAACGGATCAAAAGTTACAGCCAAAAAACGAGAACCTGAGTTTTCGACATTTTTCAGCTGGTGCTTTTTCGCTCGCCATTTCTCTCCTGTTGGTCCCACGCTCTTTTCGCTGCGATTTCTGAGTTCCTGGGGGTCCAATTGGTCGGGAAAGGGTCATACAAATCAATTCTGAGACGGAAGGTTTTTCGGTCAAAAAAAAAGGAAGGTTAACCCCTTTGTATTTTTGGCGAAAATTTTCGCGATTTTGAAAAGTGCTGGAATAAATTCTTTCTGGTACTAATCCGACGTAATTTTGCGAGAGAAATCGATTGGGCGCAGTCCCAATAGGCTGCGATCAACGGATCAAAAGTTACAGCCAAAAAACGAGAACCTGTGTTTTCGACATTTTTCAGCTGGTGCTTTTTCGCTCGCCATTTCTCTCCTGTTGGTCCCACGCTCTTTTCGCTGCGTTTTCTGAGTTCCTGGGGATCCAATTGGTCGGCAAAGGGTCATACAAATCAATTCTGAGACGAAAGATTTTTCGGTCAAAAAAAAAGGAAGGTTAACCCCTTTGTATTTTTGGCGAAAATTTTAGCGATTTTGAAAAGTGCTGGAATAAATTCTTTCTGGTACTAATCCGACGTAATTTTGCGAGAGAAATCGATTGGGCGCAGTCCCAATAGGCTGCGATCAACGGATCAAAAGTTACAGCCAAAAAACGAGAACCTGTGTTTTCGACATTTTTCAGCTGGTGCTTTTTCGCTCGCCATTTCTCTCCTGTTGGTCCCACGCTCTTTTCGCTCCGTTTTCTGAGTTCCTGGGGGTCTAATTGGTCGGATAAGGGTCATACAAATCTATTCTGAGACGGAAGGTTTTTCGGTCAAAAAAAAAGGAAGGTTAACCCCTTTGTATTTTTGGCGAAAATTTTCGCGATTTTGAAAAGTGCTGGAATAAATTCTTTCTGGCACTAGTCCGACGTAATTTTGCGAGAGAAATCGATTGGGCGCAGTCCCAATAGGCTGCGATCAACGGATCAAAAGTTACAGCCAAAAAACGAGAACCTGTGTTTTCGACATTTTTCAGCTGGTGCTTTTTCGCTCGCCATTTCTCTCCTGTTGGTCCCACGCTCTTTTCGCTGCGATTTCTGAGTTCCTGGGGGTCCAATTGGTCGGGAAAGGGTCATACAAATCAATTCAGAGACGGAAGATTTTTCGGTCAAAAAAAAAGGAAGGTTAACCCCTTTGTATTTTTGGCGAAAATTTTCGCGATTTTGAAAAGTGCTGGAATAAATTCTTTCTGGCACTAGTCCGACGTAATTTTGCGAGTGAAATCGATTGGGCGCAGTCCCAATAGGCTGCGATCAACGGATCAAAAGTTACAGCCAAAAAACGAGAACCTGTGTTTTCGACATTTTTCAGCTGGTGCTTTTTCGCTCGCCATTTCTCTCCTGTTGGTCCCACGCTCTTTTCGCTTCGTTTTCTGAGTTCCTGGGGGTCTAATTGGTCGGATAAGGGTCATACAAATCAATTCTGAGACGGAAGGTTTTTCGGTCAAAAAAAAAGGAAGGTTAACCCCTTTGTATTTTTGGCGAAAATTTTCGCGATTTTGAAAAGTGCTGGTATAAATTCTTTCTGGTACTAATCCGACGTAATTTTGCGAGAGAAATCGATTGGGCGCAGTCCCAATAGGCTGCGATCAACGGATCAAAAGTTACAGCCAAAAAACGAGAACCTGTGTTTTCGACATTTTTCAGCTGGTGCTTTTTCGCTCGCCATTTCTCTCCTGTTGGTCCCACGCTCTTTTCGCTGCGTTTTCTGAGTTCCTGGGGATCCAATTGGTCGGCAAAGGGTCATACAAATCAATTCTGAGACGAAAGATTTTTCGGTAAAAAAAAAAGGAAGGTTAACCCCTTTGCATTTTTGGCGAAAATTTTCGCGATTTTGAAAAGTGCTGGAATAAATTCTTTTTGGTACTAATCCGACGTAATTTTGCGAGAGAAATCGATTGGGCGCAGTCCCAATAGGCTGCGATCAACGGATCAAAAGTTACAGCCAAAAAACGAGAACCTGTGTTTTCGACATTTTTCAGCTGGTGCTTTTTCGCTCGCCATTTCTCTCCTGTTGGTCCCACGCTCTTTTCGCTGCGTTTTCTGAGTTCCTGGGGGTCCAATCGGTCGGGAAAGGGTCATACAAATCAATTCTGAGACGGAAGAATTTTCGGTCAAAAAAAAAGGAAGGTTAACCCCTTTGTATTTTTGGCGAAAATTTTCGCGATTTTGAAATGTGCTGGAATAAATTCTTTCTGGCACTAGTCCGACGTAATTTTGCGAGAGAAATCGATTGGGCGCAGTCCCAATAGGCTGCGATCAACGGATCAAAAGTTACAGCCAAAAAACGAGAACCTGTGTTTTCGACATTTTTCAGCTGGTGCTTTTTCGCTCGCCATTTCTCTCCTGTTGGTCCCACGCTCTTTTCGCTGCGATTTCTGAGTTCCTGGGGGTCCAATTGGTCGGGAAAGGGTCATACAAATCAATTCAGAGACGGAAGATTTTTCGGTCAAAAAAAAAGGAAGGTTAACCCCTTTGTATTTTTGGCGAAAATTTTCGCGATTTTGAAAAGTGCTGGAATAAATTCTTTCTGGCACTAGTCCGACGTAATTTTGCGAGAGAAATCGATTGGGCGCAGTCCCAATAGGCTGCGATCCACGGATCAAAAGTTACAGCCGAAAAACGAGAACCTGTGTTTTCGACATTTTTCAGCTGTTGCTTTTTCGCTCGCCATTTCTCTCCTGTTGGTCCCACGCTCTTTTCGCTGCTCTGTCTGAGTTCCTGGGGGTCCAATTGGTCGGCAAAGGGTCATACAAATCAATTCTGAGACGAAAGATTTTTCGGTAAAAAAAAAAGGAAGGTTAACCCCTTTGTATTTTTGGCGAAAATTTTCGCGATTTTGAAAAGTGCTGGAATAAATTCTTTCTGGTACTAATCCGACGTAATTTTGCGAGAGAAATCGATTGGGCGCAGTCCCAATAGGCTGCGATCAACGGATCAAAAGTTACAGCCAAAAAACGAGAACCTGTGTTTTCGACATTTTTCAGCTGGTGCTTTTTCGCTCGCCATTTCTCTCCTGTTGGTCCCACGCTCTTTTCGCTGCGATTTCTGAGTTCCTGGGGGTCCAATTGGTCGGGAAAGGGTCATACAAATCAATTCAGAGACGGAAGATTTTTCGGTCAAAAAAAAAGGAAGGTTAACCCCTTTGTATTTTTGGCGAAAATTTTCGCGATTTTGAAAAGTGCTGGAATAAATTCTTTCTGGTACTAATCCGACGTAATTTTGCGAGAGAAATCGATTGGGCGCAGTCCCAATAGGCTGCGATCAACGGATCAAAAGTTACAGCCAAAAAACGAGAACCTGTGTTTTCGACATTTTTCAGCTGGTGCTTTTTCGCTCGCCATTTCTCTCCTGTTGGTCCCACGCTCTTTTCGCTGCGATTTCTGAGTTCCTGGGGGTCCAATTGGTCGGGAAAGGGTCATACAAATCAATTCAGAGACGGAAGATTTTTCGGTCAAAAAAAAAGGAAGGTTAACCCCTTTGTATTTTTCGCGAAAATTTTCGCGATTTTGAAAAGTGCTGGAATAGATTCTTTCTGGCACTAGTCCGACGTAATTTTGCGAGTGAAATCGATTGGGCGCAGTCCCAATAGGCTGCGATCAACGGATCAAAAGTTACAGCCAAAAAACGAGAACCTGTGTTTTCGACATTTTTCAGCTGGTGCTTTTTCGCTCGCCATTTCTCTCCTGTTGGTCCCACGCTCTTTTCGCTCCGTTTTCTGAGTTCCTGGGGGTCTAATTGGTCGGATAAGGGTCATACAAATCAATTCTGAGACGGAAGGTTTTTCGGTCAAAAAAAAAGGAAGGTTAACCCCTTTGTATTTTTGGCGAAAATTTTCGCGATTTTGAAAAGTGCTGGAATAAATTCTTTCTGGCACTAGTCCGACGTAATTTTGCGAGTGAAATCGATTGGGCGCAGTCCCAATAGGCTGCGATCAACGGATCAAAAGTTACAGCCAAAAAACGAGAACCTGTGTTTTCGACATTTTTCAGCTGGTGCTTTTTCGCTCGCCATTTCTCTCCTGTTGGTCCCACGCTCTTTTCGCTGCGATTTCTGAGTTCCTGGGGGTCCAATTGGTCGGGAAAGGGTCATACAAATCAATTCAGAGACGGAAGATTTTTCGGTCAAAAAAAAAGGAAGGTTAACCCCTTTGTATTTTTGGCGAAAATTTTCGCGATTTTGAAAAGTGCTGGAATAAATTCTTTCTGGCACTAGTCCGACGTAATTTTGCGAGTGAAATCGATTGGGCGCAGTCCCAATAGGCTGCGATCAACGGATCAAAAGTTACAGCCAAAAAACGAGAACCTGTGTTTTCGACATTTTTCAGCTGGTGCTTTTTCGCTCGCCATTTCTCTCCTGTTGGTCCCACGCTCTTTTCGCTGCGATTTCTGAGTTCCTGGGGGTCCAATTGGTCGGGAAAGGGTCATACAAATCAATTCAGAGACGGAAGATTTTTCGGTCAAAAAAAAAGGAAGGTTAACCCCTTTGTATTTTTGGCGAAAATTTTCGCGATTTTGAAAAGTGCTGGAATAAATTCTTTCTGGTACTAATCCGACGTAATTTTGCGAGAGAAATCGATTGGGCGCAGTCCCAATAGGCTGCGATCAACGGATCAAAAGTTACAGCCAAAAAACGAGAACCTGTGTTTTCGACATTTTTCAGCTGGTGCTTTTTCGCTCGCCATTTCTCTCCTGTTGGTCCCACGCTCTTTTCGCTGCGATTTCTGAGTTCCTGGGGGTCCAATTGGTCGGGAAAGGGTCATACAAATCAATTCAGAGACGGAAGATTTTTCGGTCAAAAAAAAAGGAAGGTTAACCCCTTTGTATTTTTGGCGAAAATTTTCGCGATTTTGAAAAGTGCTGGAATAAATTCTTTCTGGCACTAGTCCGACGTAATTTTGCGAGTGAAATCGATTGGGCGCAGTCCCAATAGGCTGCGATCAACGGATCAAAAGTTACAGCCAAAAAACGAGAACCTGTGTTTTCGACATTTTTCAGCTGGTGCTTTTTCGCTCGCCATTTCTCTCCTGTTGGTCCCACGCTCTTTTCGCTCCGTTTTCTGAGTTCCTGGGGGTCTAATTGGTCGGATAAGGGTCATACAAATCAATTCTGAGACGGAAGGTTTTTCGGTCCAAAAAAAAGGAAGGTTAACCCCTTTGTATTTTTGGCGAAAATTTTCGCGATTTTGAAAAGTGCTGGAATAAATTCTTTCTGGTACTAATCCGACGTAATTTTGCGAGAGAAATCGATTGGGCGCAGTCCCAATAGGCTGCGATCAACGGATCAAAAGTTACAGCCAAAAAACGAGAACCTGTGTTTTCGACATTTTTCAGCTGGTGCTTTTTCGCTCGCCATTTCTCTCCTGTTGGTCCCACGCTCTTTTCGCTGCGTTTTCTGAGTTCCTGGGGGTCCAATCGGTCGGATAAGGGTCATACAAATCTATTCTGAGACGGAAGGTTTTTCGGTCAAAAAAAAAGGAAGGTTAACCCCTTTGTATTTTTGGCGAAAATTTTCGCGATTTTGAAAAGTGCTGGAATAAATTCTTTCTGGCACTAGTCCGACGTAATTTTGCGAGAGAAATCGATTGGGCGCAGTCCCAATAGGCTGCGATCAACGGATCAAAAGTTACAGCCAAAAAACGAGAACCTGTGTTTTCGACATTTTTCAGCTGGTGCTTTTTCGCTCGCCATTTCTCTCCTGTTGGTCCCACGCTCTTTTCGCTGCGATTTCTGAGTTCCTGGGGGTCCAATTGGTCGGGAAAGGGTCATACAAATCAATTCAGAGACGGAAGATTTTTCGGTCAAAAAAAAAGGAAGGTTAACCCCTTTGTATTTTTGGCGAAAATTTTCGCGATTTTGAAAAGTGCTGGAATAAATTCTTTCTGGCACTAGTCCGACGTAATTTTGCGAGTGAAATCGATTGGGCGCAGTCCCAATAGGCTGCGATCAACGGATCAAAAGTTACAGCCAAAAAACGAGAACCTGTGTTTTCGACATTTTTCAGCTGGTGCTTTTTCGCTCGCCATTTCTCTCCTGTTGGTCCCACGCTCTTTTCGCTTCGTTTTCTGAGTTCCTGGGGGTCTAATTGGTCGGATAAGGGTCATACAAATCAATTCTGAGACGGAAGGTTTTTCGGTCAAAAAAAAAGGAAGGTTAACCCCTTTGTATTTTTGGCGAAAATTTTCGCGATTTTGAAAAGTGCTGGTATAAATTCTTTCTGGTACTAATCCGACGTAATTTTGCGAGAGAAATCGATTGGGCGCAGTCCCAATAGGCTGCGATCAACGGATCAAAAGTTACAGCCAAAAAACGAGAACCTGTGTTTTCGACATTTTTCAGCTGGTGCTTTTTCGCTCGCCATTTCTCTCCTGTTGGTCCCACGCTCTTTTCGCTGCGTTTTCTGAGTTCCTGGGGATCCAATTGGTCGGCAAAGGGTCATACAAATCAATTCTGAGACGAAAGATTTTTCGGTAAAAAAAAAAGGAAGGTTAACCCCTTTGCATTTTTGGCGAAAATTTTCGCGATTTTGAAAAGTGCTGGAATAAATTCTTTTTGGTACTAATCCGACGTAATTTTGCGAGAGAAATCGATTGGGCGCAGTCCCAATAGGCTGCGATCAACGGATCAAAAGTTACAGCCAAAAAACGAGAACCTGTGTTTTCGACATTTTTCAGCTGGTGCTTTTTCGCTCGCCATTTCTCTCCTGTTGGTCCCACGCTCTTTTCGCTGCGTTTTCTGAGTTCCTGGGGGTCCAATCGGTCGGGAAAGGGTCATACAAATCAATTCTGAGACGGAAGAATTTTCGGTCAAAAAAAAAGGAAGGTTAACCCCTTTGTATTTTTGGCGAAAATTTTCGCGATTTTGAAATGTGCTGGAATAAATTCTTTCTGGCACTAGTCCGACGTAATTTTGCGAGAGAAATCGATTGGGCGCAGTCCCAATAGGCTGCGATCAACGGATCAAAAGTTACAGCCAAAAAACGAGAACCTGTGTTTTCGACATTTTTCAGCTGGTGCTTTTTCGCTCGCCATTTCTCTCCTGTTGGTCCCACGCTCTTTTCGCTGCGATTTCTGAGTTCCTGGGGGTCCAATTGGTCGGGAAAGGGTCATACAAATCAATTCAGAGACGGAAGATTTTTCGGTCAAAAAAAAAGGAAGGTTAACCCCTTTGTATTTTTGGCGAAAATTTTCGCGATTTTGAAAAGTGCTGGAATAAATTCTTTCTGGCACTAGTCCGACGTAATTTTGCGAGAGAAATCGATTGGGCGCAGTCCCAATAGGCTGCGATCCACGGATCAAAAGTTACAGCCGAAAAACGAGAACCTGTGTTTTCGACATTTTTCAGCTGTTGCTTTTTCGCTCGCCATTTCTCTCCTGTTGGTCCCACGCTCTTTTCGCTGCTCTGTCTGAGTTCCTGGGGGTCCAATTGGTCGGCAAAGGGTCATACAAATCAATTCTGAGACGAAAGATTTTTCGGTAAAAAAAAAAGGAAGGTTAACCCCTTTGTATTTTTGGCGAAAATTTTCGCGATTTTGAAAAGTGCTGGAATAAATTCTTTCTGGTACTAATCCGACGTAATTTTGCGAGAGAAATCGATTGGGCGCAGTCCCAATAGGCTGCGATCAACGGATCAAAAGTTACAGCCAAAAAACGAGAACCTGTGTTTTCGACATTTTTCAGCTGGTGCTTTTTCGCTCGCCATTTCTCTCCTGTTGGTCCCACGCTCTTTTCGCTGCGATTTCTGAGTTCCTGGGGGTCCAATTGGTCGGGAAAGGGTCATACAAATCAATTCAGAGACGGAAGATTTTTCGGTCAAAAAAAAAGGAAGGTTAACCCCTTTGTATTTTTGGCGAAAATTTTCGCGATTTTGAAAAGTGCTGGAATAAATTCTTTCTGGTACTAATCCGACGTAATTTTGCGAGAGAAATCGATTGGGCGCAGTCCCAATAGGCTGCGATCAACGGATCAAAAGTTACAGCCAAAAAACGAGAACCTGTGTTTTCGACATTTTTCAGCTGGTGCTTTTTCGCTCGCCATTTCTCTCCTGTTGGTCCCACGCTCTTTTCGCTGCGATTTCTGAGTTCCTGGGGGTCCAATTGGTCGGGAAAGGGTCATACAAATCAATTCAGAGACGGAAGATTTTTCGGTCAAAAAAAAAGGAAGGTTAACCCCTTTGTATTTTTCGCGAAAATTTTCGCGATTTTGAAAAGTGCTGGAATAGATTCTTTCTGGCACTAGTCCGACGTAATTTTGCGAGTGAAATCGATTGGGCGCAGTCCCAATAGGCTGCGATCAACGGATCAAAAGTTACAGCCAAAAAACGAGAACCTGTGTTTTCGACATTTTTCAGCTGGTGCTTTTTCGCTCGCCATTTCTCTCCTGTTGGTCCCACGCTCTTTTCGCTCCGTTTTCTGAGTTCCTGGGGGTCTAATTGGTCGGATAAGGGTCATACAAATCAATTCTGAGACGGAAGGTTTTTCGGTCAAAAAAAAAGGAAGGTTAACCCCTTTGTATTTTTGGCGAAAATTTTCGCGATTTTGAAAAGTGCTGGAATAAATTCTTTCTGGCACTAGTCCGACGTAATTTTGCGAGTGAAATCGATTGGGCGCAGTCCCAATAGGCTGCGATCAACGGATCAAAAGTTACAGCCAAAAAACGAGAACCTGTGTTTTCGACATTTTTCAGCTGGTGCTTTTTCGCTCGCCATTTCTCTCCTGTTGGTCCCACGCTCTTTTCGCTGCGATTTCTGAGTTCCTGGGGGTCCAATTGGTCGGGAAAGGGTCATACAAATCAATTCAGAGACGGAAGATTTTTCGGTCAAAAAAAAAGGAAGGTTAACCCCTTTGTATTTTTGGCGAAAATTTTCGCGATTTTGAAAAGTGCTGGAATAAATTCTTTCTGGCACTAGTCCGACGTAATTTTGCGAGTGAAATCGATTGGGCGCAGTCCCAATAGGCTGCGATCAACGGATCAAAAGTTACAGCCAAAAAACGAGAACCTGTGTTTTCGACATTTTTCAGCTGGTGCTTTTTCGCTCGCCATTTCTCTCCTGTTGGTCCCACGCTCTTTTCGCTGCGATTTCTGAGTTCCTGGGGGTCCAATTGGTCGGGAAAGGGTCATACAAATCAATTCAGAGACGGAAGATTTTTCGGTCAAAAAAAAAGGAAGGTTAACCCCTTTGTATTTTTGGCGAAAATTTTCGCGATTTTGAAAAGTGCTGGAATAAATTCTTTCTGGTACTAATCCGACGTAATTTTGCGAGAGAAATCGATTGGGCGCAGTCCCAATAGGCTGCGATCAACGGATCAAAAGTTACAGCCAAAAAACGAGAACCTGTGTTTTCGACATTTTTCAGCTGGTGCTTTTTCGCTCGCCATTTCTCTCCTGTTGGTCCCACGCTCTTTTCGCTGCGATTTCTGAGTTCCTGGGGGTCCAATTGGTCGGGAAAGGGTCATACAAATCAATTCAGAGACGGAAGATTTTTCGGTCAAAAAAAAAGGAAGGTTAACCCCTTTGTATTTTTGGCGAAAATTTTCGCGATTTTGAAAAGTGCTGGAATAAATTCTTTCTGGCACTAGTCCGACGTAATTTTGCGAGTGAAATCGATTGGGCGCAGTCCCAATAGGCTGCGATCAACGGATCAAAAGTTACAGCCAAAAAACGAGAACCTGTGTTTTCGACATTTTTCAGCTGGTGCTTTTTCGCTCGCCATTTCTCTCCTGTTGGTCCCACGCTCTTTTCGCTCCGTTTTCTGAGTTCCTGGGGGTCTAATTGGTCGGATAAGGGTCATACAAATCAATTCTGAGACGGAAGGTTTTTCGGTCCAAAAAAAAGGAAGGTTAACCCCTTTGTATTTTTGGCGAAAATTTTCGCGATTTTGAAAAGTGCTGGAATAAATTCTTTCTGGTACTAATCCGACGTAATTTTGCGAGAGAAATCGATTGGGCGCAGTCCCAATAGGCTGCGATCAACGGATCAAAAGTTACAGCCAAAAAACGAGAACCTGTGTTTTCGACATTTTTCAGCTGGTGCTTTTTCGCTCGCCATTTCTCTCCTGTTGGTCCCACGCTCTTTTCGCTGCGTTTTCTGAGTTCCTGGGGGTCCAATCGGTCGGGAAAGGGTCATACAAATCAATTCTGAGACGGAAGAATTTTCGGTCAAAAAAAAAGGAAGGTTAACCCCTTTGTATTTTTGGCGAAAATTTTCGCGATTTTGAAATGTGCTGGAATAAATTCTTTCTGGCACTAGTCCGACGTAATTTTGCGAGAGAAATCGATTGGGCGCAGTCCCAATAGGCTGCGATCAACGGATCAAAAGTTACAGCCAAAAAACGAGAACCTGTGTTTTCGACATTTTTCAGCTGGTGCTTTTTCGCTCGCCATTTCTCTCCTGTTGGTCCCACGCTCTTTTCGCTGCGATTTCTGAGTTCCTGGGGGTCCAATTGGTCGGGAAAGGGTCATACAAATCAATTCAGAGACGGAAGATTTTTCGGTCAAAAAAAAAGGAAGGTTAACCCCTTTGTATTTTTGGCGAAAATTTTCGCGATTTTGAAAAGTGCTGGAATAAATTCTTTCTGGCACTAGTCCGACGTAATTTTGCGAGAGAAATCGATTGGGCGCAGTCCCAATAGGCTGCGATCCACGGATCAAAAGTTACAGCCGAAAAACGAGAACCTGTGTTTTCGACATTTTTCAGCTGTTGCTTTTTCGCTCGCCATTTCTCTCCTGTTGGTCCCACGCTCTTTTCGCTGCTCTGTCTGAGTTCCTGGGGGTCCAATTGGTCGGCAAAGGGTCATACAAATCAATTCTGAGACGAAAGATTTTTCGGTAAAAAAAAAAGGAAGGTTAACCCCTTTGTATTTTTGGCGAAAATTTTCGCGATTTTGAAAAGTGCTGGAATAAATTCTTTCTGGTACTAATCCGACGTAATTTTGCGAGAGAAATCGATTGGGCGCAGTCCCAATAGGCTGCGATCAACGGATCAAAAGTTACAGCCAAAAAACGAGAACCTGTGTTTTCGACATTTTTCAGCTGGTGCTTTTTCGCTCGCCATTTCTCTCCTGTTGGTCCCACGCTCTTTTCGCTGCGATTTCTGAGTTCCTGGGGGTCCAATTGGTCGGGAAAGGGTCATACAAATCAATTCAGAGACGGAAGATTTTTCGGTCAAAAAAAAAGGAAGGTTAACCCCTTTGTATTTTTGGCGAAAATTTTCGCGATTTTGAAAAGTGCTGGAATAAATTTTTTCTGGTACTAATCCGACGTAATTTTGCGAGAGAAATCGATTGGGCGCAGTCCCAATAGGCTGCGATCAACGGATCAAAAGTTACAGCCAAAAAACGAGAACCTGTGTTTTCGACATTTTTCAGCTGGTGCTTTTTCGCTCGCCATTTCTCTCCTGTTGGTCCCACGCTCTTTTCGCTGCGATTTCTGAGTTCCTGGGGGTCCAATTGGTCGGGAAAGGGTCATACAAATCAATTCAGAGACGGAAGATTTTTCGGTCAAAAAAAAAGGAAGGTTAACCCCTTTGTATTTTTGGCGAAAATTTTCGCGATTTTGAAAAGTGCTGGAATAAATTCTTTCTGGCACTAGTCCGACGTAATTTTGCGAGTGAAATCGATTGGGCGCAGTCCCAATAGGCTGCGATCAACGGATCAAAAGTTACAGCCAAAAAACGAGAACCTGTGTTTTCGACATTTTTCAGCTGGTGCTTTTTCGCTCGCCATTTCTCTCCTGTTGGTCCCACGCTCTTTTCGCTCCGTTTTCTGAGTTCCTGGGGGTCTAATTGGTCGGATAAGGGTCATACAAATCAATTCTGAGACGGAAGGTTTTTCGGTCAAAAAAAAAGGAAGGTTAACCCCTTTGTATTTTTGGCGAAAATTTTCGCGATTTTGAAAAGTGCTGGAATAAATTCTTTCTGGTACTAATCCGACGTAATTTTGCGAGAGAAATCGATTGGGCGCAGTCCCAATAGGCTGCGATCAACGGATCAAAAGTTACAGCCAAAAAACGAGAACCTGTGTTTTCGACATTTTTCAGCTGGTGCTTTTTCGCTCGCCATTTCTCTCCTGTTGGTCCCACGCTCTTTTCGCTGCGATTTCTGAGTTCCTGGGGGTCCAATTGGTCGGGAAAGGGTCATACAAATCAATTCAGAGACGGAAGATTTTTCGGTCAAAAAAAAAGGAAGGTTAACCCCTTTGTATTTTTGGCGAAAATTTTCGCGATTTTGAAAAGTGCTGGAATAAATTCTTTCTGGCACTAGTCCGACGTAATTTTGCGAGTGAAATCGATTGGGCGCAGTCCCAATAGGCTGCGATCAACGGATCAAAAGTTACAGCCAAAAAACGAGAACCTGTGTTTTCGACATTTTTCAGCTGGTGCTTTTTCGCTCGCCATTTCTCTCCTGTTGGTCCCACGCTCTTTTCGCTGCGTTTTCTGAGTTCCTGGGGATCCAATTGGTCGGCAAAGGGTCATACAAATCAATTCTGAGACAAAAGATTTTTCGGTCAAAAAAAAAGGAAGGTTAACCCCTTTGTATATTTGGCGAAAATTTTCGCGATTTTGAAAAGTGCTGGAATAAATTCTTTCTGGCACTAGTCCGACGTAATTTTGCGAGAGAAATCGATTGGGCGCAGTCCCAATAGGCTGCGATCAACGGATCAAAAGTTACAGCCAAAAAACGAGAACCTGTGTTTTCGACATTTTTCAGCTGGTGCTTTTTCGCTCGCCATTTCTCTCCTGTTGGTCCCACGCTCTTTTCGCTGCGATTTCTGAGTTCCTGGGGGTCCAATTGGTCGGGAAAGGGTCATACAAATCAATTCAGAGACGGAAGATTTTTCGGTCAAAAAAAAAGGAAGGTTAACCCCTTTGTATTTTGGCGTAAATTTTCGCGATTTTGAAAAGTGCTGGAATAAATTCTTTCTGGCACTAGTCCGACGTAATTTTGCGAGAGAAATCGATTGGGCGCAGTCCCAATAGGCTGCGATCAACGGATCAAAAGTTACAGCCGAAAAACGAGAACCTGTGTTTTCGACATTTTTCAGCTGTTGCTTTTTCGCTTGCCATTTCTCTCCTGTTGGTCCCACGCTCTTTTCGCTGCTCTGTCTGAGTTCCTGGGGGTCCAATTGGTCGGCAAAGGGTCATACAAATCAATTCTGAGACGAAAGATTTTTCGGTAAAAAAAAAAGGAAGGTTAACCCCTTTGTATTTTTGGCGAAAATTTTCGCGATTTTGAAAAGTGCTGGAATAAATTCTTTCTGGCACTAGTCCGACGTAATTTTGCGAGAGAAATCGATTGGGCGCAGTCCCAATAGGCTGCGATCAACGGATCAAAAGTTACAGCCAAAAAACGAGAACCTGTGTTTTCGACATTTTTCAGCTGGTGCTTTTTCGCTCGCCATTTCTCTCCTGTTGGTCCCACGCTCTTTTCGCTGCGATTTCTGAGTTCCTGGGGGTCCAATTGGTCGGGAAAGGGTCATACAAATCAATTCAGAGACGGAAGATTTTTCGGTCAAAAAAAAAGGAAGGTTAACCCCTTTGTATTTTTGGCGAAAATTTTCGCGATTTTGAAAAGTGCTGGAATAAATTCTTTCTGGCACTAGTCCGACGTAATTTTGCGAGAGAAATCGATTGGGCGCAGTCCCAATAGGCTGCGATCAACGGATCAAAAGTTACAGCCAAAAAACGAGAACCTGTGTTTTCGACATTTTTCAGCTGGTGCTTTTTCGCTCGCCATTTCTCTCCTGTTGGTCCCACGCTCTTTTCGCTGCGATTTCTGAGTTCCTGGGGGTCCAATTGGTCGGGAAAGGGTCATACAAATCAATTCAGAGACGGAAGATTTTTCGGTCAAAAAAAAAGGAAGGTTAACCCCTTTGTATTTTTCGCGAAAATTTTCGCGATTTTGAAAAGTGCTGGAATAAATTCTTTCTGGTACTAATCCGACGTAATTTTGCGAGAGAAATCGATTGGGCGCAGTCCCAATAGGCTGCGATCAACGGATCAAAAGTTACAGCCAAAAAACGAGAACCTGTGTTTTCGACATTTTTCAGCTGGTGCTTTTTCGCTCGCCATTTCTCTCCTGTTGGTACCACGCTCTTTTCACTGCGTTTTCTGAGTTCCTGGGGATCCAATTGGTCGGCAAAGGGTCATACAAATCAATTCTGAGACGAAAGATTTTTCGGTCAAAAAAAAAGGAAGGTTAACCCCTTTGTATTTTTGGCGAAAATTTTCGCGATTTTGAAAAGTGCTGGAATAAATTCTTTCTGGCACTAGTCCGACGTAATTTTGCGAGAGAAATCGATTGGGCGCAGTCCCAATAGGCTGCGATCGACGGATCAAAAGTTACAGCCAAAAAACGAGAACCTGTGTTTTCGACATTTTTCAGCTGGTGCTTTTTCGCTCGCCATTTCTCTCCTGTTGGTCCCACGCTCTTTTCGCTGCGATTTCTGAGTTCCTGGGGGTCCAATTGGTCGGGAAAGGGTCATACAAATCAATTCAGAGACGGAAGATTTTTCGGTCAAAAAAAAAGGAAGGTTAACCCCTTTGTATTTTTGGCGTAAATTTTCGCGATTTTGAAAAGTGCTGGAATAAATTCTTTCTGGCACTAGTCCGACGTAATTTTGCGAGAGAAATCGATTGGGCGCAGTCCCAATAGGCTGCGATCAACGGATCAAAAGTTACAGCCGAAAAACGAGAACCTGTGTTTTCGACATTTTTCAGCTGGTGCTTTTTCGCTCGCCATTTCTCTCCTGTTGGTCCCACGCTCTTTTCGCTGCGTTTTCTGAGTTCCTGGGGATCCAATTGGTCGGCAAAGGGTCATACAAATCAATTCTGAGACGAAAGATTTTTCGGTCAAAAAAAAAGGAAGGTTAACCCCTTTGTATTTTTGGCGAAAATTTTCGCGATTTTGAAAAGTGCTGGAATAAATTCTTTCTGGCACTAGTCCGACGTAATTTTGCGAGAGAAATCGATTGGGCGCAGTCCCAATAGGCTGCGATCAACGGATCAAAAGTTACAGCCAAAAAACGAGAACCTGTGTTTTCGACATTTTTCAGCTGGTGCTTTTTCGCTCGCCATTTCTCTCCTGTTGGTCCCACGCTCTTTTCGCTCTGTTTTCTGAGTTCCTGGGGGTCTAATTGGTCGGATAAGGGTCATACAAATCTATTCTGAGACGGAAGGTTTTTCGGTCAAAAAAAAAGGAAGGTTAACCCCTTTGTATTTTTGGCGAAAATTTTCGCGATTTTGAAAAGTGCTGGAATAAATTCTTTCTGGCACTAGTCCGACGTAATTTTGCGAGAGAAATCGATTGGGCGCAGTCCCAATAGGCTGCGATCAACGGATCAAAAGTTACAGCCAAAAAACGAGAACCTGTGTTTTCGACATTTTTCAGCTGGTGCTTTTTCGCTCGCCATTTCTCTCCTGTTGGTACCACGCTCTTTTCACTGCGTTTTCTGAGTTCCTGGGGATCCAATTGGTCGGCAAAGGGTCATACAAATCAATTCTGAGACGAAAGATTTTTCGGTCAAAAAAAAAGGAAGGTTAACCCCTTTGTATTTTTGGCGAAAATTTTCGCGATTTTGAAAAGTGCTGGAATAAATTCTTTCTGGCACTAGTCCGACGTAATTTTGCGAGAGAAATCGATTGGGCGCAGTCCCAATAGGCTGCGATCGACGGATCAAAAGTTACAGCCAAAAAACGAGAACCTGTGTTTTCGACATTTTTCAGCTGGTGCTTTTTCGCTCGCCATTTCTCTCCTGTTGGTCCCACGCTCTTTTCGCTGCGATTTCTGAGTTCCTGGGGGTCCAATTGGTCGGGAAAGGGTCATACAAATCAATTCAGAGACGGAAGATTTTTCGGTCAAAAAAAAAGGAAGGTTAACCCCTTTGTATTTTTGGCGTAAATTTTCGCGATTTTGAAAAGTGCTGGAATAAATTCTTTCTGGCACTAGTCCGACGTAATTTTGCGAGAGAAATCGATTGGGCGCAGTCCCAATAGGCTGCGATCAACGGATCAAAAGTTACAGCCGAAAAACGAGAACCTGTGTTTTCGACATTTTTCAGCTGGTGCTTTTTCGCTCGCCATTTCTCTCCTGTTGGTCCCACGCTCTTTTCGCTGCGTTTTCTGAGTTCCTGGGGATCCAATTGGTCGGCAAAGGGTCATACAAATCAATTCTGAGACGAAAGATTTTTCGGTCAAAAAAAAAGGAAGGTTAACCCCTTTGTATTTTTCGCGAAAATTTTCGCGATTTTGAAAAGTGCTGGAATAAATTCTTTCTGGTACTAATCCGACGTAATTTTGCGAGAGAAATCGATTGGGCGCAGTCCCAATAGGCTGCGATCAACGGATCAAAAGTTACAGCCAAAAAACGAGAACCTGTGTTTTCGACATTTTTCAGCTGGTGCTTTTTCGCTCGCCATTTCTCTCCTGTTGGTACCACGCTCTTTTCACTGCGTTTTCTGAGTTCCTGGGGATCCAATTGGTCGGCAAAGGGTCATACAAATCAATTCTGAGACGAAAGATTTTTCGGTCAAAAAAAAAGGAAGGTTAACCCCTTTGTATTTTTGGCGAAAATTTTCGCGATTTTGAAAAGTGCTGGAATAAATTCTTTCTGGCACTAGTCCGACGTAATTTTGCGAGAGAAATCGATTGGGCGCAGTCCCAATAGGCTGCGATCGACGGATCAAAAGTTACAGCCAAAAAACGAGAACCTGTGTTTTCGACATTTTTCAGCTGGTGCTTTTTCGCTCGCCATTTCTCTCCTGTTGGTCCCACGCTCTTTTCGCTGCGATTTCTGAGTTCCTGGGGGTCCAATTGGTCGGGAAAGGGTCATACAAATCAATTCAGAGACGGAAGATTTTTCGGTCAAAAAAAAAGGAAGGTTAACCCCTTTGTATTTTTGGCGTAAATTTTCGCGATTTTGAAAAGTGCTGGAATAAATTCTTTCTGGCACTAGTCCGACGTAATTTTGCGAGAGAAATCGATTGGGCGCAGTCCCAATAGGCTGCGATCAACGGATCAAAAGTTACAGCCGAAAAACGAGAACCTGTGTTTTCGACATTTTTCAGCTGGTGCTTTTTCGCTCGCCATTTCTCTCCTGTTGGTCCCACGCTCTTTTCGCTGCGTTTTCTGAGTTCCTGGGGATCCAATTGGTCGGCAAAGGGTCATACAAATCAATTCTGAGACGAAAGATTTTTCGGTCAAAAAAAAAGGAAGGTTAACCCCTTTGTATTTTTGGCGAAAATTTTCGCGATTTTGAAAAGTGCTGGAATAAATTCTTTCTGGCACTAGTCCGACGTAATTTTGCGAGAGAAATCGATTGGGCGCAGTCCCAATAGGCTGCGATCAACGGATCAAAAGTTACAGCCAAAAAACGAGAACCTGTGTTTTCGACATTTTTCAGCTGGTGCTTTTTCGCTCGCCATTTCTCTCCTGTTGGTCCCACGCTCTTTTCGCTCTGTTTTCTGAGTTCCTGGGGGTCTAATTGGTCGGATAAGGGTCATACAAATCTATTCTGAGACGGAAGGTTTTTCGGTCAAAAAAAAAGGAAGGTTAACCCCTTTGTATTTTTGGCGAAAATTTTCGCGATTTTGAAAAGTGCTGGAATAAATTCTTTCTGGCACTAGTCCGACGTAATTTTGCGAGAGAAATCGATTGGGCGCAGTCCCAATAGGCTGCGATCAACGGATCAAAAGTTACAGCCAAAAAACGAGAACCTGTGTTTTCGACATTTTTCAGCTGGTGCTTTTTCGCTCGCCATTTCTCTCCTGTTGGTACCACGCTCTTTTCACTGCGTTTTCTGAGTTCCTGGGGATCCAATTGGTCGGCAAAGGGTCATACAAATCAATTCTGAGACGAAAGATTTTTCGGTCAAAAAAAAAGGAAGGTTAACCCCTTTGTATTTTTGGCGAAAATTTTCGCGATTTTGAAAAGTGCTGGAATAAATTCTTTCTGGCACTAGTCCGACGTAATTTTGCGAGAGAAATCGATTGGGCGCAGTCCCAATAGGCTGCGATCGACGGATCAAAAGTTACAGCCAAAAAACGAGAACCTGTGTTTTCGACATTTTTCAGCTGGTGCTTTTTCGCTCGCCATTTCTCTCCTGTTGGTCCCACGCTCTTTTCGCTGCGATTTCTGAGTTCCTGGGGGTCCAATTGGTCGGGAAAGGGTCATACAAATCAATTCAGAGACGGAAGATTTTTCGGTCAAAAAAAAAGGAAGGTTAACCCCTTTGTATTTTTGGCGTAAATTTTCGCGATTTTGAAAAGTGCTGGAATAAATTCTTTCTGGCACTAGTCCGACGTAATTTTGCGAGAGAAATCGATTGGGCGCAGTCCCAATAGGCTGCGATCAACGGATCAAAAGTTACAGCCGAAAAACGAGAACCTGTGTTTTCGACATTTTTCAGCTGGTGCTTTTTCGCTCGCCATTTCTCTCCTGTTGGTCCCACGCTCTTTTCGCTGCGTTTTCTGAGTTCCTGGGGATCCAATTGGTCGGCAAAGGGTCATACAAATCAATTCTGAGACGAAAGATTTTTCGGTCAAAAAAAAAGGAAGGTTAACCCCTTTGTATTTTTGGCGAAAATTTTCGCGATTTTGAAAAGTGCTGGAATAAATTCTTTCTGGCACTAGTCCGACGTAATTTTGCGAGAGAAATCGATTGGGCGCAGTCCCAATAGGCTGCGATCAACGGATCAAAAGTTACAGCCAAAAAACGAGAACCTGTGTTTTCGACATTTTTCAGCTGGTGCTTTTTCGCTCGCCATTTCTCTCCTGTTGGTCCCACGCTCTTTTCGCTCTGTTTTCTGAGTTCCTGGGGGTCTAATTGGTCGGATAAGGGTCATACAAATCTATTCTGAGACGGAAGGTTTTTCGGTCAAAAAAAAAGGTAGGTTAACCCCTTTGTATTTTTGGCGAAAATTTTCGCGATTTTGAAAAGTGCTGGAATAAATTCTTTCTGGCACTAGTCCGACGTAATTTTGCGAGAGAAATCGATTGGGCGCAGTCCCAATAGGCTGCGATCAACGGATCAAAAGTTACAGCCAAAAAACGAGAACCTGTGTTTTCGACATTTTTCAGCTGGTGCTTTTTCGCTCGCCATTTCTCTCCTGTTGGTCCCACGCTCTTTTCGCTGCGATTTCTGAGTTCCTGGGGGTCCAATTGGTCGGGAAAGTGTCATACAAATCAATTCAGAGACGGAAGATTTTTCGGTCAAAAAAAAAGGAAGGTTAACCCCTTTGTATTTTTGGCGAAAATTTTCGCGATTTTGAAAAGTGCTGGAATAAATTCTTTCTGGCACTAGTCCGACGTAATTTTGCGAGAGAAATCGATTGGGCGCAGTCCCAATAGGCTGCGATCAACGGATCAAAAGTTACAGCCGAAAAACGAGAACCTGTGTTTTCGACATTTTTCAGCTGTTGCTTTTTCGCTTGCCATTTCTCTCCTGTTGGTCCCACGCTCTTTTCGCTGCTCTGTCTGAGTTCCTGGGGGCCCAATTGGTCGGCAAAGGGTCATACAAATCAATTCTGAGACGAAAGATTTTTCGGTAAAAAAAAAAGGAAGGTTAACCCCTTTGTATTTTTGGCGAAAATTTTCGCGATTTTGAAAAGTGCTGGAATAAATTCTTTCTGGTACTAATCCGACGTAATTTTGCGAGAGAAATCGATTGGGCGCAGTCCCAATAGGCTGCGATCAACGGATCAAAAGTTACAGCCAAAAAACGAGAACCTGTGTTTTCGACATTTTTCAGCTGGTGCTTTTTCGCTCGCCATTTCTCTCCTGTTGGTCCCACGCTCTTTTCGCTGCGTTTTCTGGGTTCCTGGGGATCCAATTGGTCGGCAAAGGGTCATACAAATCAATTCTGAGACGAAAGATTTTTCGGTCAAAAAAAAAGGAAGGTTAACCCCTTTGTATTTTTGGCGAAAATTTTCGCGATTTTGAAAAGTGCTGGAATAAATTCTTTCTGGCACTAGTCCGACGTAATTTTGCGAGAGAAATCGATTGGGCGCAGTCCCAATAGGCTGCGATCAACGGATCAAAAGTTACAGCCAAAAAACGAGAACCTGTGTTTTCGACATTTTTCAGCTGGTGCTTTTTCGCTCGCCATTTCTCTCCTGTTGGTCCCACGCTCTTTTCGCTGCGATTTCTGAGTTCCTGGGGGTCCAATTGGTCGGGAAAGGGTCATACAAATCAATTCTGAGACGAAAGATTTTTCGGTAAAAAAAAAAGGAAGGTTAACCCCTTTGTATTTTTGGCGAAAATTTTCGCGATTTTGAAAAGTGCTGGAATAAATTCTTTCTGGTACTAATCCGACGTAATTTTGCGAGAGAAATCGATTGGGCGCAGTCCCAATAGGCTGCGATCAACGGATCAAAAGTTACAGCCAAAAAACGAGAACCTGTGTTTTCGACATTTTTCAGCTGGTGCTTTTTCGCTCGCCATTTCTCTCCTGTTGGTCCCACGCTCTTTTCGCTGCGATTTCTGAGTTCCTGGGGGTCCAATTGGTCGGGAAAGGGTCATACAAATCAATTCAGAGACGGAAGATTTTTCGGTCAAAAAAAAAGGAAGGTTAACCCCTTTGTATTTTTCGCGAAAATTTTCGCGATTTTGAAAAGTGCTGGAATAAATTCTTTCTGGTACTAATCCGACGTAATTTTGCGAGAGAAATCGATTGGGCGCAGTCCCAATAGGCTGCGATCAACGGATCAAAAGTTACAGCCAAAAAACGAGAACCTGTGTTTTCGACATTTTTCAGCTGGTGCTTTTTCGCTCGCCATTTCTCTCCTGTTGGTCCCACGCTCTTTTCGCTGCGTTTTCTGAGTTCCTGGGGATCCAATTGGTCGGCAAAGGGTCATACAAATCAATTCTGAGACGAAAGATTTTTCGGTCAAAAAAAAAGGAAGGTTAACCCCTTTGTATTTTTGGCGAAAATTTTCGCGATTTTGAAAAGTGCTGGAATAAATTCTTTCTGGTACTAATCCGACGTAATTTTGCGAGAGAAATCGATTGGGCGCAGTCCCAATAGGCTGCGATCAACGGATCAAAAGTTACAGCCAAAAAACGAGAACCTGTGTTTTCGACATTTTTCAGCTGGTGCTTTTTCGCTCGCCATTTCTCTCCTGTTGGTCCCACGCTCTTTTCGCTGCGTTTTCTGGGTTCCTGGGGATCCAATTGGTCGGCAAAGGGTCATACAAATCAATTCTGAGACGAAAGATTTTTCGGTCAAAAAAAAAGGAAGGTTAACCCCTTTGTATTTTTGGCGAAAATTTTCGCGATTTTGAAAAGTGCTGGAATAAATTCTTTCTGGCACTAGTCCGACGTAATTTTGCGAGAGAAATCGATTGGGCGCAGTCCCAATAGGCTGCGATCAACGGATCAAAAGTTACAGCCAAAAAACGAGAACCTGTGTTTTCGACATTTTTCAGCTGGTGCTTTTTCGCTCGCCATTTCTCTCCTGTTGGTCCCACGCTCTTTTCGCTGCGATTTCTGAGTTCCTGGGGGTCCAATTGGTCGGGAAAGGGTCATACAAATCAATTCTGAGACGAAAGATTTTTCGGTAAAAAAAAAAGGAAGGTTAACCCCTTTGTATTTTTGGCGAAAATTTTCGCGATTTTGAAAAGTGCTGGAATAAATTCTTTCTGGTACTAATCCGACGTAATTTTGCGAGAGAAATCGATTGGGCGCAGTCCCAATAGGCTGCGATCAACGGATCAAAAGTTACAGCCAAAAAACGAGAACCTGTGTTTTCGACATTTTTCAGCTGGTGCTTTTTCGCTCGCCATTTCTCTCCTGTTGGTCCCACGCTCTTTTCGCTGCGATTTCTGAGTTCCTGGGGGTCCAATTGGTCGGGAAAGGGTCATACAAATCAATTCAGAGACGGAAGATTTTTCGGTCAAAAAAAAAGGAAGGTTAACCCCTTTGTATTTTTCGCGAAAATTTTCGCGATTTTGAAAAGTGCTGGAATAAATTCTTTCTGGTACTAATCCGACGTAATTTTGCGAGAGAAATCGATTGGGCGCAGTCCCAATAGGCTGCGATCAACGGATCAAAAGTTACAGCCAAAAAACGAGAACCTGTGTTTTCGACATTTTTCAGCTGGTGCTTTTTCGCTCGCCATTTCTCTCCTGTTGGTCCCACGCTCTTTTCGCTGCGATTTCTGAGTTCCTGGGGGTCCAATTGGTCGGGAAAGGGTCATACAAATCAATTCAGAGACGGAAGATTTTTCGGTCAAAAAAAAAGGAAGGTTAACCCCTTTGTATTTTTGGCGAAAATTTTCGCGATTTTGAAAAGTGCTGGAATAAATTCTTTCTGGCACTAGTCCGACGTAATTTTGCGAGTGAAATTGATTGGGCGCAGTCCCAATAGGCTGCGATCAACGGATCAAAAGTTACAGCCAAAAAACGAGAACCTGTGTTTTCGACATTTTTCAGCTGGTGCTTTTTCGCTCGCCATTTCTCTCCTGTTGGTCCCACGCTCTTTTCGCTTCGTTTTCTGAGTTCCTGGGGGTCTAATTGGTCGGATAAGGGTCATACAAATCAATTCTGAGACGGAAGGTTTTTCGGTCAAAAAAAAAGGAAGGTTAACCCCTTTGTATTTTTGGCGAAAATTTTCGCGATTTTGAAAAGTGCTGGTATAAATTCTTTCTGGTACTAATCCGACGTAATTTTGCGAGAGAAATCGATTGGGCGCAGTCCCAATAGGCTGCGATCAACGGATCAAAAGTTACAGCCAAAAAACAAGAACCTGTGTTTTCGACATTTTTCAGCTGGTGCTTTTTCGCTCGCCATTTCTCTCCTGTTGGTCCCACGCTCTTTTCGCTGCGTTTTCTGAGTTCCTGGGGATCCAATTGGTCGGCAAAGGGTCATACAAATCAATCCTGAGACGAAAGATTTTTCGGTCAAAAAAAAAGGAAGGTTAACCCCTTTGTATTTTTGGCGAAAATTTTCGCGATTTTGAAAAGTGCTGGAATAAATTCTTTCTGGTACTAATCCGACGTAATTTTGCGAGAGAAATCGATTGGGCGCAGTCCCAATAGGCTGCGATCAACGGATCAAAAGCTACAGCCAAAAAACGAGAACCTGTGTTTTCGACATTTTTCAGCTGGTGCTTTTTCACTCGCCATTTCTCTCCTGTTGGTCCCACGCTCTTTTCGCTGCGATTTCTGAGTTCCTGGGGGTCCAATTGGTCGGGAAAGGGTCATACAAATCAATTCAGAGACGGAAGATTTTTCGGTCAAAAAAAAAGGAAGGTTAACCCCTTTGTATTTTTGGCGAAAATTTTCGCGATTTTGAAAAGTGCTGGAATAAATTCTTTCTGGCACTAGTCCGACGTAATTTTGCGAGTGAAATTGATTGGGCGCAGTCCCAATAGGCTGCGATCAACGGATCAAAAGTTACAGCCAAAAAACGAGAACCTGTGTTTTCGACATTTTTCAGCTGGTGCTTTTTCGCTCGCCATTTCTCTCCTGTTGGTCCCACGCTCTTTTCGCTTCGTTTTCTGAGTTCCTGGGGGTCTAATTGGTCGGATAAGGGTCATACAAATCAATTCTGAGACGGAAGGTTTTTCGGTCAAAAAAAAAGGAAGGTTAACCCCTTTGTATTTTTGGCGAAAATTTTCGCGATTTTGAAAAGTGCTGGTATAAATTCTTTCTGGTACTAATCCGACGTAATTTTGCGAGAGAAATCGATTGGGCGCAGTCCCAATAGGCTGCGATCAACGGATCAAAAGTTACAGCCAAAAAACAAGAACCTGTGTTTTCGACATTTTTCAGCTGGTGCTTTTTCGCTCGCCATTTCTCTCCTGTTGGTCCCACGCTCTTTTCGCTGCGTTTTCTGAGTTCCTGGGGATCCAATTGGTCGGCAAAGGGTCATACAAATCAATCCTGAGACGAAAGATTTTTCGGTCAAAAAAAAAGGAAGGTTAACCCCTTTGTATTTTTGGCGAAAATTTTCGCGATTTTGAAAAGTGCTGGAATAAATTCTTTCTGGTACTAATCCGACGTAATTTTGCGAGAGAAATCGATTGGGCGCAGTCCCAATAGGCTGCGATCAACGGATCAAAAGCTACAGCCAAAAAACGAGAACCTGTGTTTTCGACATTTTTCAGCTGGTGCTTTTTCACTCGCCATTTCTCTCCTGTTGGTCCCACGCTCTTTTCGCTCCGTTTTCTGAGTTCCTGGGGGTCTAATTGGTCGGATAAGGGTCATACAAATCAATTCTGAGACGGAAGGTTTTTCGGTCAAAAAAAAAGGAAGGTTAACCCCTTTGTATTTTTGGCGAAAATTTTCGCGATTTTGAAAAGTGCTGGAATAAATTCTATCTGGTACTAATCCGACGTAATTTTGCGAGAGAAATCGATTGGGCGCAGTCCCAATAGGCTGCGATCAACGGATCAAAAGTTACAGCCCAAAAAACGAGAACCTGTGTTTTCGACATTTTTCAGCTGGTGCTTTTTCGCTCGCCATTTCTCTCCTGTTGGTCCCACGCTCTTTTCGCTGCGTTTTCTGAGTTCCTGGGGGTCCAATTGGTCGGGAAAGGGTCATACAAATCAATTCTGAGACGGAAGATTTTTCGGTCAAAAAAAAAGGAAGGTTAACCCCTTTGTATTTTTGACGAAAATTTTCGCGATTTTGAAAAGTGCTGGAATAAATTCTTTCTGGTACTAATCCGACGTAATTTTGCGAGAGAAATCGATTGGGCGCAGTCCCAATAGGCTGCGATCAACGGATCAAAAGTTACAGCCAAAAAACGAGAACCTGTGTTTTCGACATTTTTCAGCTGGTGCATTCTCGCTCGCCATTTCTCTCCTGTTGGTCCCACGCTCTTTTCGCTGCGTTTTCTGAGTTCCTGGGGATCCAATTGGTCGGCAAAGGGTCATACAAATCAATTCTGAGACGAAAGATTTTCCGGTCAAAAAAAAAGGAAGGTTAACCCCTTTGTATTTTTGGCGAAAATTTTCGCGATTTTGAAAAGTGCTGGAATAAATTCTTTCTGGCACTAGTCCGACGTAATTTTGCGAGAGAAATCGATAGGGCGCAGTCCCAATAGGCTGCGATCAACGGATCAAAAGTTACAGCCAAAAAACGAGAACCTGTGTTTTCGACATTTTTCAGCTGGTGCTTTTTCGCTCGCCATTTCTCTCCTGTTGGTCCCACGCTCTTTTCGCTCTGTTTTCTGAGTTCCTGGGGGTCTAATTGGTCGGATAAGGGTCATACAAATCTATTCTGAGACGGAAGGTTTTTCGGTCAAAAAAAAAGGAAGGTTAACCCCTTTGTATTTTTGGCGAAAATTTTCGCGATTTTGAAAAGTGCTGGAATAAATTCTTTCTGGCACTAGTCCGACGTAATTTTGCGAGAGAAATCGATTGGGCGCAGTCCCAATAGGCTGCGATCAACGGATCAAAAGTTACAGCCAAAAAACGAGAACCTGTGTTTTCGACATTTTTCAGCTGGTGCTTTTTCGCTCGCCATTTCTCTCCTGTTGGTCCCACGCTCTTTTCGCTGCGATTTCTGAGTTCCTGGGGGTCCAATTGGTCGGGAAAGTGTCATACAAATCAATTCAGAGACGGAAGATTTTTCGGTCAAAAAAAAAGGAAGGTTAACCCCTTTGTATTTTTGGCGAAAATTTTCGCGATTTTGAAAAGTGCTGGAATAAATTCTTTCTGGCACTAGTCCGACGTAATTTTGCGAGAGAAATCGATTGGGCGCAGTCCCAATAGGCTGCGATCAACGGATCAAAAGTTACAGCCGAAAAACGAGAACCTGTGTTTTCGACATTTTTCAGCTGTTGCTTTTTCGCTTGCCATTTCTCTCCTGTTGGTCCCACGCTCTTTTCGCTGCTCTGTCTGAGTTCCTGGGGGCCCAATTGGTCGGCAAAGGGTCATACAAATCAATTCTGAGACGAAAGATTTTTCGGTAAAAAAAAAAGGAAGGTTAACCCCTTTGTATTTTTGGCGAAAATTTTCGCGATTTTGAAAAGTGCTGGAATAAATTCTTTCTGGTACTAATCCGACGTAATTTTGCGAGAGAAATCGATTGGGCGCAGTCCCAATAGGCTGCGATCAACGGATCAAAAGTTACAGCCAAAAAACGAGAACCTGTGTTTTCGACATTTTTCAGCTGGTGCTTTTTCGCTCGCCATTTCTCTCCTGTTGGTCCCACGCTCTTTTCGCTGCGTTTTCTGGGTTCCTGGGGATCCAATTGGTCGGCAAAGGGTCATACAAATCAATTCTGAGACGAAAGATTTTTCGGTCAAAAAAAAAGGAAGGTTAACCCCTTTGTATTTTTGGCGAAAATTTTCGCGATTTTGAAAAGTGCTGGAATAAATTCTTTCTGGTACTAATCCGACGTAATTTTGCGAGAGAAATCGATTGGGCGCAGTCCCAATAGGCTGCGATCAACGGATCAAAAGTTACAGCCAAAAAACGAGAACCTGTGTTTTCGACATTTTTCAGCTGGTGCTTTTTCGCTCGCCATTTCTCTCCTGTTGGTCCCACGCTCTTTTCGCTGCGTTTTCTGGGTTCCTGGGGATCCAATTGGTCGGCAAAGGGTCATACAAATCAATTCTGAGACGAAAGATTTTTCGGTCAAAAAAAAAGGAAGGTTAACCCCTTTGTATTTTTGGCGAAAATTTTCGCGATTTTGAAAAGTGCTGGAATAAATTCTTTCTGGCACTAGTCCGACGTAATTTTGCGAGAGAAATCGATTGGGCGCAGTCCCAATAGGCTGCGATCAACGGATCAAAAGTTACAGCCAAAAAACGAGAACCTGTGTTTTCGACATTTTTCAGCTGGTGCTTTTTCGCTCGCCATTTCTCTCCTGTTGGTCCCACGCTCTTTTCGCTGCGATTTCTGAGTTCCTGGGGGTCCAATTGGTCGGGAAAGGGTCATACAAATCAATTCTGAGACGAAAGATTTTTCGGTAAAAAAAAAAGGAAGGTTAACCCCTTTGTATTTTTGGCGAAAATTTTCGCGATTTTGAAAAGTGCTGGAATAAATTCTTTCTGGTACTAATCCGACGTAATTTTGCGAGAGAAATCGATTGGGCGCAGTCCCAATAGGCTGCGATCAACGGATCAAAAGTTACAGCCAAAAAACGAGAACCTGTGTTTTCGACATTTTTCAGCTGGTGCTTTTTCGCTCGCCATTTCTCTCCTGTTGGTCCCACGCTCTTTTCGCTGCGATTTCTGAGTTCCTGGGGGTCCAATTGGTCGGGAAAGGGTCATACAAATCAATTCAGAGACGGAAGATTTTTCGGTCAAAAAAAAAGGAAGGTTAACCCCTTTGTATTTTTCGCGAAAATTTTCGCGATTTTGAAAAGTGCTGGAATAAATTCTTTCTGGTACTAATCCGACGTAATTTTGCGAGAGAAATCGATTGGGCGCAGTCCCAATAGGCTGCGATCAACGGATCAAAAGTTACAGCCAAAAAACGAGAACCTGTGTTTTCGACATTTTTCAGCTGGTGCTTTTTCGCTCGCCATTTCTCTCCTGTTGGTCCCACGCTCTTTTCGCTGCGATTTCTGAGTTCCTGGGGGTCCAATTGGTCGGGAAAGGGTCATACAAATCAATTCAGAGACGGAAGATTTTTCGGTCAAAAAAAAAGGAAGGTTAACCCCTTTGTATTTTTGGCGAAAATTTTCGCGATTTTGAAAAGTGCTGGAATAAATTCTTTCTGGCACTAGTCCGACGTAATTTTGCGAGTGAAATTGATTGGGCGCAGTCCCAATAGGCTGCGATCAACGGATCAAAAGTTACAGCCAAAAAACGAGAACCTGTGTTTTCGACATTTTTCAGCTGGTGCTTTTTCGCTCGCCATTTCTCTCCTGTTGGTCCCACGCTCTTTTCGCTTCGTTTTCTGAGTTCCTGGGGGTCTAATTGGTCGGATAAGGGTCATACAAATCAATTCTGAGACGGAAGGTTTTTCGGTCAAAAAAAAAGGAAGGTTAACCCCTTTGTATTTTTGGCGAAAATTTTCGCGATTTTGAAAAGTGCTGGTATAAATTCTTTCTGGTACTAATCCGACGTAATTTTGCGAGAGAAATCGATTGGGCGCGGTCCCAATAGGCTGCGATCAACGGATCAAAAGTTACAGCCAAAAAACAAGAACCTGTGTTTTCGACATTTTTCAGCTGGTGCTTTTTCGCTCGCCATTTCTCTCCTGTTGGTCCCACGCTCTTTTCGCTGCGTTTTCTGAGTTCCTGGGGATCCAATTGGTCGGCAAAGGGTCATACAAATCAATCCTGAGACGAAAGATTTTTCGGTCAAAAAAAAAGGAAGGTTAACCCCTTTGTATTTTTGGCGAAAATTTTCGCGATTTTGAAAAGTGCTGGAATAAATTCTTTCTGGTACTAATCCGACGTAATTTTGCGAGAGAAATCGATTGGGCGCAGTCCCAATAGGCTGCGATCAACGGATCAAAAGCTACAGCCAAAAAACGAGAACCTGTGTTTTCGACATTTTTCAGCTGGTGCTTTTTCACTCGCCATTTCTCTCCTGTTGGTCCCACGCTCTTTTCGCTCCGTTTTCTGAGTTCCTGGGGGTCTAATTGGTCGGATAAGGGTCATACAAATCAATTCTGAGACGGAAGGTTTTTCGGTCAAAAAAAAAGGAAGGTTAACCCCTTTGTATTTTTGGCGAAAATTTTCGCGATTTTGAAAAGTGCTGGAATAAATTCTATCTGGTACTAATCCGACGTAATTTTGCGAGAGAAATCGATTGGGCGCAGTCCCAATAGGCTGCGATCAACGGATCAAAAGTTACAGCCCAAAAAACGAGAACCTGTGTTTTCGACATTTTTCAGCTGGTGCTTTTTCGCTCGCCATTTCTCTCCTGTTGGTCCCACGCTCTTTTCGCTGCGTTTTCTGAGTTCCTGGGGGTCCAATTGGTCGGGAAAGGGTCATACAAATCAATTCTGAGACGGAAGATTTTTCGGTCAAAAAAAAAGGAAGGTTAACCCCTTTGTATTTTTGACGAAAATTTTCGCGATTTTGAAAAGTGCTGGAATAAATTCTTTCTGGTACTAATCCGACGTAATTTTGCGAGAGAAATCGATTGGGCGCAGTCCCAATAGGCTGCGATCAACGGATCAAAAGTTACAGCCAAAAAACGAGAACCTGTGTTTTCGACATTTTTCAGCTGGTGCATTCTCGCTCGCCATTTCTCTCCTGTTGGTCCCACGCTCTTTTCGCTGCGTTTTCTGAGTTCCTGGGGATCCAATTGGTCGGCAAAGGGTCATACAAATCAATTCTGAGACGAAAGATTTTTCGGTCAAAAAAAAAGGAAGGTTAACCCCTTTGTATTTTTGGCGAAAATTTTCGCGATTTTGAAAAGTGCTGGAATAAATTCTTTCTGGCACTAGTCCGACGTAATTTTGCGAGAGAAATCGATAGGGCGCAGTCCCAATAGGCTGCGATCAACGGATCAAAAGTTACAGCCAAAAAACGAGAACCTGTGTTTTCGACATTTTTCAGCTGGTGCTTTTTCGCTCGCCATTTCTCTCCTGTTGGTCCCACGCTCTTTTCGCTCTGTTTTCTGAGTTCCTGGGGGTCTAATTGGTCGGATAAGGGTCATACAAATCTATTCTGAGACGGAAGGTTTTTCGGTCAAAAAAAAAGGAAGGTTAACCCCTTTGTATTTTTGGCGAAAATTTTCGCGATTTTGAAAAGTGCTGGAATAAATTCTTTCTGGCACTAGTCCGACGTAATTTTGCGAGAGAAATCGATTGGGCGCAGTCCCAATAGGCTGCGATCAACGGATCAAAAGTTACAGCCAAAAAACGAGAACCTGTGTTTTCGACATTTTTCAGCTGGTGCTTTTTCGCTCGCCATTTCTCTCCTGTTGGTCCCACGCTCTTTTCGCTGCGATTTCTGAGTTCCTGGGGGTCCAATTGGTCGGGAAAGTGTCATACAAATCAATTCAGAGACGGAAGATTTTTCGGTCAAAAAAAAAGGAAGGTTAACCCCTTTGTATTTTTGGCGAAAATTTTCGCGATTTTGAAAAGTGCTGGAATAAATTCTTTCTGGCACTAGTCCGACGTAATTTTGCGAGAGAAATCGATTGGGCGCAGTCCCAATAGGCTGCGATCAACGGATCAAAAGTTACAGCCGAAAAACGAGAACCTGTGTTTTCGACATTTTTCAGCTGTTGCTTTTTCGCTTGCCATTTCTCTCCTGTTGGTCCCACGCTCTTTTCGCTGCTCTGTCTGAGTTCCTGGGGGCCCAATTGGTCGGCAAAGGGTCATACAAATCAATTCTGAGACGAAAGATTTTTCGGTAAAAAAAAAAGGAAGGTTAACCCCTTTGTATTTTTGGCGAAAATTTTCGCGATTTTGAAAAGTGCTGGAATAAATTCTTTCTGGTACTAATCCGACGTAATTTTGCGAGAGAAATCGATTGGGCGCAGTCCCAATAGGCTGCGATCAACGGATCAAAAGTTACAGCCAAAAAACGAGAACCTGTGTTTTCGACATTTTTCAGCTGGTGCTTTTTCGCTCGCCATTTCTCTCCTGTTGGTCCCACGCTCTTTTCGCTGCGTTTTCTGGGTTCCTGGGGATCCAATTGGTCGGCAAAGGGTCATACAAATCAATTCTGAGACGAAAGATTTTTCGGTCAAAAAAAAAGGAAGGTTAACCCCTTTGTATTTTTGGCGAAAATTTTCGCGATTTTGAAAAGTGCTGGAATAAATTCTTTCTGGCACTAGTCCGACGTAATTTTGCGAGAGAAATCGATTGGGCGCAGTCCCAATAGGCTGCGATCAACGGATCAAAAGTTACAGCCAAAAAACGAGAACCTGTGTTTTCGACATTTTTCAGCTGGTGCTTTTTCGCTCGCCATTTCTCTCCTGTTGGTCCCACGCTCTTTTCGCTGCGATTTCTGAGTTCCTGGGGGTCCAATTGGTCGGGAAAGGGTCATACAAATCAATTCAGACACGGAAGATTTTTCGGTCAAAAAAAAAGGAAGGTTAACCCCTTTGTATTTTTCGCGAAAATTTTCGCGATTTTGAAAAGTGCTGGAATAAATTCTTTCTGGTACTAATCCGACGTAATTTTGCGAGAGAAATCGATTGGGCGCAGTCCCAATAGGCTGCGATCAACGGATCAAAAGTTACAGCCAAAAAACGAGAACCTGTGTTTTCGACATTTTTCAGCTGGTGCTTTTTCGCTCGCCATTTCTCTCCTGTTGGTCCCACGCTCTTTTCGCTGCGTTTTCTGAGTTCCTGGGGATCCAATTGGTCGGCAAAGGGTCATACAAATCAATTCTGAGACGAAAGATTTTTCGGTCAAAAAAAAAGGAAGGTTAACCCCTTTGTATTTTTGGCGAAAATTTTCGCGATTTTGAAAAGTGCTGGAATAAATTCTTTCTGGTACTAATCCGACGTAATTTTGCGAGAGAAATCGATTGGGCGCAGTCCTAATAGGCTGCGATCAACGGATCAAAAGTTACAGCCAAAAAACGAGAACCTGTGTTTTCGACATTTTTCAGCTGGTGCTTTTTCGCTCGCCATTTCTCTCCTGTTGGTCCCACGCTCTTTTCGCTCTGTTTTCTGAGTTCCTGGGGGTCTAATTGGTCGGATAAGGGTCATACAAATCTATTCTGAGACGGAAGGTTTTTCGGTCAAAAAAAAAGGAAGGTTAACCCCTTTGTATTTTTGGCGAAAATTTTCGCGATTTTGAAAAGTGCTGGAATAAATTCTTTCTGGCACTAGTCCGACGTAATTTTGCGAGAGAAATCGATTGGGCGCAGTCCCAATAGGCTGCGATCAACGGATCAAAAGTTACAGCCGAAAAACGAGAACCTGTGTTTTCGACATTTTTCAGCTGTTGCTTTTTCGCTTGCCATTTCTCTCCTGTTGGTCCCACGCTCTTTTCGCTGCTCTGTCTGAGTTCCTGGGGGCCCAATTGGTCGGCAAAGGGTCATACAAATCAATTCTGAGACGAAAGATTTTTCGGTAAAAAAAAAAGGAAGGTTAACCCCTTTGTATTTTTGGCGAAAATTTTCGCGATTTTGAAAAGTGCTGGAATAAATTCTTTCTGGTACTAATCCGACGTAATTTTGCGAGAGAAATCGATTGGGCGCAGTCCCAATAGGCTGCGATCAACGGATCAAAAGTTACAGCCAAAAAACGAGAACCTGTGTTTTCGACATTTTTCAGCTGGTGCTTTTTCGCTCGCCATTTCTCTCCTGTTGGTCCCACGCTCTTTTCGCTGCGTTTTCTGGGTTCCTGGGGATCCAATTGGTCGGCAAAGGGTCATACAAATCAATTCTGAGACGAAAGATTTTTCGGTCAAAAAAAAAGGAAGGTTAACCCCTTTGTATTTTGGCGAAAATTTTCGCGATTTTGAAAAGTGCTGGAATAAATTCTTTCTGGCACTAGTCCGACGTAATTTTGCGAGAGAAATCGATTGGGCGCAGTCCCAATAGGCTGCGATCAACGGATCAAAAGTTACAGCCAAAAAACGAGAACCTGTGTTTTCGACATTTTTCAGCTGGTGCTTTTTCGCTCGCCATTTCTCTCCTGTTGGTCCCACGCTCTTTTCGCTGCGATTTCTGAGTTCCTGGGGGTCCAATTGGTCGGGAAAGGGTCATACAAATCAATTCAGAGACGGAAGATTTTTCGGTCAAAAAAAAAGGAAGGTTAACCCCTTTGTATTTTTCGCGAAAATTTTCGCGATTTTGAAAAGTGCTGGAATAAATTCTTTCTGGTACTAATCCGACGTAATTTTGCGAGAGAAATCGATTGGGCGCAGTCCCAATAGGCTGCGATCAACGGATCAAAAGTTACAGCCAAAAAACGAGAACCTGTGTTTTCGACATTTTTCAGCTGGTGCTTTTTCGCTCGCCATTTCTCTCCTGTTGGTCCCACGCTCTTTTCGCTGCGATTTCTGAGTTCCTGGGGGTCCAATTGGTCGGGAAAGGGTCATACAAATCAATTCAGAGACGGAAGATTTTTCGGTCAAAAAAAAAGGAAGGTTAACCCCTTTGTATTTTTGGCGAAAATTTTCGCGATTTTGAAAAGTGCTGGAATAAATTCTTTCTGGCACTAGTCCGACGTAATTTTGCGAGTGAAATCGATTGGGCGCAGTCCCAATAGGCTGCGATCAACGGATCAAAAGTTACAGCCAAAAAACGAGAACCTGTGTTTTCGACATTTTTCAGCTGGTGCTTTTTCGCTCGCCATTTCTCTCCTGTTGGTCCCACGCTCTTTTCGCTTCGTTTTCTGAGTTCCTGGGGGTCTAATTGGTCGGATAAGGGTCATACAAATCAATTCTGAGACGGAAGGTTTTTCGGTCAAAAAAAAAGGAAGGTTAACCCCTTTGTATTTTTGGCGAAAATTTTCGCGATTTTGAAAAGTGCTGGTATAAATTCTTTCTGGTACTAATCCGACGTAATTTTGCGAGAGAAATCGATTGGGCGCAGTCCCAATAGGCTGCGATCAACGGATCAAAAGTTACAGCCAAAAAACGAGAACCTGTGTTTTCGACATTTTTCAGCTGGTGCTTTTTCGCTCGCCATTTCTCTCCTGTTGGTCCCACGCTCTTTTCGCTGCGTTTTCTGAGTTCCTGGGGATCCAATTGGTCGGCAAAGGGTCATACAAATCAATCCTGAGACGAAAGATTTTTCGGTCAAAAAAAAAGGAAGGTTAACCCCTTTGTATTTTTGGCGAAAATTTTCGCGATGTTGAAAAGTGCTGGAATAAATTCTTTCTGGTACTAATCCGACGTAATTTTGCGAGAGAAATCGATTGGGCGCAGTCCCAATAGGCTGCGATCAACGGATCAAAAGCTACAGCCAAAAAACGAGAACCTGTGTTTTCGACATTTTTCAGCTGGTGCTTTTTCACTCGCCATTTCTCTCCTGTTGGTCCCACGCTCTTTTCGCTCCGTTTTCTGAGTTCCTGGGGGTCTAATTGGTCGGATAAGGGTCATACAAATCAATTCTGAGACGGAAGGTTTTTCGGTCAAAAAAAAAGGAAGGTTAACCCCTTTGTATTTTTGGCGAAAATTTTCGCGATTTTGAAAAGTGCTGGAATAAATTCTATCTGGTACTAATCCGACGTAATTTTGCGAGAGAAATCGATTGGGCGCAGTCCCAATAGGCTGCGATCAACGGATCAAAAGTTACAGCCCAAAAAACGAGAACCTGTGTTTTCGACATTTTTCAGCTGGTGCTTTTTCGCTCGCCATTTCTCTCCTGTTGGTCCCACGCTCTTTTCGCTGCGTTTTCTGAGTTCCTGGGGGTCCAATTGGTCGGGAAAGGGTCATACAAATCAATTCTGAGACGGAAGATTTTTCGGTCAAAAAAAAAGGAAGGTTAACCCCTTTGTATTTTTGACGAAAATTTTCGCGATTTTGAAAAGTGCTGGAATAAATTCTTTCTGGTACTAATCCGACGTAATTTTGCGAGAGAAATCGATTGGGCGCAGTCCCAATAGGCTGCGATCAACGGATCAAAAGTTACAGCCAAAAAACGAGAACCTGTGTTTTCGACATTTTTCAGCTGGTGCATTCTCGCTCGCCATTTCTCTCCTGTTGGTCCCACGCTCTTTTCGCTGCGTTTTCTGAGTTCCAGGGGGTCCAATCAGTCAGGAAAGGGCCATTCGAATCGAATCCGAGACCAAAAATTTCCGTCTCCAAAAATGAAGAAAAAGTAAGGCTAACCCCTTTTCATTTTTGATGAAAATTTCCGCGATTTCGAAAAATGACTGTTCTCAATCTCACCGATGGTATTATTGATATTCCAGCAAAATATATTCTAATGTAACATTAACAGATCCATCTATACTGCTAATCAATTAACATATTTCAATTTAGCGCATCTAGTATCAGCGGTTTGTCCTAATTATCGATGAAGAATTTGGATTATTGAAAGAGAGATTCTTAAGTCGAGCCACTCTTACTTATCTCAACGTATCGTAGTTCAGTTCTTGGTACCGGCTAATTGATCCTTTATGAAAGCTAATACAGGGGACCGTTGTCGGTGTGTACGTGACTTCTGTTTGAAATACCTATCGAGAATCGGACCGAGATATTTCACACTACCAAGTAGCTCGATGGTTTCATTCAGACTGATTTCATCACACCGCAGTATCATACTGTCATCTGAAGGCATACCATTAACATGAAAGCTGAAGTAGATAATCTCAGTTTTAATGTAATTTACCGAAAGTATTCAGTGGTACCATTTTTTTCCCTATGTATCATTAGTGCTAACGGGGGAAAAGAATAATTGCGATTTACAGGTTCAAAAGAATGAATCAAAGCCAGCCGGATCGTATTGTACGGATTTTTGTATTGTACGATGATAAATATCTTTACATTTTGGATCGAAATTATATATTCTCAACTTTTCACACGTCCCACTTCGAATTCCGTTTAATAGGTACACGTGACTGAATAAATTATATGTAAATAAGTTATTTATTTATTTGTTTATAATAAATAATTTAATTAGCTTCACATTCCAGTGAGCATTAAGCCCCAAATATGATGAAACCAGTTGCTTTCAGAATTCATTCACATCTACCTTATCAAAAGTTAAAACTACAAACAACCGACTGAACGAGATGGACTGAATAAAAAAGACACAAATTGAGATATCTGTTATGGATTTTCAATACCGCAATATTTTTCTGTTGTGATTTGCAGTTTCTGTCATCCAAGTACACGAGAATAAGTTGATACTAGTGAGGATCCAATATTATGAACTTGTCCCTGAAATGATACAAAAAATAAACAATCGGTGGTCCAATGATTGGAGTCGTAGAAATTACAGGTATTTTCTTCGATTCACTCCAGAAAAAGATGGTATTGTATGAGTTGGTCTTCTCAATCGAGTCGATCCTCCAGTTACTAAAAGGATATGTAGTTACATAATACATTATGCATATTTCGGTACAAATGACATGGGAAATTATCACCAGTTTTAAATAATGAGATGGTAGAAATAATTACAATGTTTTTTTATGAAACAGTGATATACATATGTATATACATATGTATATAATTCATACATGTATGTATATATATATATTCTATAATAAATCTCATCCGTGATACACATTCCTATACTAAAATTATTTACAGAATAGATCGACATATTTTTGGTTCAAAAATTTGATCTAGTTTGGTCACGGTTTCTTTTTGTTTTCATTCTTTAAGGGCCAATACTCAAGGCGGATTCAAGTCGTGAATATGGAATAGCATTTGGGAAATGCGGAAATCGTCGTAAAAGCAATCGCGCATATTTAATATATAATTGATCGCGGTCTATTGTCAAATACACTATTACCTTTGTTAAAAACTGCATTACCGGTTATAGTTTTTGCATGTAATACAAATTCGTCGACTAGCATTTCGATTCAGCGAAAATTTCCACGAGACTTCCAAGAGTTTCAAACGGGGAATGAACGGACTTGAATGCCTCATTGTATTGGTCCCGGAGTGTCGAGACGACTTTTTGACTTTCGTTAAAAATGAATACCTTAATTATTTCAAATTGTACGTATAAATAATACGTATACGTATTTATATAATGCCTATACATTAGATATAATCGATGAATTAGGTTAGTTTCCCTTGTACGTATTCCACGTTCATCATCTGCAAAACGTTTAACGCAGGATCACAGTCATGTATGGATATCATACTATTTGGAAATATTCACAATCGCTTCGGATTCTCGACTCCCAACTTCCCGCCACCCTGCTCGAAATTTGGAAATATCAGTCTGTCGAATCCACGAATAGTGATTTCTCCATCCGACGACGGTAGTTTCTTTTTCGTCGACCGAAACCTGAAAGGGCCTCAAATTCCCAGCCTTCTCCTTCTTCGGTCTATTTATAAAAGTTCGTCACTGTTCCCGTAACTTTCGGACATTAACTCGGTGGCATTTGGAGTGATAAAATCGCCCGCAGGAGGACGACAAGTGAAATGACGAAGAAGCGAAGGACCTGCGGAACCTCCGCCGAACCCGCAGGCAAATTTCGCGCCTGGTCGTTCATAACGTCGCTGGAAATTGCCGCGCTGTTCGGTTCGGCCGAAGGGCAACTCAATTGCGGGCTGCTCGTGTTGTTCATTGCGGATTCCCGGGCGCACCGACTGGCGTGATGGGCGTAACAAGCTGCGTACGATATCGCGTGGGGTATGTAGCTCTGGTCCATGCTTCCGGAGAACAGCGTCGTCGCCAAAGGGCCGATGGCGAAAACGGGCACGTCCTCACCTCCGTGAGTCGCCCAGGCGCGCGGCACTCCGGCGGTCTGCGAATAAATTTCAAGGATCAGGCCGATTGATTGGCATTGGAAACAATGAAAAGCTACGAAGGTATGAATATATGGTACGGTTCGGATGGATCCTCGTTGTGAAGTGGAGTAACCATGGGCGAAAATGGATAGGATCCTACGTTTTGGCACTGAAAATGTGATTCGAGCAAATACCAACGCCTAGAGACTGGCAGCCCAGATTTCAACAGAGTACCGATAGAAGCCTATCCGTAGGTAACTTTTTCAGAGACCATTAATTAGCAGTTACAGTCAGATCGAATTCACTTTTGAATCACTATTTACACTTATTGATTTCTAGTAGTGGTTGGACGGAGAAATATTACAATTAAAATGAACTATAGTTCACTTTGTATCCTTAGATTTTAGGCAGTGGTGCTTTTCTTGCGGCATTGCGGGCAACAAATTTCATGCAAGACAAAAACTTCTGAGAGCTTTTTGCGATTAATAAAAAATCTCGCGGACAATGAAGTGAGGACAACATGAAAACATCATTGATCGAAATTTGACGCCCAAGTTCTATCGTTCTCTAACTTAAATCATGTACATGCAATATAAGTGTACATGACTTGGGACTATTTGCGATGACGTTTTCTCGCGAAATTCCGTAAAACTGTAGCGTTTGTATCAACTCATATTAGTATTTTTGTAAATCCCGTCGAAATTTCGAGAAGAAAATATAATAGAGCTAGGTTTTCATCTCGCGGAATTTAGAGGAAAGGTCTTCTCGATTCTGAATAAATTTTCAGGGCTCATTTTACACGTACTGGGCTCTCAGGAATATAGAATTGACAGTATAACATCTTACGGTCAACAGCCCATAAAATATACTAAGTAGTATAGGTAACTTGAGCAACCTAACTGATTTTCCAGGAATTGCAAACTGTTTTGGGAGTGCATTAGTCATTTCAGAGGGTATTTCAAGAGTTACGGTTGTTGATTATCACTAGTCACCGGATTTCTCTTCGTGACTGTTGGTCCGTGTACCACGTCGTATATACACGAAAATTAAGATGCCTCGAAACTGTGATGTTGTATCAAATATGTAAGATGTCTTATGCTATGGTCAGCGGGCACAATCTAGTTCAAACGTAATTTATATTCCGGAAGGGTAATCGAGGTACAAAGCTGTCATTAATAATGCGGGCGCATAAACTTTTCGCCAATGTATATCCACCATCGATATAATAATCAAATTGCTACTAGCTCATTTCTCATAGCTTTGTTATACAGGCACGTATGCATCTAATTTGCAATCGTATTTGACTCCAGGAACCTTCCGGTAACGCCAAGAGAATAACCTTACCAGCTCGATATCGACAAGGTTGAAGGATCCAATATGAGTTATCGCGATTCCACCATCTGGCGGAAAATTCAATATCACGCTCGAAGAGTACCGTATCTAATTATAAAAGTCCTTATGTTATATATTTATTTAATTTTTCGCCCTGTTCTTGTTGCGCAATAAAACTCTGCTAACTTGCACAAAGTTTCCTTCGCTTCATCCTTTTTACGATCCTGATTACCTTCATTACTCATAATGTTCATTCCCACCGTTTCGTCACGATTCAATAGATTCGGGAGTAGATTAGTCTAGATCTTTTTTCTATGATATGTAAATAAATATTGAACCTATTTTTCGTTCTTTTGCCGATTAGTTTGGGGGTAAAAAAAATTTCAGCCAGTCTATGATAAAACTATAGTATAACTGTAAACATAAGCGGAGGATTGGAATTCGGGAATTCGAATACAGAACGATGCCAGGGAAGATTCATGTGGTTCTTCTCACCTGAATCGAATCCTTTCCAGCCTCACGAAGGACCGCTCTGGGCTCAGTGTGCCCAGGTCCGTTACTGTACAAAAGAGTTGTGTAAGGCTTGCCGTCGAGGTCCGATACCTTGCTGTCTGAACCTGCGAAACAAAACAGAGTCATAATCAGCTCCGATGTCACGACGTTTTTCAAAATCAGAAAATTCGGGTAAAAATATACGCAGTAGAGAGGATTGGGTCGAATCGCGTGACGAGAAGTCGAACGATATTTAATAGCTGATTGCGAGAGGAGTTTCGTATATAACAGGTAACAGCGTGGCGACGCATTTACGATCACAGATACCTAATACCTACTTATTCGCAGACATAAGGTACAGGTATAACGTCCTCCACAGCAATAAAGAATAATCGCGTGTCTTTGGTCGACGCGACGTGAAATTACCCTGCAGAAATTACAGGGATCAGTGATAAAAATAGCGGGTTTGATTTAGTACTAAGCAATATAAGGTAGCCTGCACTGACTTCGATCAAAAGCTGAGCTGAAAATTAACATCGCAAAATACGCTGTACGAGAAATGAATGCCGGTGTTTCATATCGTGGAGGGTGGAAAAATTTTCAACATTTTTTAATCACCTTCCATATTGCTACAAGGTAAAGTATGTAAAAATAACAGCGAAGTTTCATTAAGAAATTCTAAACGTTTGAAATCCCTCGGCCAAGTTCCGGTGGAAAAGAAATTTCCCGAGTGATGGTGCACAGCGCGTACCAAGTTATCAACGATTCTGCAGAGCATTATAAGTTAAGAATTCAAAGAGAGTACCGTAATAAACTTGTTTGAATTAGTATCCCCAGATCCATATAACTTACTGGCTTCAAGGTGATAATTAACGCCTCAGGTTACCTAACGACGTTATACTCCGCTATCCTGAAGCGTGTACTCAAGCTCAATAAAATCTCGCTCGAGATTCAATAATTCAAGGAGCGCTGCTATGAATAGGTAAATAATAAACCCTGTGAGAGTACTTGGGCGAAGATAAGCACTCAACTAAGTAGAAACATAGTGGACTGATGTCAGAGATATACGAGCTAAATCACCATTGGGAAAACAGCTGTAGGGAGCGGAGATTAGTTCGTGGATTTCAAACTAGCTCCGGTTTGCGACACTCGGATTATTCTATCGTGTTTGCAGTATGTTGCGGTGGTAAAAGGAACGGTAAGATTCTCACGACGTTTGTAACGAACGTGGTAATTACAACGGGCTTTGAATGAATTGTTAATTTCAGGACAAGGGCGTGAAACAATTCGCACAAATTATTTACCGAAAGCAGGGACAACGTGAAGCCGGCTAAAAAAATGTTTCGGATAAGATGCAGTTATACGTGGTAGAAAGTTGAAGAAAGTGAGCCAAGTTTAATTATATACGCCTAACAAAGAAAGTTTTTAACAAGAAAGTAATTTTCCGACATTATTCTTAACACTGTGGAGCCAACCGAGCGTTGGATAATTTGCATGAAAATCTGACACTCGAAACAACATTTAAATGCTTTTAGTTTTACGCAAGTTAATGCCAAAGTCCAAGTCTTTTCACGCCCTTGTTTCAGCTCGTTACCGCGTCCCAAACCTGTGACGGTATATATACATGTATATGTATATATACGGATATCACACATAACACATATCGTCGTCCTCGTAAAGCTGTGGTAAACATACCTGTGATATCAACGAGGCGAAAGATCCCGAGGAGATAAAAAGCCCGACGGAAGCTGCGGGGTTTCGGGCAAGAAAACGCTCGGACGTGTAGGTAAACCGCGAATGGTGCTACCTGAGTGAAAGTGATCAGGATTTCTTTCTCCCGGCGGGACTTTTTACTCGACGAACCGGTAGCGTCCTGATCGTTGCACGGCTCGCAGGACGCCGGTGAGCATCCGGTCTGCACTCCGTTTTATAACCGAACAGACCCTGCTGTGAGTAAGCAGAGAGTCGAACAGAACTAATTCCCACACCCCTGGTTCATTCCGGTGTTTAGGGTGGTTTACGGTAGCTCGCCGAGTGAAACGACGGTTGCCGCGCGTATCACGTTGGATTAATTAAGTCATTTCACGCTCTGCTTCGTCCAATGACAAGATTAAAGACCCGGCATGGAATTGACACTCCTGGGAAACATCCGGGGCATCCTTCAAGCTGCAGGGACGGGCAGATGAACCGAAAGTCCACGGATGCCGTTCGAAAATCGCTTCCGAACGGACAAAGCTATAAGGTTACATATACACGTATACGCCAATTGGAAGGGCTCTTCCTGTCGGGTGTTTGTTGGTTACATAGTAGACATGCACACGGGCAACGACGGAGACGTTAATCAATTATTCAAATGGCTACTGACGCTTCGACAAAGGTCCCGCTGAGTCTCGACGACGCAAAGAGATCCGAAACTATTCTGGAAGTGTCGAAGTTTCCACGGAAGTGATTGTCCGTCCAAGGGTTTCGACAAATTGATCGATTGGTTGGCCTCGATGCGAGATTTCGCTTTGAAAGTTTACTTCCTCCCCCCCCCCCCCCCACCTCTTTCCCCATCTTTCTTGAGACTTTCGACGAGATTGAACACGAAATTATTCGTCATGGCCGAGCTAAGATATCCCCGTTGATCCAGGCATCGGGATTCGAAGCGTTATTGAATCCCCGATTGGCGAAAACGCTTGACTGACTGACGAGTAAGTGAAAAGAATTAGAATTGGTAAAACGTTCGATATCCCTGAAAGCATTAATTTCCAACATTATTCCGCGGGTGCCGTGAATTTAAGGGGGATTGAATTGTGCCCGACTCGTATAAACCGTTCTCATTATATTCAATTTTCTATTATGAATTATTCTGAAAACACCGAATCTATCGACAGCATGCAGATTATTGCATTAAAAAAGCAATTCGTTTATCTGAATTTCGATTTTTATTCAAAACTTTCGAGATTATGCAAAAATTTCTCGAATCAAACTTTGTGGAAAAAATATATAAGGACTATAAAATACTAAGTGAAAGTCAATATTAACTTGTGCAACTGAGAAAATTGCGTGGAATAAGCATGGGTGAAATTGTTGAATAAAACAGTGCACCGTTCATTTGAAAACCTTTCAAGTTGATTAAACCCTTCCAGTGTCTTCTCGCGAATGGTACTAAAAAGTAAAACATCTTACAGTAAAATTCATCTCAAGTCAGCGCGTTAGAGACTGCAGGCAACGAAACATGGACGTGTACGTATAACTCTGTATGGGTATATCTATCTATCCGGTACCGAGTATGCTCAACGTGACGACGCGACGAGGCGAATCGTTGGAACTTCCGTACGTGCCTCAACTTCAAAATGGATTTACCTATAAAGCCGTAGATACAGCACACAAAGTCGCTCCTCAAAAGTCTGGAGTAGGTATATAACGAATTCACCGTCCCCGAAGTGGAAATACCCATATACATGTACCATACACGAGGCGAAGATATCCACACTTGAACGGTGAGATGGTCGTCGAAGTGGAAGCCGGTGAATTGTTTTGGCGTACCGTAGAAGAAGAGGCTAATTGAACGAGATCCCGTTCCTGACGAAAGTTCTTCTTCTATTTTTTCTTTTTCTTTTTTTTTTTTTGTAGTGGTTCGGACGAATTCGGACCCCTTTGGCAAAGTGGTCAGCATTCGAAAGGAGAGCGATTCCCTTTCCTGAAAGAGTATCGTCCTTAACCTCGTTCGCGGTACGTGAAGTGATGAAATAAAATTGAAGAAGAAGGAAAAGGGGAGGGGGGGGGGGAGGAAGGAGGAGGGAGAGAAACGTGAAACGGTGGAATATCGCGTCGCTGGTTTATAGTTGCAGTGAACTCTCGAGGACGTCTGGACCTGGCGCAGCGACTCGAGTTGCCTCGAACCAAGTAAAAAGGTGCAATTCGGTCTATCACTCCAAGTGGTTCCCCGGGACGAGGTGAACCCCGTACGTCGTGTCTACGTATAGGTATACATGCGCGTATACATATGACGATAAAAATTTTGCAACCTCTATTTACATTTACGACGTGGAACTCGGGGTTCGATTTACCGGAGGCGAGAGGCGATCTGCGAACTCCCACCCTATAGAAGAGCCCCGTATATACGTATGTCGAGCAGATTGAATCTCATTGAATTATGGCGACGGCAGGGCGGCGTGCACGTGTATCCATAGAAAAGCGGATAGAGTCTGTATATAGGGCTCGTGTCTACTAACCTAGGATCGGGTTGCCCCGGTGAGTAGCCAACCCTCCGAGAGTTAGTACGTGGGAGTGGTCCGCTGTCACGAGCAGGAGCGTTTCTGAGAGGTCAACTTCGTCCATGACCGCCCGAACTGCCTCCTCCAGCGCCAGGGTCTCGTCCAAGGCCCGATAAGCGTTGTTGTAGTGATGGGCGTGATCGATCCTGCCACCTTGTCAAAATCATTATTACTTATAAACATGACCGAAAACGCGACCGAGGAGGTCCGATCTCTGACAAATTATACCTACTACCGTGTCTTTCGATCCTTTTGAAAGAAAAACACTCAACGTATTATCACTAACGATAACTTACGTATAACGCACAGATTTTCAGTACGTACGATTCGAGGTAAACAATGAATATCTGTATCAAGCTACGGGTCGCTGAGCATAAATAAATTGACTATAATTATGCGTAACGGCTTCGACGTACTCATCACCAAGCCATATATTGATTATACGTTAAATAGCCGATGTACCACAATCGAGGTATAACATTCGTAAATATATTCTCATTATTCACGGGCCGTCTATTGCCTTTACATTTTAATACGCAGTGTTTCTTTTTCCTTGGCACCCTTGTAGAAAGGCTGAACCCCTTAAAATCATAATGTTTAAGCGCCCTCGAATATCAGTTTGGTTTGGAAAGGGACAGTATCAGAGTAAATTCTAATAAATGGGGCAAATTATTTTCTTGATAAAGTTCTATTTCTTATACGGTTCTACTGCATTCGACTAAAAAGTTGGATGAAGTTTGAAACTTATGAAAGTTAGGCCAGAATCTCAACATTATAACGATGATACGTGAGATGTTTGTCCTATAAGAGATCAGCAGACGAGACGAAATATTGTTAAGCGGTTTTATGATGTTATAATTGCGATCTTGAACAAGTTGAAAATTTATTAATTTACTGTACAAGCAAGCCACCGGAGAATAAAGAGAAAATTATAGGGAGAAAGAGATGATGGAGAAAGAAGAAAAATTTCCTTAGCCGATAAAACACTTTCCAACAAAAGCTCGTATTACAAGACAGTCACCTTAGTGTATAGTGTACAATGTATGTTAACACAGCTCCCGGATTGAGGGAAGCTGGTTCTTTGTAAAGAAAAACCGAAGCGTCATCGATAGTCGCTTATAATTCCGTCGTTTTGTGAACATCGGTTGTTCTGTATTTTACTTAAAAATGGGAAGAAGGCGTGTTTATTTTGAAATAATTAACTGCAATCAGCTAGATTCAACGAAGTTCAATATTATATAAGAATAACATTATCTCTCACTGTAAAACGTAACGAAAAAAATTCAAACCTACAAATTTTATATGCAGAACTAGAAATATTACTCACAACAGGTTAATTAAAAACATTATGATTACAACTCCAAGAAACCGTCGTTCGTACTACTCTGTCAAATTAAATAGCTTATTCTGCTGGTATAAAGTAAAGAATACTTTATAAATTGCTGCAGCTGAATTTTTTTTCTCACTGCAAACACGCTACATACACAAAATTGCTGTAGGTAAATGGAATTAATAATCTCGAGTTTAATTAAAATATATACGTGACCGTCATTGAAGAGATTTTCATAAAATTCAAGCATAACCAAAATATATGCCATATCTATTAAAATAGGACTGACAGTAGGAAAAAAAATTAAAAAAACAGAGAAATGACGTGATTTTTCTGAAGTTATCAGCAACTGAATATTTCGAATTGAAGCTTCCAGTCTTTTACTGATATTATTATTAAATGTTGACCAGGGATTCTCTTTGAAAAAAAAGAGACAATCAACTCTGAACTAACTTCTCGAACTCTGATTCCATTATCGTTTTTGTTCCGTGACGTTTTACTGGATCGTACGGCCGTTAAATCCCCTTATCAAGATAAAACAACTGACATTCGACCGTGTTGCGACAACGAACCTTGTATTTTCCATGCCTTGTACCCAGCTGTCGAGATATTCTACACCCGCTACGAGATAACAATACAAGCCGACGGTACGCTAATGGTAACAAGATTAATACAATAACCGTAATTAAACCTGATAAAACATAGTTAAGTGCGGTACTTGAGTACTGAACAAACCTTGGCGACAATCGCGTTTAATTTCACTCGAGAATTAGAGTAACAAGCAATGTCTCTCCGCCTCTTTCCTTTGCTTACCTTCGACAAACAGAAAGAATCCCTCCGGATTTTTCATCAGTATACGCAGTGCCTTCAAAGTCATTTCGGTAAGCGACGGATCGCCTGTACCATTTGTGTTTCGGTCGACGTCGAAATCCATGTGCGAGTAGGCGAACAAACCTGAAGAGGATAAAAAAGAATCATAGACATTGTGACATCGAAAACGAACCGCAACGTGCAAAATACACTGTAATAAAAACAGAGAATAAATAATAAAAAAAAAACTCAGTCAATTCATTTCCGACGATAAAAAACAAGCTGCGTCTCGTAAATCTTTCCTAAATATATCTGCACAGTGTGAACCTACTCCGGAAAGCTCAACGCAGCTATAAGGTGCACAATGTTGATAATTTCCCGCAGATTTCCTCCGCATTGATACCGAGCTTTTGAAACGTAGCTCATGCAGGTCTAACTAACGGGCAAAATCCTTCGTGGCTTTCTTTCGTTGGTGTTTGAATGACTCGATTTAACGCGGATCAGAGCACAGCAACGTATAAATGCGGCCCTTGTCGCACAGACGGAATTTAACCCGGCACGTTATTACGCCGATGGTTTACGTAGGTTCGTCTGTACAGAATCGTCTGTGTATTGAACGCGAGGGTCGTCAGGTGAGGAGAAATAAGGACAAGAGTTGGCGGGGGCGAATGAAATACACGGTAGTAACTCATTTCAGTAGGGAAAATAACAGTGTAGGATATAACCGCAAAGAGCGTTGCACGGTGGCGTTGCCACGCAGAGTTGGGACGATCGCGAAGGGATTATCGCAGAGCTTTGTATTCCTGTTAAGCTGCAGCCACGGCCGCGTTCAGCTTGGTTAGAAGAATATTTAAGCAAGATTGAAAGGTGTGTAAGTAGAGATGGGCGCTGCTGGTTGAGGCGCGAGTACCCCTAATACGCCACTGAACTATTTTCGTTGTGAAAAGTTGGCTAAGCGAAAGCTCGTTACAGTGCATGAAGTTTCCGGCGTGCAAGCTCTGTATCTGAGTACTCGGCACGTATCAGGTACCGCGATAGCGCACGTTCATTAGTGTCCGTAACTTCCGTTTCCGGTCTAATCGCAAGACTGGGCGGGGGTCAAAATTTCGTAAGATCAAAAAGTCGACTGGTCGAAAAACCGAAATCTTCTAGATACGAACTTTAAAACAACGAATGATCAGCGTACCGAAGTTGGGATTTTTGGTAAATCACCCAGTAGAATAATCGTTTTCCCGAAAGTTCATTTAACCGAACACTCTCTTCTTCGGAAAAGGATTTTCAGAACAGTCGGGACTCCGAATGACCAAAGCACAGAATGCGGAGGTACAGAAAAACGAACGTTCCGAAAGTAAAAACTGAGAGTGGCTAATACTTCGAACAGCCGCAAAACCGAAAAAATTTCTCGTCGAACGTCAAAGTTCGGAAGGAGCAAAATTACGATCTGCAAAATGCAGAAGGCCCAGAAAGCCGAAAGGTTGCAATACGGTTGTCACAGTTACGTAGACTTATGCTAGATGACACTAGATACCGGCCATCGGATACGTGTGGCGTTGGAGAAAATATACGAATTTCCGGCATCATCCAGCCTTCCGGCATTTTGGCCATTCTATCTTTAGCGGGTTTTGGGATTTCGACCTTTGGAGTCTTTGGTCAGTCGTTATTGATAAATTCAGATTCGTAAATTTTCGACACAGGCATGAGTCTGAGATTTGAAAAGTCAACTTTTTGACTCTTCGGTATTTTCGCAAAATTTATTTATACATTTTGGCGTTCTCAATTTTTATTTTTCCACAAGTCATCTTATCGTATTTACGGTCTTTCTAAGTTTTTAACCGTCGATAGTTTAACTTTTGGGATTTCGTCCCGTCGAATATGTGGTCTTTCGCATTTTTGTACCCCACCCCACAGATCAGAAACACGTGAGATGACATCGCGAACGGAAAACGGTGTTGGTATCTCGTTGTTGTTATCATTGTCATTACTATTGAAAGGCTGGAAACTACGCCCGGAATTTCAACCCGAACTGACAGCTCAATGGTTCGTCCGACGTCCCTGACGGACGCAAAACTCGACGTCGACTATGTATATGCGCCCGAAATACGGCCGGACCGCAAACGGCTCTCACTACTTGCAGCGTGCGCTTCGGCTGCCTGTCTGACTGCAGCGCGATACTCGTCACTGTAGGTTGTACGTTGTACTCTTCGTACTTGGCGCAACAACGCTCACAATCACTTTTGCTGACGGTTATACGCACAGCTGGGAATAACCGGCCTCTCGACTAAACACGTTGGAATTTTATCCAGTGACTGGAAGCCAGCCACCGCAACGCGGGGACGGCTGCAGTGGTGAACTAAACCGGACAAGCCGGCTGTCTGATTCTCGTAAATCACAAACCACTGCCTGGCGTAGGTGTGTTTGACTACAAACGAACGTACATTTTGTCTCCACACCGTGGAAAACCGGCGATTAATGTGTTATTGAAGGGATGACAGAATTCAAAAAACTGATCCATACTGCAATCGGTTTTGCAGTCTCAGCCAGCATTTAATTTTTATTCAGTTAGTTAATGCACCGATACGAATGTCAAATTTGAATTACGAAATGTATCGAAGTTATTCGATTTGTCGTATTCAAGATTCTCCGACTTCCCCTGATTATGAAAACTTCCCGAAATTCTCAGAGATTTTTCGATCTCATCCGCAAATTCGATTACTTTTTGTCTCGACCATTCGTACTCCGAAGAATATACAAGGGAGGAATTCAAACGTCAACTCACCAAGTAAGTGGTTGACCTTGCGAGGGTCAACGTTTTCCAGTTGTTCCTTGTTCCACACGTATTCGGCGTCGATGTTGCGAAGGCGACGCTCGCGTGACCATTCCTCGATCAGGTTTCGGCCGTCGAGTCGGCGACCCTCCTTCTCAGGTTCCTCAGGATCCATGGCAACCTTGGGTACGAAGTGCCTTCTTCCCCCGCCCAGCAGAACCTGCACAATAAAACACACGCGAGGCTAGCTACAGGCTGCGATACAGGCTTATTGTTCAGCGGCAAAGGGTCTTGTGCGGTTTGTTTTTTTGCCGTTTTTACTTCGCTCTTCGATCGATCAATCACTCACGCGGTTGACGTCGATTTTCAAAGGTTCTACCGAGAAAATATAATGCGTATCAATATATCACGCTTTAGGTAATACGTATGGCATACATTCAACAGCGCGAAAAGTCCTTCAAATCCATACGCGTATACTTGGTACTGCGGCGAGGATTTATCATTATATAACGTATTTAGTTGTATGCGAAATGCGATATCTGACAACCGTCCCTCGCGCACGCGATATCTAGATTTATCGATGGACTTTTTTTCACGGTTTTTTCTTTATTTAAGTTTTCAGAATTCTACATATGCAATGAATTTATTGACGATGCTGGGGTTTTACCACGCCGAAGTTTGCTGTGGTATTACAATAATATTTTCAAGTCAAATAAGTCAATTGCAGAGAAATTTTCGCATAATTGGTTCGTGTGCAAGTAGGTTATTCCTTTGGATGCAGATTAACTTTTTATTCGATACACAACCTAATCGCGCGAGACAAACTTAGAAGAAAAAAAATACGTAAGGGTATCAAAAACACCTGAGACACATGACGGTGAAAAGTTTTTTGAACAGGGATTATTAAGCAGTTACTTTTTTTTGGAAATAATTTTTCGAGTGTCATTGACGAATAAAATATCTGACTATTCTTTCTGCGTTTCTTCTTCTTTTCTACTTTCGATCTTCGATCAGTGGCGATGAAATTAATAGATGTGAAACGTAAAAGTAAAAATTAAAAAAAAGCAACAATTCTTCAGAAGTCACTAATTTTATGTTACTTTTCAACAAGAAATAACTTGGGCATATAACATGGATGACTCAATGATCAATTAAGCAAAACGTATGAGCTTAATTGACACAATTCTTTCGCTCGGATGAACGCCTAAAGCGGCGAGTTCGGTGGACTTCCCGTAATTTTTCGGTATACAGGCGTCGTTCAATCACAGTTTCAGGTCTCGTGAGAGAAATAAAAATAAATGGAGCGGGTACAGCTGTAGCTCAGTATCCATGCAGCAGACTTACGTTAATGTTACGGCCAGGCTCGTCCTCGAGAAATTGTCGAGCAATGTCCTTACAGGAGCGTCTCGCAGCCGGTGGAACCTTGCCGTCATCCTCCCAATAGCGACTGGACGCGTGGCTGAACAACGCCGCTGGCGTCGCGTGCGTCACTCTCGTCGTCGTCACTACGCCGGTTGACTTTCCTGCGAAGGCACGAATAAGACTGATCAGGAATCGCGGAGCGTAAAATAAAATTCAGAAATCACCAGCGTCTACGCTATAATATATACATTAATCGAGATTTAATCGCGCCAAGCCGTATAGCCGCGGGACGGCGCCACTTTCGACGATCCGTGACGTCAAAAGAGCTCCGGCCAATCACAGGCGGCGTTTCACCAGCCGCGCGAAATTCGAAATGAGCGAATGTCGAACGAAGAGATTCGTTTCGAAAAGCGCCGTTCGTGGCTGTGACAAATAATCATTTTATCGATGAATAATTACGCAGGATGTGGTGCACAGCGTTATAGACTACAGGGCAGAATTCCGTACGAAAATGCTTGCATATTATATACAACGCAGTTTTTTCGTGGCTTGGTTTATAATTAAATTTACGAAGCGTATAGAAAGAATAATTGATTTCTCTCGTCGAAGGCTCGCGATGCATACGTGTGGATATATCCCCGTTCATCATGGTCTGTGGAATTCAATTATTAACAAAAGGAGGAAAAAAGAACCCTTAGCATAAAAAAGAAAATGAAAAAAAAGTGTCACCGTTCATAACCGGGCGTTGAAGCTGACCCGAGGAAGCGTATTTCATCAAACAAAGAGACTCAATTTCCTCTGATATATCCCGCACAACGTTGCCCTGTTTTCTCAGTTTCTCTTCGTTCTTCATTCCCTCCTTCCTTTCTCTCTCCCTCTCTCCCTCTTTGTATGACACAACATTAGCTGATATACATTACCCACGTACATATGCAACTATATGATTGTTCATCATAATGTACAAAAAATAAATCGAAATTAATTTAATCTCTCTTTCTTTCTCTCTCTACCCTTTCTTAACTTTCTTAGTAGGTGTTTCTCGTCTTCTTTTCACAGATATTCTTTCCCTTTGACCGGTCCAGATTTACCAGCTATCCGTCGCGTTGTTGTGAGATGGAAACCGCCTTCTCCAAGCTTCTCAGAATTTCTCAATCCATCGACCAAAGCTGAAGTTCGTATTAAAAAACTAAAATTTGGTTACTAAAGCTGGAAACCGCAGTAAATCGCTGAGGTTAAAGTATGGATTAGTGAAGAAAAATGATTACGCGAGAGACTTGAGCTTCGATCTTTGATCAAGCAATCTGTTCCGCAGCATTCTGGAGAGGCAGGTCAATCACGGTTCCATCTTCTCGTCTGATAGAAAATGTGCAGGCATGCAAAATTGCAACTTCCGAAAGAAGAATTTTCCCATGCATGGAATGCGAGCGAGCCATCTCTTTACTGCTCCATCTGGATTAATCGTTTGGGGTTAAATTGGTTTCATCGAGTAGCATTCATCCGTTACATTCATTGGATAGAACCGACACCCGGTACGCGAAGAGTTATCGACGGTATTGAAATGGCCGTGTAGACTCAAGCTGACCTGTTTTCTATTTTATCCGCATTCGACCTCTGTTAGAACCACCTTTCCGGCCAATGATTTCCATTCATCAAAAGAACCACCCTCCTATGATTTACTCTTCTTTTTTCTTGGATGAGTTAATTAACTTTTTCAAGATCCTCTCTCTTCGAATTTTCTCGAGAAAAGAGCTATCAGCACGTTATTATACCTTTTATAATATTTCATCAAACCCGTTTTGCTCCCTCCTAAGTTTACCGATCGTCAACATTTACCATGCAGGGCTGTCAAAGCTTTGAAGATCACCGAAAATTATCGCGAAGAATATCTAAAAACTCATCGTTTTCAAATGAAAATGAAAACACCTGCAATCTCTGACGAAATTTCAAAGTTTAGGGTCATCCTGCGATAGTAAAATTGACTTCGGCGCGAGACTAAAACTCGGAACGATCTAGTATAACGTTCGAACGACATTTCGTGGACCGGTTCAACGCCGTAAACCAGACTATTTAGACCAGAGAATGGGTAACTGAAAAATTATCGTCCCACGATAACCAAACGCTGACTTCGGATAAGGCCGGTGTTGAAACTGAGGGTCCTTTGGCCGGCCGTTCGACCATTTTATCGCTAAGATCTGGGGTCTCGTTTCTCACAGGCGTACACGAATGTGCGCGTAACGCGTCGACGTATACTTGACCAAACATTGTATCGGGATACACATTATTCACCGTTGAACTCGTTGTCAGTTTGCACAATCATTTCGTAAACAGATCCGGACGAATGAAAATTCGGCAAAATCGCAGCGATCAGATTGTCCGTTTTAGATGCCTGTTATACACATTCGTAAAAATGATCGTAAAATTCAACAGCTATGACCAGTAGTGAGATCTCCGGCGAGTTAAGTTATCCCTGCACGCGAGCGGATAAAATACGTGAAAATCAGAACAAATTCTGACATTTTATAAACAGAGTGTATCAATTATTTATAAAGTCACAACTAGCCCGACGCGTTTTTATAGCTACTTTAGGGGCAGACAGAGGGAAAGAAAGACTCACTGCGAAGCGTGCGGGCGTGTTTGCCGCCCTTGATATAAAATAGCGTAACGGTGGCTATAAAAATTTATACACCGTGACCTCGGGGGTTGAATATTATATTCGAAAAGAAAGTGCGCGTCTGGATTAGCGTCGTGAAGCGTGTTTTTCCCAAGCCTAGAACCGTTCGAATTTCGAACCTCCGATCACGTGTCCATAATTCGCGCAGTTAATTACCTGCAGCCTTATCCCTTCGGATCAGAATTTCCTGGGTAATGGGGTAGCGAAAGGGGGATTTCACCCGACTAATATCATCACGAAATTGTGCGAGTATAGTTTATGCCTGGAGATTAGCGAAATTTTCCTTCTAAAATCAATGTGCCCTACGTACACGGAGTTCTGGGACAGTGCTGTTATTTCATTCATCGAGTAAGTTTCTTTTTCCACCCTGCAACTCGCGAATATATCTCTGGATCGTATTAGAGCTTTGCCAATTATCTAGACGTGTGTGCAAGGTGCAATGATTGTGAGTTTGTTTCGCATATTATTTATTATTTTACGAACAATCTGTGCTTTCCGTATTTTATTTATTTTTTTTTTAAATTCTGTATGGTTATTTTGTTCTTGTTTTTTTTTTTTTTTTTAATCTTCCTTTTGTTGTTTTTCCACACCCGTGTAAATATTTTCTTACGAGGGTTGACCTTTGTTTAATATCGAAAACCAGCCACTGCTGGAGGTTTACGAGAGAAAGGTTGAAAGAAATTGCGATTTGGGAAGGAAAAAACTGAGACGTATTTTTCCCTTTTGAATGGGGATATTGGGGAGTAAAAAATTTTACGGAAGGTAAGACCGGTCGCGTGTAACATAATACGTTTATTGATTACATGCGTGTATTATATACACGAGCGAAATACTTTCAGTTTCGTGAAAAGAAGGAGAGTTTAAAGTAAAAATAAAACTCGGAAAAAGGCGAACAATTCAATTCTACCCAAGACGAGCTTTCTGGAGCTCACTTTCGGAAGGTATCTCTGTTCTCAAGCAATTCCTTCGATCACTCAATATAAACTCGATTTTTGTGGAATCTCAATCGAATCTTACGCTTAGCTAAAGGACGATATACGCATACATACAACAGAATTCTGATCGGATAGCGAAAGGTGAATCCGAGACGAAATGCGTATCCGGTGAAAGGATACGGCCGGGATGAATTTTAGCTGTGCGCACGAAGGATGAAAAAATCGCGGGGGAACGGATGGCTGGGAAATGACATTTTCTCGACGTACATCGGTCAAAAAGTAAAGATGTCACTCAGAGGAGGGACGATGCAGAGCTTTAAAAACTGGGGAAAAAGTCTTATTCGCCTAATAATTTAAACCCGATTGAAAGCTAACGTGCATCTTGTGACGGCTGACTGCACAAAAGCCGTATATTATGGCCGCGAGAAGCGTGAAAAAATTCCTAAAGCAAATGGCATTGAATTTTTAAAAGGAACGTCTTCTTTGCCGCGAATATTTAGGCGGACGAAAGAGCCTCGCGGCATTAAATTTTGCTTCCCATTAAGCCCGCCACCCCCTTCGCTTCATTCTTGTACCGCGATGAAAAATTTACAAGTGTATACTAGAATTACCGTTCAAGCTTATATTCTCCTTATTCAACGGTCTTACGGAGCGGTAGGAAGTGAATTCACGTTCAGAAATTTCGAAACAAAGAGCTTACAAATAAGACCAGAAACAAAACGCCGGGAGTATTTTCATGTATACTTACCAAGATTCCCTGCAACGATCGACCCTCAAAACGTGGAGACACAAGGCCGAGCTTTACGGTCCCCGGTTTAATCGCCGCGAATTTGAAAGAAGCTTGAAAAATTTGTGAGTTGAAAACCCCGGAACAATGAATAAAAAAAAGTAAGCAAAGAAGAGAAAAATTCGTCCAAGGGAGAAAGGGACGATAAATTTAAAGGCCGCGAATGTCGGACTTTTAATACCCTCGAGTGGTATATTATCGTTATAATTAGTAGCCAGCTGATTCATTACCAAATTGTAAAGTATTTCCCTAAAGTCACAGCGGCACATGGCGGTGCTGCTCGTTCAGCTACCGACCCGAAAATTATTTCCACACGGTAAAACTGCACCAATTTTCAAACGCGTCTTGTCCAGGGAGCTTTTTCTCACCAGAATTCCAACAAGAATTCAACAGCGCGTAGAACGAGTTGCTTAGAGTGAAATGCGACGCGATATTGCGAGCAATTTGGGAGCCGTGGTCGGAGGCGAAAGGAGTAGATTCGCGGATAGATAAAAGGGGATGCTGCGGGGCCGGAAAGCCGAGGGCGAAGGCGGGGGCGGGGAACCCGAGCTAACGTTCCCGTGCAATTAATCAACCAGGCAATCAATCTTAATGAGCCGAGCGGTCGTGCAACCAACCAAGAAGAGCTTGCGTCTCGGCATATGTGAGACCCGCACGCCACACTCTGCGGGTCTCTGGAACTTCGGAGTAAAACTGCGGTTTTAGTCGCTCTCACGGAACAGATCTATCCTCCGTATCCAAGAGCGATGGGAAAGTGAAGGAATTCGAAAGTGGGTCTGGAGCCTGGAGAATTCGGTCGGGTTTATCTCTCACCGAGATCCTTCGATTCGGCCGTATTTATCACGTCAGTGATGGACGCCTTTTACCCCGCGAAGATCAATCCGAACTGCGACCTGATCAGGGATCGAATAAACTCTTCGATTCGACCCTCACTTTTCGCATAACATTTTTCATTTTACGGTATAACGACGAAAATGTCGCTCAAGACTTCTTGACCCAAGTTTTTTTTTTAGTGCCAACTTCGCATTGGAATCCATCGAAGATTTATAAGAATTTGTAAAATTTCATGCGTTTCGAAAAGCTTTGTGACGATACTTTAAAGAATTTATAGAATTTTATCGGATTTTATAAAAGTCGATACAATGTTTGAGGGTTTTTTTTCTCCCTATTCTTCTTCTTCTTCTTCTTCTTTGTTTTCTTCTCTTTTACAACTCAAAAGATAGTACGAGAAAACTTTTAAGAACATCGTAAGGTTTAACGATAATTTGTGGATTTAATCCAAACTTAATACATAAGAATTCAATACAAAAAAAAGAGACAAAATTCGACTCGGAAACTTGAAAGAATAATTTACGATATTCGATAAAATTATTTAAGCTTTGGTGAAAACTTTTAAAGAATTTATAGGATTTCAAGCGATTACATAAAAGTTGACATTATTTCGTGACGTTCTGTATAGGCAAAATTTAGAAAACATTTCATGCGAAAATCTGATGAGATTGATGGCTCAGACCTGAGCGGTGAATATTGACGCCTAAAAAATTCTGCAAAACCGCACAAGCTCGTGATTGGCTTCGACAAGGAACCGGCTTGTGGCCGAATATCGAATACTTGAAATTCCCAATCCATCATCAGCTGAAAAACAGCACACCACGAAAAATTCAGTCGCCCCAGAGCGTAGGTAGTTTCTTACAGCACGTGAATCTCTGAACCTGTTCACACACACAAGCACGAAAGCTCTATTAGGAAATAATTGTCCCATAGAGGCCGAGGAAGATTCTCAATAAAAGACTGGAATCGCCCTCGAGTGGAACAATTTAATACAATAATCGTAGACACGCAAAAACAATCCTCGAGTCTGTTCGAGGCTTGAGCATAAAATATTTTTTGAAAAACGGCGTAGTTCAGATCGGAACCTTTATATTTTCCTAACTTGCTTACATCTCCTTTGCGTTACACGCGGGTTGGAAAACCGATTGACGCGTTTATACCGATGAGCAAAGGTTTCTTCACCTGTGTACCTACCAACCGTATTTTTCACTTCAAAAAAGACGTCGGAAAAATGCGGATCAAACTCCAGCGTCGTCAGCCCCTCGATTCCCAGAGTAAATATGGTAAAAATTTTCTCTCATCGCGGTCTTTGATTCACCCTTCAAGTCCGCTATGGAATGGTAACGACGATAACCGTTCGTGCGCACGCTTTTAAAAGAAGCAAACCCCAATCGACTTCAATAATTCTTTGTCTCGGATACAAATTTCCAGAACCCACCCGCTTTTTCACCAGTCCGTTCGTCTTCGCCTCGTCAAAACTATCGTGGCCTCACCTTGCTGCTGGGCCCAGCTGATCAGCGACGGTACCTTCGCGTTGTGGCTTGAGAAGCAGTTCTCGAATCTTGCAGAGGAATCGAGTCCGACGGTTTCGTAGTTGGCCTTAACACCGCAAAGCAGGGCGGTTGCGCAGGCCGAAGACTCGCCGACCTGAGCGTCCATGTTGTAGGTCTGAAACACGTAAAATAACGAAGAAAAATGTTTAGAAGTAAAGAAATGAGGAAAGAGAAAGCTCAGGGTACCCATATTTGGGGAATTCCATGCGAACCCAACCGTTCCTCGGACCTTCACGATTTTTGATTTTGTTTAAAATTTAAACAGTAGCCTAAATATGTTTAGATTTTTCATTCAACCGGTTAATCATTAATAAGTAGGTATTGAGAATGATTTTAAGTAGTAGCTTTTTTAAAATTCTCGAAAAAACTTCAAAAACTGTATTTCCTTTTCCAAACATTACAAGACCGAGCCTATGACAGGCCCATTTTTTTCTGTTTTTTTTTTCTTTTTTTTAGCACTTTTAATTTTTTGATTAATTAAAACGTTGCTTAAACGGTTTGAAAAGTCCCCAAAAATTCTCAGAGCTTTCATTTTCCACATAGAAGATTTCTCGACCGGTTTCATCCATTGATAGAAAAGTTTCATAAAAATTCGCAGATAAAATCAAAGAGCCGACCAATTCGTCTACCGTTTTTCGAACTTGTTTAATTATACGCGTATTCATAAAAAAAAAAAAACATTGGCACACGTTATACTTATATTTAAAAAAAAATGGGAAAAATAGGCCTGTAATGGGCTTAGTCTTGAAATGCTTGGAATAGAATAAACAATTTCTGAAAATTTTGTTAGAGTTAAAAAAAAACATTTTCAACATCACACTAAATATTTATAAACATATGAGCAGTTGAATAAAAAATCTGAAAAAATTCGGTGTACTGTTTCAGATTTGGGACAATTGCGGTGAAATCCTGAAACAAAATTATCGAGAGTGGTGGGGGACAAACGTTGGTCGGAATCGCATGGAATTCCCATGCATACATTATTATACATATATTCATGTTCTCAAGGATTTCGGTGACAGTTCCAAGTGACAAGAAACGAATTTCGCTCCTGCAGTTATATTCTCGGCCCTGAAGTTACATCTAGGTAGATAAAAAATACCGTTTTCCGCGGGGGGCGGAGCGCGAATTATGGATAAAACTGTCAGAGATGAATGAAATCTGCGTCGAGAAACTTGACTTATTGCAGTTGGTCACCGGGGTTCGAGTTTCCCGTGGCGGGCCATAAAACTGCAGATTATGATAATCTCCGAGTCGTTTTAGAGCCGCGGTTATAGGTGAATACTAGATTCAGAGTCGCGGGCATGACTCGAGAAACCGGGGTTAAATCTTTTCCGCGTTATTGAATTTAGCCGGGTGTGTTCTGCTGACGCCTTTGATGCTCGGAGCAGATTTCGGAGCTCTCAAACATCGAGTATAAGAGGTGTACGTAAAACGCCTGAAAAAGCCGTCAGGACCACTCGTCATTATCATAACACGGAAGGAGCGACTGTCAACGTCGATCGGGAAACTCTGTAGCTCCTGCCATCTTTCGCGCTTTATCCTTTATCCCTTTTGGATCGAAAAAGTCATTCGCCGATACGGGTATGCATACCCGTTAAGAAAAGATACGGATTTACAACACTGGGGAATATGAAGCGATTTTTCGCGAGCACCTCGTACAGCTTGTGACATAAATTTGATTCGTTGTTTCGCCAATTGTGTCGTACTGTTTGTTACTTTTTTTTTCTGCGTGTTCTGTGAGCTCCTGATAATATTTTACAATTTTTTTTTTTTTTTTTTTTGACATATGATTAAATTAATTGAATCTTGTAGATGTGACGTTAAAAATTAAATTCTTAAAAGTATTTTAAAACCTTACGAACCTTGGCACAAAATTTTCAAACTACTTTATGAAAATTTCCTTCGTCCCCCATAGAAGCATCCGCAAATTAATTTGATAGATAGATAAAAAAAAAAAAAAACAAAAAAAATAAAAAACAAGGAACCACAGGTGCGAGTAGTCGGTACTGCGGAATAAAAGTACGCAGGATCTACAGGCATTAAAACTTGTTTGAAATGAATTTATATTTATACTAATTTATTCCTCGGAATAAGTTCGTATTTACTATACCATGAAACAGAGCGGACGGTATGGTACGGGTTGATTCATGCGGTACGCAACTAATGCAGTGAAATATATATGCACACCCACAGGCCCCGGGTGATGGTCTAGAAACTGTAATATTGTTATAACGAATGGCGGATGTCGTGCGCATGCATAATCGCTTGTTTATGAAGAGAAACTTCACCAAGAACGCCGCGCGTTTCTGTTTTATGTATCGTATACAATAGACATGTATATATTTTCACGGAACACACCGTTCTGATAACAACTTATCGCGATGGTGAATTTTCCGCGTGTTGCAGGGTATGTTAATTAAGCTGGGGAGGGAGGGTAACGTCTTGGACGGTCTAAAGTCATATTTCCAGGAGTTTTGTATAAAGAAAATGAAAATGTTTGGTGACATTTCAATCTGAGTGCTTTATTGTTTATAGTTTATATGCGCCATGCCTCCTTTCAATGAAAAAATTCTCAAGTATTCTTCAAACTATAAATAATAAAGACTTCAAATTCAAATTGCTCCGAGTGTTTTCATTTACTTAAAAAAAAAAAAACAGCATCTTTATAATCAGAGAAAATTATGAGAAAGAACTCTTGTTTTGAAACTAAAAAATTGCAAAGATGCGCTTCGCACGGTAATCATACGATGATTTGATCCAAAATTGTTGATAATTAAGCAACTTGTTAGGGTTGACAGTTTTGGGGTTTATTAATTTTTTCTTCGTTAGAGGGATACGCATACCGTTATCGCACAATCGCATCAAGTCACGTGAAATACAATTTTTATTATATTCTTTCAATATTTGAATAATATCTTCTCGCTGTCGGCACTGCAGTTAATTTGTTGAATTTCCACCTATAATACCGCGAAGTCTGATGCAGCAATTTGATCGATAAAACGGAGTATGAAGTACACGGTAAATCGGGTTGCAACCTTTAAAGCGTCTTTCAAGAGTGAGTGTAATTTATAATCCCGTCCCGGAGGATTTACGTAATTCCCAAGAGGCCTTGCGAGAGCTGAATGCATAAAGATTGCGCCTTGAGGCCGTCCGTCAGCGTTGTTATCGGGACGGCGATGAATCCGAAGCCTGACACACCGGAAGTTGCCGTGGGCCAACTATCGGGTAGAATCGGGGGAATTATACACGGGCGTTTTAAATCGATTCGATACCACATCGAGCGATGCGTCGCTTCGACCGTCGCGGGTTGGATAAGATAAGAGTGTGTTATTTTATCTGGGATGAGGTAACGGGCGAATCGTCGAGGCAGAGTCACTTGGACAAGAGTATTCCCGCCGTCTAGGTCGTCATGTCGTCGTCGTTGACAGTCCGCGAAAACCGCAACCAGAGTTTCAACAAGGAGAAAATTTCCGGTTCGCAAACCGAGCAGGAAACTGCGACTGACGAAACGGACGCCTGGCTATTGAGGAGGAAAAAAAACAAGTCAGTATCACGCTAGTCGATCACTGAGTTAATTTCGAGTGCATATATATAATTGGAAAAGTGTTTCGCGAATTACATATTTCGAGAGACTACCTATTATAACCGAACAATGGCGAGATCGACGTCACGATTATCCCGATATTTTTCCTGCCGTTCTATCAGCTGTTGTCGAAGGTGATGCGTCACGTTTTGTTTTATCTCGTTTTACCGTCAGTGTCGATAAGACGGCCTAAATTTTAATAGTTTATTGACAATTCGCTAGTTTAATCACGATTCGTACGTGTACGCGCCTTCGAAGATTATAATTTTAAAAACATTTCTTTCTTTTTTTATGAAACGAGTTCGGGAGAATGTGAGGGAGGAACTTTTTTATAACACGGCAGGATTAATGTTACTGCATTTGTCAGATGGTGAAATTTTCAATAACTGAGCAGCACAGACGCCGAATTTTTACTGATTAAATTGCTCCGTTACAAGATCGCGTATTTTATTAAAATATTTCTAACAAATGCCGACGCTTATTCAGAAAAAATTCTTATTCACGGTAGCGAGATCCTCGAATCTTTTTCACTCCTTGAATAACCGCGTTACATGATGTGTGTGTATATATATATATATATATAATACACGTATCACCTCTACAGAAATACGCTGGACTTACGGTGTATTCACTGGTTTTTAAATACGTTTTTGCTTACCGGAACAGTCATTGTGCCCTGCGGGATTTATAAACGCAATATTAAGTAACGTGAAATAAGAGATTGAGAGAACGACGAAGAGAAAGGGAAAAAAATAAATAAAATGTATGAAAGTAATATTCTTTCATTACCAATTTTCTTTACGACAAACACTCGTACGAACATCAAAGCAGCATGCTTTATAAAATTTGTTATTATCGACACGTGACTTTGACTTCGCGTATATGTACATAACTGATAAAAAACCTTTTCACGAAGCCTCTCGTCGCCATTCGCAGCTAACTGGAAAAATTCTCCCAAGTATATAAGTATATATGTATATGTAATAGACGTAGATCAAAAGAGCTGAATGGCGTGACTAAAAAAATTAAACGAGTTAAGAGTTTTAACCGCGAAAACCAACCGACGTCTAATTAAACCACCGAATCGCAATATTCACTGAGGAATTCTCGTGCCATCAAGTTTTCTCAAGATAGTGAAATTGAAACAAAGTTCGAGTTCAGTACGGGCGGAATTAGAAAAAAAAAGAAGAATATGCAGATTGAATCAGTCACATGTATTGCAACTGCACTTTTGAAACATTGTAATTTTTATGACACTACATAGAGAAAGGCATCGGTCATCTAAACGATTCAAGCTTATCGCAACCGTGATTTCATTTCGTTAATTAATATTTTGGCGATTATTCACAGTAATCTGAAATTATTAAACATAAGCTGATCCGAGTCAAAATGATTTGGAGAAAACGTGAGCTCCATAAAATTCGTATCACAGATTCGTTTCGCTGTCCAATCAAAATCCTAAGTCATCCCAAATTACAACCAATTCCAAACCCGGCTGCAGGATCCGTTCAATTTTCCGCATTTCCCAAAGTTGGCTTAACCTTTAGCTGGCACATTTATCTGGTACAATATTGCTCGCATTTTCAAGTCATGCATTGAAGCAATTTAATATTTTGACTTGAATTATTTATTTTTTTGGTATTCACTTGAGTGCCTTTTACAAGATAAAAAAAGTCGCAACAATAATTTTTAATCTTAAGGTAATAAAAATTTTTTTTAAATAGCAGAAACTTTCAAGTTAGAAAAATCTCGATTAAAAACTCTCAGGTTACGAACGACCTCAAGGTGCCAGCTAAATTAAGGTTAATGCAGCGCCGTTCTCATTCCGAACAAGTATTAAGGCGGCTTTTGCCTTCGGTAACCTGACCGAAAATTTTCCATCTCTCTCCCTCTTTTTCTCCTCGAAATATTTCCTTAAAAAGTGGAAGCTCCCGTCTTCTTACAATTTCGCCACGTCCCTGTTTCTCGAGTATACATGCAACGCGACTTTTCATCCGCGTCACTCGAGTGTCGCCGCGGGAAGATTCAACCGCAACAACAGAAGGCAACCACCGGCGCCATTCCCTCTCAGACCGGTATTCCCTTTCTTCCGTCTTCAGTCCCTCTCCAATTTCTCTCTAGTCCCTCCTCCAGATCCTCTTTACTCCCATGCTACCGTAAGATAACGAGATGGTTCGCCGGTGTTGAAGTCTCGGCGTAGTTATTCATCCGGCAGCTCGTCTTTGCCACGCTTGCACTCCTCTCTCGTTATAAGACCGGTCGAGGGGCTGCTGGATACAGGGTAGAAACTACTCGCGCGCAGTCGAAACGTTGCAGTCCGTAATGACGGCTCGATACAAATGAAATTTTTGTCGGTAATAAACAACCACTTCTTCACGGCGCTGCAGCTGAAACGTTCGATTGAATTCCTCCGACGCATTACTGATAAATTGATGCGCGTTTATACCTTGATCGGACTTATAATTCAGCGATGACTTGTTGCAAAACATGGTGAAAAGAAAATCGAGATTCAAGTTGACAACGTTAATGCAATGACGGATTATACTAACTTCAATCTCACAAGTTGGTTCAAGTTTTCATAGAAAAGAGTCTTGCTCTGGATTTTCGATTCGGTTATTCTTTGGTCCGAACAATTAGGCCGTGACTTCGTCTTCAGTCGGATATTGCCTCTACCTCAAGGTATATACATATATATATATACATACACAATTGTCGAAGGTGAATGTTGGAGAGCTTTCACTGAACGAGAATCGTGCCCTGTTTGCTCGGTCGTGGGAGTACAATTATAAGACGAGAGATAGAAGGATAGAGAAAGAGAGAAAAGTACTCCACTCTGGATGAGGATTACTGGCTTATCCTTTGGGACGTTACTTTCAACTAGTCTTAATTCAGTAATTCCAAGGGGAATATAATCCCCGCCATGAGGGTCGTCGCCGTGCAATCGGCGTTAACGGATCAGACACAGCCGTTCGAATGATCGGATCTAAACGATTCGGTAACTGACTGTGCAATTTTTTTTAAAAAAGCGGAAAGAATATCTGGGTTAAACCGCCCTGACAAATATCGTACAAATGTTGTCGGCGAAGGTTTGAACGCCAGAAACGAACGAAACGTTCGATTGTCCCAATTCTCGTCCTCTGAATATGTAATAGCATTTGCGCTGAAATTGCGCTCTCGCGCCACATGTTTTTGGCGTGCAAACACGCTACCTGCACGATATCGAAACGTATACACGGTGAATCCATACGCCAGCTGATACCTCGGCTCGCTTTAGAAATTGTCGTTCCGCAAATATGGCCGAAGTCACGTAACGTTTGCGGTATTTTAACTACCCGAGTCGATATTTAGCGCCTACTTTAAACCCTGCGTAGGACTTACAGATAGTAAAGTGGGTTATATTTTAATGCGATATCAGACGCTAAGCATGTCCGAAATTCCTTGATTCACCGAGTTCAGGCACAAAGTAGGGTCTGTTTGGAACCTACTTCAACCCTCCAGGGGTGGTACGGTTCAATGTATCGATGAATTTTGGAATTTTGTATTTATAGTAACCTGGAGCTCCTCTCGTTAAAATGGTTTCTGTATTCGTAATAACGTTGAATAAATACAGCTGAAATGCGATACTTGATTTTCAAACGTTATTGAAACTCATCGAAATTATGTCGAAACAGTCCTTGGATCGTTCATTGTGAATACATCTATATATGATGAGTTACAGGTCCAATGGTGGAGCTGTAGATCGAACAGCGTCAAAATAGGTTCAATCGTCTACTAATTGTAAGAGCCTCAAAGTAGGATTTGGTACTTTTATTTTTAGGAATTGGAGGTTCAATGTAGACTTTGTTCGTAATTTTTCAGGAGCTAGAGGGTCAGTGTAGGATTTCTAGGTTCAGTTTTCTTCAAAGTAGGATTATATGAACCTTGGTAGGGTCAAACGTAGCCGCTAAATTTCGACTCTGGTTTCCTCGTTGTCGTCCTAATTCTCCCGTACCTTTCTTTACCACGTTAATTGTCTTTTGTTCAGTGACGATGCCGACAGCGTGGCGAGCGTCGCGTCGAGCCTGGAAAGCACGGTCGTATCGAGCAAAACGGAGCGTGATTCCGAAGTCTACGACATGTCGCATCCGCGACGAGGAGTCGCCCTGATCTTCAACCACATTCACTTCGTAAACATGGCGACTCGGACCGGGACGATTAAGGACTGCAAAAACCTCGGCGAAGCTCTCGACAGCCTTGGATTCGAGGTCCGCGTCTACAACGATCCCAGCTTCAAGACCATATCGCAAGTTCTGAGATCAGGTGGGTTTTTCAATCTTCTAAAGGAAAACTCGGCCTCGAACTTATGCACCCTGCACTTTCTTCGGTTCGAGCCACGCAGCCGGTGCATTATGGAATACGCGCGGAGGTGCATGAAATATTCATCCGGAAAATTTGTTGAGGGTACTTTCCAGGCTCTCTAACCCAGAACCCGGCTGTTTATATGATGAGCGACTCGGATTTTAAACACAAAGCGTTATCGCCTGCAGTCGTTAAAATACATCCACGTACATACAGCTGGCGAATTATTTGTTTCGGTGCATCGGTCCTAAAATCAATACATTATACGTTTATTGTACCCTGTATGATCCTAAAGTTTGCACAAATTTATCATTCGGTTTCAGTCGTTATCCAGGTCGCGAAAATTAGTCGAGGGTTGTTAAAACTCGAATAATGCTGCAGGTTGTGTCAAAATACGTAGTTTTTTTTTTATCAGCTTCTGATTTCATATTCGCGATCTAGTGAAATTACGTGTATCTGCAATTAAAAACTTATTTTTCTATTGATTTATAAAATTTTTGGTCACGTCGAGCTGACATCATCGATTCTTGCGACAGTCTAGATTGTAACGCGTGTGTGCGGAATTCGATTATTTCATCCGTTCTCCCGTAAATGAAAAAAGTTAATCAAGATTCGTCGTTTGTGCCAGAGGCACGTACATGAATATGCATGAATGCTTTGGTGAGATCGTCTATTCTCGGTGATCAAAGGCAGGTTCCTGATAAGACTATATTTTAACCTTCACTCGATTGGCGAAACGTCCGAAGTTCCAACGGCAATCGATTCGCGAAATGAGTCGGGATCATGAACTCCTCGATCTGCAGGACTAGAAACTATTTGTAGTAAGAGATAATTTTCAAGTTACAAGATTGTTGCTGAAAGCTGTTTATCCCAGTTATTCAGCGAGCGCGGTAGGCCGATTAATTTGCACAATTGTAACGCCTCCAGATTCTCACTCCTCACTGACTTGACAGAGAGGAATTCAAGATCGTTCCATCAACACGGCGAACGGAATAAATTACTTGCGAATCGTTGGAATAATTATCCAGGTGGAACGTGATGCTCGCTTTGCGTTCAGAACAGTCAAATTGAATCCTTCACAGCGAAAAGACTGCCGAAATACCTCGAATATCCATTTAACCCCTTCTACAATTTGCATACCTAATGAAACGTGGAACAGTAGAAAAAAAAAGGAAAGTAAAAAAAAACCGACTGTCAAGACGAGAAACGCGACGAGGAATTATGACGCCGACCGCATTTACGACACGCAAATTTCTGATTGTCTTTAACCCTTGTGTCCACTTATTATTGTATGTAGTGGTAATATTTATGTTCATTAGGGGGTCATGCTGGACGTGACATACAAAGCTTTTATCAATTAATTGGCAAAGTTTTTAATCGCATCCATTCCTCCACACGCACTAATGATTTGATTAAGTGGATAAATTTATGCTACAATTCAAACAAACGAGAGAAATCCCGCGGTTGAAAATTGAAAACAATTAAAAAAAAAAAGAATGAAAAAGAGATCACGGATAAACACTTCGATGGATAAATGTTCAAAGCCAGCTCGCATTAATTTGAGGCGTCCTACGGATAAGTTTGTCAGCTGAGTGTTGAATGAGGCAAAGGGTCAAACGAGGTAGTAATGCGTTGTTTACCAATCCGTGAAATAATAATTAATGAAATGACACGGAATATTAATAGGTGGCAATAAATCATAGGCCGTGGTAAGGATGCGTCACTGTACCTGCACTATATTCTACAGAGATGCGACAATCGTTGACACAATTTTATTCCCGAGTTCGAAAATAATAAATAATAAACGTAGTCACCGCTGAGATGAAGCGTGTTTCAATTCCAATTAATATTTAGGACTCGCTGAGTGCCCGAAACGAAGCGAACAACTTGTTTCGAACTAACACCCTTTTCCACACACGTTTCGTCGCTTTGCTCCGTCGATCCCAATCTCCTGAATACTTCAGTCGGTTCACCAAGTAACCGAAATGACCTGTGTCCTGCAGTAAATTTACACCGGTTACTCTATTCCAGAAAATAGAAATTCACGTTTCAACGTAATTTTGAGACGCGAGAAGAGGTCTCATCGGGCAAAAATTTTGCGCCATAAATATTTATGTCGTCTCCCTGAATCGCGTCAGTGAATAATTGGCAATTTAAACTCACGCAGCTCATCCATCGGATGAATTTACACACTCAGGATATAACGAGCTAGATTAACGAGCTGCAGATGAAGTATCTCCAAATTGCAAAAAAGCGAGTGTATGTAAAGCGAAGCTGCGAGACGTGTGATTTGCGAAATTGTTGCAACTGCGAATTCGCATTTGGCGCAAGGTGAGCGGGAATTTGCCAAACGAAATTGGCAAAGTCGCGAGGATACACGGAGGCAAAGGATTATTTGAGTCAAGCGGTATTTGTTTGATTCAACTAAATGCTACGGTCAAATCCAACGAATAGAATACTTACTTAATTCAACAAAATACTTTTGTCGGACGAATTGATACTTGTATAAAAATGAATGATCATGCTGGCTATCAGTTTATTCAAGGTAACACGCCGTGAATTCCTTGCCATAGTGTGTACTTTGTATCAAGAAAATGTGCGATTGGAATGACTAAAAATTTCATTCAGTGCACCGTAATCGTTTTCCCGGTTTATGAAGTATCGTCGGACTCGAAAACCACCGGATTAATTAGCACCGTTGCTTTAATTTCAGTCGCTGCCGAAGATCACAGCGACGCCGATTGTCTCGTTGTATCAGCGATGTCTCACGGCGAATCCGGCTTCCTGCATTCGAGCGATGAACTTTACTCCGTTGACAGACTTTGGACTTCTTTCACAGGTGATTTGTGTCCCAGTCTCGCTGGAAAACCGAAGCTCTTCTTCATCCAGGTGAGAGGACATTCAAAATTTCCAAGAAACTTATCAGAAATAAATATATTACCCGCACGAGGATAGTAAACTATATTATTTTTTTGATCGACCGCGTCAGTAATATTATCAGATCTGTTGACTGTCTTTTTTTTTTTTTTTTATTTTATTTTTTTATGTATCATCATTTTAAACTTACACCGTGAGCAGCTTTTTCGAAGATAATATTACAAAAGCGATCATTTTCACTTTTTAAAAAATAGTAGCATAATGATTTGCGATAATTATTACATAGGTACGAAATATAGTCACGATTACTATAAGAATTTTCGCTCAATATGTGTTTTCAGTTTTTAATCTGTTATTTCTTCACCCCGTACCCTGTTTTACGACGAATCGCCTGGATCTGATTACTGATCGTTACGTGATTAATTATAGCCGCTTATCAAGTTTTACTAAATTATTCTTCCCCGCTTCGCGAAGAGGTTAATTAACTTCTATTGAATGTAAAAAAAAAGCAGACTAAAAAAAAGTCTCAATGCAAATTGCATCCGATATTTTATAGATCATAATAATATGTACGTATTATACGGTATAAGAAGCGAAGCGGGGTATCAGATAAACCGTTTGCTTTTCCTTCTGCCCTACAACATTAATTCAAGCGGGTATTCAATCCGTTTCACTGGAATTAAGAGTACAATGCTTTTTATTTTTTATCGCACAGAAAGAAAAAAAAAAAAAAAAAGGAGCAACAACGGAAGGGATTAATCGATCGCTCTAAAACGCGTGCAGGATTTAATAAGCGTCGGATTACACAAAGCGCGGAAATATATTACACACACTTGTACATGGTTGTGTGTGTTACGTCACGTTTATGTGCAAGTATAACGGCGGGACAAGATTAAGTTTTTTTTTTCGTTTTTTTTTTTTTTTAAACGCGGCCGCGTGTCCCAGGAATTTTTGTTCCCCCTTTTTTTGCTTCTCTCCTTTATTCGCGGTGTAATTTTTTTTTCTACCCTTGCCTAGGTTATGCATTTCATTACATATCGCCTGTGGTTTAACATAGAGATATACGTATATGCAATATACATGTATGCATAAATAAGGATAAACACGAGGTCTGCTGACATATACATACACACATATACGTATACATGCAAGGTCCGCACGAAGGGTGTATTGTCTCGTTTATTTTTATTTTATTTATTTATTTTTTGTTTTTTTAATTCTCTGCCACTTTTATTCATTCTCCCTTTTCGTTGCTGGGGGCTGAGGAAAGGTCAAAAAACCGCATGCATGCTGATTGTGATAGGAACACGGTTTAATATATGACTATAGAAAAAACGTTTTACATTTAAATTTTATTTATCAGGGGTATAAAGAGGGACAGTGTATATATCATTCTACCTACCAAAAATCATATCGCGTTAGTTGGGTGGCGGAATTTTTTCCCCCTCCGGCGATTCGTTGATATACAATAATATACATATTATATGTATATAGGCGTTTTTCAGGCTTGCCGAGGCAATCGACTCGATCAGGGTGTCACAGTGATTCACGAAACTGACAGCGCGACTAGCTACAGCATACCTGCGTATGCTGACATCATGGTTGCCTACTCGACTTACGATGGTAAGCATTACAATTTGAAACGAGTACGTATTAAACGTCGAGTGATACTGCTCGCAGAAATAATTTCGAATGAAAATTCAACGCGTGTCATTAAACTAATGAGTTTGAATTCCGCCGTTTCATTAACTTTCGCAAATTCTTTTTTCACTCATTGTCAATGTGTAAATACGAGCCTGGCTCAGCGCCACGTTTTCCATTATGAATTACAGAGAGATTTAATGAAATTCCCATCAAAGAAGAACCTCGTCGATATTGAAAATACTTATTTAACATAGCGTGGTTATTAAATATGAAAAACTTTTACCGCCATTCTCAAAGATTCGAACAAATATTTGCTATTCAAATTTTGCCTCTTACATGGTACAGATGTATATTTTCTTTTTAAATACATTTACGTATCTTTGAATATTATTGAACGTACAATCCGAAAATTTTGTCGCTTTTCAAACGCAATGAAATTTCTCGCTCACTCTACAGAAATTATTTAATCCACCGTTGTATCGAAGCTCGATATATCGTAAAATCTAATAGTTTTTCGGTGAAAAATACGGTGATCAATTGATTACTGATTTACTGCAGAAATATCATTTTCAATCAACGAGCATATATCAACAGCTACAGTATTTGGGTGTAAGATAATTGCGCAAGCGAATTTTCGTCGAATATAAAACCTTGCCGCGTACTTCCGTTTTCCCCGGATCAACGTTTTGGCAAACAACCCGACCGTGAAGGTCGATTTAATCCCCGCTGGATTCTCGGGTCGATTTAGCCGGCGACGTTACAGCAGGCTTCCGGTTTCGGTGAGCTTTTCGCAGCTTCTCGGTCCATCATTCGTGCAGCCTGCGGCGGCTAGAACCGCGAATCTCACTCGGATCGAGGCCAATCTTGCAGATGTGAACAGGGGGTGCAGAGAGAATCCGCGGAGTGGCTGGGAGTGGTCGGATGCTTCTGTCGGCTCGAATGCCTAACGGAGAACCGTGCAGCGCATCGAATCGACCTGCGCCGCACTCTACATACCTGATTACGACACGTTGTTCACTTTGCGATGAGCTTTGACTCGCGGAGCTGGTTCAATCGCCAATTTGACGCCTGCTCTAAATCGCCGAGGAAAGGGGGCGAGGTTGAAAATCCGAATTATTTGGTGGCGCAGCTTGAAGTGCAGAAATCGAACTTTGAAGAATCAGCAAAGTTTCGAAATCCAACATTCCGAAAATTCAAGTGAATTAGAAAATCTCAAAATCGGAATGACCGGGATTCCGAATCTAAAAATATCGAAAGTCCAAAACGACGAAAGCTCAAAGTGGTGAAATTTCACCAAGCCAGAAATTCACGGAGCTGAAAATCTTTGATCATTCGCAATTTAGATGTTCCAGATTTTTAAGATTTCTCATTTTTTCACCTTCGGTACTCTGATTCGTCGGAGTTATGCCCTTTCCGAATTTCAACCTTGCCTCGAGGAAAGAATTCGCTAAATTTACGGAAGTGATAAGTAACATCTTGAAAAATTTATTTGATATCTCGAAACTTTCACGCCTTTATGTAAAAATAAGCTTCGTTTGACCGTTTTAAATCTATTCTTGTAACTGTTTCTTGTAATTGTGTCAAGGAATCGGAAAACGTTTTTATCCATTAACCAAAATTAATTAGTTACGGTCTAGCAATGATATATTTTACACAAAACAAATAAAATAAATTCTCGTTTCCTTGATCTAATGAATATTGTTGGAATGATCTTCATAGTTTTTTCTTCTTTGCTCAATCAATTGTACAAGTTTTTCATAAAAACTATAGTATAATTTTTTATCACGACGTATACAGAGTCCGTGAAAATTTCTCTCGCTTAATTCGTCTCATTGTCAGAGAATTTACGTTAATAACTCGTATGAAATTGATTCTTCCTCATAATTTTTAAGCCACCGTGTATGGAAAGACTGTCTCAACGAATCTCAAGCCTCGTAAACTAGTTAGCGAATATTAATTATTATCGAACCTTATTCCCGATTCAATTCGCCCAGCGAAATTGTTATACTCCAAGTAATCTAGATCTTGTTCTGAAAACCGCCATAGTTCCAGTTCTATAGATACGTTATTAAACTGTTTCTAGTTGAAGTTAGTTTAATGAGCTGCCGAGTCTTCACGTGATCCCGTATACCTAACCTATGATAAAACGCGCTTCCGGAAGCCGTCATAATGACTTCTAAGTGCCCCTTGTGTACTGCAAAAGTTACCCAATCAGGCAGAGTTTCAAATTCGCGGAGTTGTTGTAAAAAAATTGTTGTAACAAAGTTGGAAAAACACTTTTTTCACTTTTTTCGCGATACTTTTCATCACCGTGAATACGAAAACTCCGTCGGTCTGTCCGACAACTTCCGTGATAATTTCGAAAATAGCCGAGTGAAAAATGTGAAACCGATAGGACTTGGCAGTCAAATGAAGAATTGTTGAAAGAAAAACGAGAAAAAAAAATTTCCGACAAACAAACAGCTTGAGGCGAAAAAAATAAACGGAAGAAAATTCAAAAGAGCAGATAAATTTTTATCACGAGACTGAATTTTGCAGCTTTGGGTGGATGACTGAGTTCGTTGTTTATAAGAAACTGCAAATTTTGTTCAACAAAAGTTCAAACTTAAACGGAGAGAATTTTCTAATTGGGGTTACTATGTAGTTCGTAATTATGATACAGTTTTCTGTACAAAATGAAAGTCAGTTGGCAGCTATAATCACACTAAATGGTTGGTAATTGTACTGTATTTTCATGTAATTCTAATAATATTATAGTCATTATTATAACGATACACGTTTTACCAGAATTTTGAAACAACTACAACAGACGAAGTTTTTCTCAGTACATAAACTATCAGCCAGTGTCCAGCGGGAGTCGTAAAGCGACGATTTATCACTTTTAGCCTAAACGACGGAGGGTGAATCAGTTTTTGAACGATCCTAGTTTCGTCGCGGGGCAAAACAATTCCCCGAAAGAAATTGTCTCCTCTAACAAATTCGAAAAGAAAAAGGAAAGTTTCGTGACGACAAATTGGATCTCTTCTTTTCCCCTATTTCAACTAGTTCGCTATTATTTATTTACTTATTTTTTTCTGCTGGGCTTTCAAAACAGCGTGAAATGGGAATGTAAATCATTTTCCAGACTCGCAGAAGCTGGTAAGTTGACAATTAATACCTGTTATTAATTCAATCACGAGATAATCGCAAATTTGGTAGTTACGGAATTAATGTATACTCGTTTCAGTTGTGGCACGATTTTTCTTTGTTCAATGCAAGCATGAAAGAAGAAATACGAAAATTACAACCTAACACTTGCAGATATCTATTTTTTTCATTTCACGTCACATCAAAATAATAAACAATCAAGTCGATTCGTTCGATCTCAATTGGCGATTGGTTTATTTTGTTGGAAAACATTTTTTTTTTTCACGCATTTAACGTTATCAATTTTTTTTCTTCTTTACGTCGATCATTCAATAATGCTATTCTTATTTCCTTTTTTTAAATCTGAACTATTATCAGAGTAATGTTGGAAAATTAAATATTCAACGGTAGGTACCAGGTTGACAAAAAAATAAAAATAAATAAATAAAGCTTCAAAGGGATTGCGGATAAAACGAGATTTTTTTTTCAAATTACGCGTTATATATCCTCCGCAGTCGATTTGATCATAAATTTCTAAACCCAAAATTCTAGCTGTATAATTATAATCAAGCGTTTTCACCTGGTTCCCTACGTGAAAAATTTATGTTCAATTTGGTATACAACCGTTGAAAGGAAATGCGCATAGTCGGCATAGTAAAGTAAAAAAAAATAAAAAATCGTACCTATGAAGCGAAGGAATTCGAGGAAAGACAAATTATACCAGCTAGTCGCGAACGGCCATTAGATACGCTGTCAAAATGATCGAAAATCGGTTCGTATACAGGGAGCGGGGAGAATTGACGGTTTTCATTATCCCACGGGAAATATATATTGGAGGTAAAATACAACGTCGGTGTCTCCGAGTCCGATATCTCGACGGCGAGTCAATGCCGCGGGCAAATAAAGTTAAAACGTAATCACAGAATTATACGACTCGTTTATTTCGAGGACATCATCGTACGGGCGAGGAGGTAGCCGAGTAAATGCGAAGGGAATTTGCGAGGGAAATCTTTCCATCCGCGTAACCATGGACCGTCGCCTTTTTGCGGACAATTTCTCACCCCATGTATAAAAAGGGACTAAATCCCGACAGTGGAATCGCTGCCGAAACAAGAAACCGAAGTTGCGCGTGCACAGGATTGAAAATACAGATCCGATGGAAAGTTCCTTCGTAGAGATGAGAATTTCTTCCTACCTCGAGGAATTTCAACTAATGGTTGAAAATTTGGAATTTACGTCTCGACGACCGATTCATCGATTCGATTGGAATTTACTGTATTGAAAATGATGTGGATTGCGATTTATTTAGACACTCATTTTATCGGAATTAACTGATGGGAAACATTGTTATTGACAATAACGTCAACCGTAATTTTCAAGTTTCGCGATGTAGACGATAATTCAAAAACCGCTTGACCGACTTAATGCAAATTGAGAGTCAGCATTTTTTAATAGCTTCCCCTCCGAATTTTGTTCGTTCGGATCTTTGAGCGAAAGGGTTTCGGACCATTCGAAAATTTGACGTTTCGTTCGAGTTTGATTTCTTTGCTTTGACTTTCGCCACCAAAGAATTCGGAATTCGGAGCTTTCGGAACATCTCTAATTCGAGATTTCAACCCCGCCCCGATAAAATATATCTAAACAAATAAAACATCACAACAAAGCTTTGTATACATACTTTGGAATGAAACAAACCCCAATCAAACTTAAATAATTTTTCGTCGACACATAAATTGCCAAAAATCACCCACTTTTCAGCCCTCTGCTCGTCTCTACCCATTTATAAACTTCCGCTCTTCACTTTCTTCCAGGTTTCTACTCCTGGCGCAACCCAGACGCCGGTTCCTGGTTCATCCAGGCGATCTGCAAGGAACTCGCAAAGAACGGCAGGAGTCGAGACCTCCTGACTATAATGACGTTCGTCAACAGGAGGGTCGCCCTTGACTTCCAATCCTACGTACCTCAGAACGCCAAGATGCACGCAAAGAAGCAGATTCCATCGGTCGTTTCGATGCTCACGCGCCTCGTTTACTTTTCAAAAAAGTCAGGCAGTCTTCGCTACACGAATAAAGTCACCGCGCTTTGAATCCCACCCCATGCACCATGGCTTACAATTAATCTTCAATCATCGACGACTATTGAACATGTTTCATGTATTTCAGTCGCGTGATTATACACGGAACATTTCGTGCCAATTACTCGACAAAGTTTTCAGCTAGAAAAATTTATAACAATTCAATAGACGGCTTAATCGTTCGTCGAATGAAAAAATACACGATACAATTGAACCGATGTAGAAAATTAAATTTTTGAAAATTTCACGAAAAGTGCGTTACTAAGAACCAATTTCAATATTTATATACCTATGCAACTCAAAAACGACCGCATGAAAAGAACGTAAAAAAAAGAGATTGGTGTTATGGAAATACCGTTAGATACGTGAAAAAATGTCGATCAAATTAAAAATGATGAGATTACAAGCTCTCGTCGACCTTGCATGGAATACCTCGTATACATGTTGAATATTGTGACACGTACCAGCATCATTTCAATATATACATAAATTAAGCTCTACGCAGCCGGATGACGAGTTGTCAGTTTTTGAAAATATAATCTCTTCGCGTGTTTCATTGCGCGTACGTATATAACAGCCCTTCGAGCGATTGATCGGAGGCTGTAACAAACGAGGTTCGAAATTTGGTGTTTAATCGTAAATCAGAACCATTCTACGATCGACGTGTAATAGAAAGATACATTTATACCTGTTTAACTCGCAAGATTAATTAACTCTTCCGTGTCAATGGATAATTAAACCCTCGTAGACTCGGTGTGGGTGCAGAAAGCTTTTTACATCAGACAAACACGCTCCCATAATGCCCCTGCCACTATCTACTTAACCGCCGTTTCTCCTCCCGAGTTAAATTTATAAGTACCCCCATTCATCGGCCCATCATCCGCCCACGGGTTGGTGGAAATCGAGTCTGAACATAATTTATTCAAGACATTGCGGGGCGTTTAGGCCCGCGCTTACATCGTTCAAGTCACGACATAATTGGCAAGAAAATTATACGACCATTTGTTCCAGCATCATATCGTCGGATGTTCGTCGTTCGTTTAACATATATGTTTCTTTTACCACTTTTTAACGTAATCAATCTCGATAAGAGTTGAACAAAATCTCTACACGATTTGGCGAATAATTGATTAATCAAAATAGCTGTCTGTATTCTTAACGCCCCGTTTCTCTGTTTTCAGAGACAAAAGGAAGTTGTTGCAATCACACCGAAAGGAAAAGCTTTCCGAATTTAGAGAATCATCCCCAGTCATTTTCAAACGAACGTCCGTCTGCGCGTGTATGTATGTACGTATGTGATCGATTTTTTTGGAATAGATTTGAATGAAAATAGGCACCGTGAGGTTTTTCGGGTCGCTAATCACGGATCTAAGGTAAGATTTGTAAAATTTAAATTTGGCGTGTTCAATAAATTGTAAAATAAAACTAAAAACATTTGGATTTCGATGAAAATTGGTACACGCCGGTTTGCTGGGTGGCTCATCACGAATATGAAGTCAGATTGCGAAATCTAATATGGTTGAAAAAAATCTAAAAATATTGCGAATTTGGTAGAAATTGGTAGGCAGATGATTCTTGGGTTACCGATGACAAATCCAAGGTCAGGCTCCGAAAATTTTTCATGGTGAATCCATTGTAGTGGTTCGTAATAAAAAAAATCGTCATATTTTCATACAACACGATATCCGAGGGCTTTAAAATCGTTAATCAAATCACGAATCTGAATTTGCAGTTCGAAATTGAAATGAATATCATTTTTTTTATCTCTTCATGAACTTGTAACCTGCGTCGTGAGGACGGAGAGTTCGAGAGCTGGCTCATAGTCAGTCTAAAGCCGCTTCCTTTATCATATCCTCGTAATTGTTTATCCATTTTGTGTTGGTTTTTTTATATCCACAATAGCTACGAATTATCGAGTAAAGAAAATCCGTCAAACCGATAACTTTCATAAATTCCGATTATTATCTACGGATTTTGATCACAGCTGTCGAATCTTTGTTTCCGTTACTATTTCTCGAGTTTACCAGGCGACGGGTGTACATCTTATACATATATACGATGTGTATATACATATATGGAAATAGGTAATGAAAATGTGCACGAGCGCGCCTCGCGTCGAGAGGGTGCTTCGAAGCTCTGTTCGCAACCCTTGCCGGATTTTCATGATTCGCAAGGCGTATGAATGTGAATACGTACATGCAGAGGGACAGCTCGCAGAGACGGGTGTCTCGATGTGTGCGGAACGCGGAGAAGAGAGACACCCTTGCGGTTATAATTTGAGTGCAAATATACGAGGCGAGACGAGGGGATGCAAGCCTTAAGAGAAGCTAATGAGATCGCGCCGAGGGGGCGCAACAGCCACAAGACGAGATGATGCGCCTGTTATACCTTCCCCGTCTTGCAGGCTTTGCCGACCACAAAGTGAACTCTGGAAACAGGGATGGAGGATTCACGCGCTCGGAGTGCCGCGACCTCGACGAAATAATTTGAAAATCAATAATTAATTACCGACTTGGAACGCGGCTCCCTCTCGAGCTTTCGAGCTTTCGAGCTTTCGAGCTTTCTAAATTGGGATCGAGGATGCGCAGAATTTACGACTTCGGTTAAACCAGGATTCCTACGAACGCAGTGTTTTTTTGAGATGAAAAGGAAAACAGGGTTCAAAGAAAATTTACGGCTCAGAATTTGGGATACGTATATACGCAAGGTCAAGAATTTCTAAATGATCTTTCCCAGGTGGAGATAAAGCAGAGACACGGAAGAAACGAGTGAAAAAAGGTTCAAACTACGCAGCTACAGGCAATCCAGTTGTTTCTAATTAATACAGTAGCCAGAACTCGCGGTTATCGTGTTCGTTTGGTATTTGATGAGTGAAAAACGCGAAAACTGATGATCAAAAATCAAAGAGTGGTCACGAGTATAAAAAGTCAAAGTGGAAGATCCTGTTTCACAAAGTTTTCAGCACTTTCAGGACAAATGAATGAGAATCAATCGAATTGAGTTTAACTAAAGCATAATCAAAAACGCTTCTTCTTATTATTTCCTTTACAGAAACTACACGAGCTACAAAAGAAATGACAAAACAATCACGAGCATAAATATTTTTTTTAAAATCCGCTACGAAAGGATTTCTAAACATTTAATACACTCCGTGAGTGTTTTATTTTATTCGTGTTCTTTCGATGGTTAAAGAAGTTGAAGGACATTTTTGGGATCATCGGAGGTTGCGACGCGCGATGAGCTTGCAGAAATATTTCCGCAAGAACAATTTCATCCGCAAGCTCACCTGGGTAAAACGGTCGCTCGATTTGTCGACGAATCGACCGACTCCTTCATTGGCAATCGCGTTAACCTCGAGTGACGAGATCCACAGCCGCCACAAAAGTACCTATCCGAAACACCTAAAATAATCCGTTCTCAGTCTTGCAGCCCTAAAAGCGGAGGGTTGGATGAAACTGGCCAAAGCTCCGTCGCGACGAAATATCTCGAGTCCCGATCTCTCCCTGCTTCACTCTCTCCATTGTGTTACCGAAATTAGCCTTAAATGGTATCAATTGCCATGGAAATGTTGCCTCTCGCGTTACTCTGTGATGCTTTTGGTATTCAGACAAAGGAGACCGTTGGAAACAGTTTGTTCAGGCGGTGAATAATATTTCGTGTTGGACTCGGGTTAATATTGCGCATTTATTTTTTCTCTTGCACCCGGAGCAGAAATTCGTTGTTATGAGCAAAATTTGGTCCTGGCAACGAAATTTCAGGGTTAATATACGTCCGATCAAACGTTATTTTCACACAATCAAAAAGTTGACATGATTTTATAGTGCGCGGAAACAAAATGTTACAGTAATGCCTGAGAAAAGGTTTGAAACAACGATCCCGTAGATTCTGTTGCGATTGCGATATCAGATCTACGCAGCGAAATAATTTTGTAAAGATTGAAAAATGATTGTTTAATTTTTGTAACTGAAAAAATTACCGTTCGATTGTAATTTATGTTACATGAATTAAGAGTCAGTCCAAACAACGACAAAGAAATATGCCGTTGCGATTCGACAAGCCGATTCAATCGTATTAGACCACGAATGATTTAGTTCTGCTGATTATACTAGACGGAGGCCTTGAGCCTCTCCTAATATCAATATTTTCACGGTACTATGAAAAAAGTATTATTTCATGAAATCGACTTAAGTAAAATCAAGATTTCGTATTCATAAATAGATTTTATTCGATTAAGTTTTTTTACAATTTTGATACGATTAGTTCATTAATTTTGGTATTTGCAACAAAATATTGTGGTCCCACGAGAAAATTTTCCACAAAATGCGTCTACAATTATTTTCTTTACAAAAGCAAAAAGTTTTCGCTGAGTATCTCTACAAAATGTACGTGTATGCATATTTGACGATTTTTGATTCATTTTAACGGATGCCTTCATCGAATAAGAAATATTTATATTTGCCTTATTGAAACTCACTTCGTTTTAAATTATATTCAAACCGATCCATGTAAATTAATACTGCTTTATACACGGTCAAAGGTGACAGGACATTCTGAAGTTTCACCAAGTTTTGGAATTCAAAGACGAAAAATATCTGGGTACGTTACACTTTCGCTGACGTCAAAAATTTAACGCCGCGATTGAATTGTTCATATTTTTTCTTCCACGAATTTTGCACGCAGTGACGTAGGTGTTCTGAAGAGCGAAGACTTACTCCGACAAACTTTTTTACTATATTATTCTTGTCCGTATGCGTGCATGTTGTCGCGAAAGAAAGAACGCGTCGGAAAAAGAAAGAAGAAAGAAAGAGCAGAATTGAAAAAGGTTGAAATAGCAAAGTTTGCAAAACGTCAATGACTCACCTTATTCCCACTACTTCTGCGCAAAGTCAATCTTTCCTTTCCGTTTCTCTCTTCCCTTTTTTTCAACACACTTGTTTCCCTTCTTCTCTTTTTTTCTTTACACACGCCGGGGAAAACGAAATGTCAAGTAACTCGGCCGAGGGCATGTTTGCTTTGACACCGGTCGCGTCGCCTCGTCGTTTCGCGAAAAGCACTTTTCCGGATAAAATATATTCCGCCTACTCCTCGTGGATCGGCTTATAGTCAGCCTATATACATAAAAACTTCCCATCCATTTACATATACCCGTGTACAAATAGGTATACATATACGAGCCGATGACAATGACCAAACGATGCAGAATAATTTTCATTTCGATAGGTATGAATATCGGTCGAAGCAATGCCTTTCCGATGTCATCGACTCTCTCTCTCTCTCTCTCACTCTCATTCTTCCCCTAGTATGCAATTATTAATAATTTCGCTGGTAACTCACCGTACGTGCGGAATTTTCTCCCGGTTTAAGGATCTCGCTCTGCAATCAGTACGAAGTTTCCTTTCAGGCGTAAAGGAAAGCAAAGCGAATGAATGGGGAAAAGGAACGCGAATGGTCGGTGTTTCTGGATGAAGGAATCGAGAAGGTCCGACGTTCCGGCCGGACGGTATAAATACATCGATCCTCGAGAGGTACAATATTCCTATTACCGTCTTAAGAAATGGTCAAGATCGTCGTCCGTCGAAAGCTCACCGTTCCCGTAGAACGGGTTTCAAAGCTCCGTCATTCAGGTTCCCCGTCTCGACGCGGAATCGGTCCGCGGACCATCGAACCGTGACAAAAATCCATTAAACTCTAAGGTACTAATCAATAGCTGGGGCCGCACCGATTCGGAGCGAACGATATTCGGTTGAGGTGAATTTTTGCAGTGGTTGCAAGATCTCCGTTACAATCATTAAGATACTGGGTCGCATTTTTTCGACTATCATCGCGTTCGATTCAGGCAAATCGCGAGATTTGATCCAGTTCTTATCGTTAATCTCCCAGGATTCAACGCCCAAATGTAATTTATTGTAGATAAATCTCTTCGTATGTATGTATTTGTATATACTAGACTGGGCCAAAAAAAACGTAGAATTTTTTTTTTAATGGTACTGTAAAAACATTGTTCATGACGACAAATAAAAATTATCCTGAAAGTTTGAGCCCTTAATATTAATATTAAGGGGTGTATCGTTACAGCTATTGATTTTTTAACAGTTACCGCATTTTTTTACCCAAAATCCGTCAATTATCAATCTGAAAAATTTTTTCAATACACATTTTTGAAGGAAATGAAATTTCCTACAAAAAAGCTCTCTTACTAAATTGACGTAGATCGAGCCGTTTCCTTGTAATCGTGCCTTAAACATTGATTTGTTTTTTCAAATTTTTGTTTGAATTTTTGATTTTTGTAATTACCAGAAAAATCAATATTTTCATAGCTCAAACCATTATTTTTGTGGGAAATTTGATGCTTTACAAAAAAGGTCTCTTAACATTTTTCATGAAATTCACTCCTTTAAAAGTTATTCGACATTGAAATTACTTTTGAATACAATACCTACGTATGGGAAATTCCATGCAAACCTGACCAACGTCTGATCCTCGCTTTTTTTTCAAACACTTGTATACCGGTTTTTGTCAACGTTTTTTTTATCAAATTCACAATAAAATCGGTTAAGAAATGTTCTGAGTGAAAAACAGAAGGTTTGATAATTTTCAGGCAGTTTAAACAGCGCTTCGGTTGAACGAAAAAATGAAAGGGTTGATAAAATATTAAAAAATCGGCCCATCATAGACCCGGTTTTCAAATGTTTGAAAAAAAAAATGCTGTTTTTGAGAATTTTTCAAGAAGATGAATAGGTCCTTCTCAAAATCACCCTAAATATTTATAAATACTTGAGCAGTTGAGTAAAAAATCTGAAAAAATTCAGGATACTGGTTAGAATTTTAGACAAATGCGGAAAAAGTTTTCAACGAAATCAAAAATAATGAGGATCAGACGTCGGTTGGTTTCGCCTGGAATTCCTCATATATATTGTATCGCTGTACAAAGGGATACGTGTAATTGGGAAGAGCTTCTTATTTTCTTACATTAGTAAAACGAAGACGTGAGGTATCGTTCGATCGGTGAATGTTAACAATAAGCCAAATCTCAGAAGCGCGTTCCAGCCTTTTTTCTTCCCCTTCCCCTTCTTCTTCTTCTTCTTCTTCTTCTTCTTCGTCTTCAACCCTCATGGGAGAGTTGAAATAGGATATTTTTTTTTTTTTTTTTCACTCTCCTCTCGCGTCGTTTTTCTTTCTTCTTTTATTCTTTCCTCCTCATTCCATTCGTCGCGAAAGAGTCGAGCGAAGTGAATGAAAAGGAGAAAGGAGAGTGGCGCACGTTTTATGGTGCGTGTATGTATACGTGGACCGTGATACGTTTGCCTCGAAAAAGCGGAGGAAGGGGTGAAGGGGTGGAGGGGGACGAAAAAAGAGTCGTCTTCATCAAAGTGAAACTTTCAGACGCTCGCAACTTCCGGTAGGATGAACCTCCTCCCCTCCCTCCCTTTCACCCTCGGCCCATGAAAAGCTCGTGTCGCCGGACTTTCGCGACCTTGAGCGAAGAACCGAATCCAGATCGAATTTCTCCTCCATCCTTCCGGTCGCCCACGTGAAACCCGGCCAAGAAACCAAAGCAATAACAATGAGTCACTCCGTTACGTAAGAGTCACATAGTACAGACTCCGTTACAACTCTCTATCAAGGCTTTTGGTAGGAATTTATTTCACCGAATTACCGACCACGTTTTTTCGCAAAAATTCGAATTTTCTCTGTGCGACCGTAACGATTAATTCGCGTGGAATTGTAGTTGTACTACGATTCTGTGCCTTAGGAACGAAGGATTAGTTGTAAGGCTTCTTCGGCAAATCATTAGAACGTAACTGAGCGGATGTTTTTACCCATTATAACCGAAAGCTCACAACTTATGTACACCCGGGCCGTAAATAGGGACTCTGCAGAGCCTCTGTTATTGAAATTTCGGAGTTTGTTGTGTAAATTTTGGCTATGTGTATACGCATAATTTCAGGGGGAATTAACCTGCGGACTTTATGCCTCGACTAAACCTTGGCTTTTTAGATCCCGCGCGGTAAAGAAAGCTTAGGGTACCTACAGGCGAATAGGGGCGTCTAAGCTTGAGGTTAGACAGACTCCATCGGGGTAAAGCCAAGTAAGAACTTTGTTCAACCCGGTCGTTCAAGTTTGAAAATTCGAACTTTGCAGAGCTATAAGATTTCCGCGAGTAGGTATACGTATATATATACGTACATATTTAGGTGCTTAGACACCGTGAGCTTCACGTTTACGTAAACTCGGAGAAAGAGTCTTATTGTTAGACAACCTGAAACCGCGAGTGATTAACGTGCTTTCCGGCAGTGGATAAACGACAAAGATTCGGCATCATCGGAATTGTGCGTTACAAAACTTGTATTTAATTGTGTTATTTTTTGAGCAATACTTTGACCATTACTCGTCGATAATTTTGTCGAAAATAAAATCAGATTCATAAAAGATTGGCCGAAATTGAACCCTCCGAATTAATCGTATGAAACGAAACTCACTTCGTAATTGTTGATACTTGATTAAACAAAGTCAAGTCAAGACAAGTCAAAATTTATATACATGCGTATGTTTATTCTCGGGTGAAATTTTTCGGCATTACAAATCGCGTAATTAATGTTACTGAAAATCGTTGCGAAGTAAAAGAAGAAAGAAAAAAAAAAAACTGCAATATTGAGACTCGAGAATGGCCGATTAAAAACTGACTTTTTTCTATCTGTCACCCGCACCCTTAAAAATGTGAAAAATGTGCCCGAAGGTCTCGGAGCGGAAACGAGGGAGCAAATATAGGAAAAAAAATAAGCGGTCAAAGTTTGGGGCAGAAGAATATGACAGGCGGAGGTAAAAAGAGAGAAACGACGGTGGTGAAAAGCTGCGGGGTCGAAAGATGATAGGAATAATAGGCGGAGAGGGAGGATCGTGAGCCTCGAGGAACCGAAGAATCGAAGAATCGAAGAATCGAAGAATCGAGGAATCGCGCGGATATTGCGCGTTGGTCCCGAGATAATGGTGAAGCTTTGCTGGTAAACGCGAGGCTTCTGCATGCACGCGATTCGTGTAACAAGCGTTTCAGCCCCGGGCAAAGCAGAGCCTCTCGGGTATTACAAGAGAGGTGTCACAGCGTGTAAACGGCTTACACCTACGGCTGCCAGTGCTGTTCGGAAAACAGTGGCTAATTCTGTTAGTCGTTAAAAGATCAAGTGCATGCGTGATTCCTTGCCGAAATATACCTGCTCGCACGAGGTCATCCTGAAGTTAGTTAACGTTGTATGAGAGACCATTGTTTGGAATTGTCTGAAATTCGGTAAAATGTGATAAAACAAGAGATATTCATATTTTGAGATCTTAGTTTCTTCAGTCATTGTAAAACACTGTAATTGAAACAAACGTAAGTCTTTTCCCCGATCTTTCGTTACGACAACGTTACTAACTTCAACATGTGCATCTTATACGCGTATGAATTCCCACGTTATGATAAGGCAACTTCACGGTAATCGGAGGCCCCTTTTTGTTTATTCGTTATTTGATCGTCAAAATTCGATGAGGGGATCTCGCTAATTGCGTTCATTATCTTACCTCGGCTTGCCTCTGTGGTCATAATTATCCGCTCGGTATATACCTACTGTGTATAATCCCGGTTGGTATAATGAAGGCGAATTTTCAGACAGCATCATCGTTTCATTGTTCAACACGAAGATTCAACATGAGCTTTGCGTGAATAAGAGAATTGTTACCAATTCAATAGCTTCCAGTTTTCCATTGAATTTAACGCGCGCTTTTCATGCACTTCGTCCAGCGGGTAATTGCAATTTCTAATTATAACAGCTTAGTTCACGAGTGATTATGGATTTCTAGCTAGCAAGACGGAAAAATACTTACGCATATCAGATTTGTAAATAATGCATTAAATTTCTTAATATATTGTCATTCCCATTAATCATTCATTTTAATTTTTTAGTGGAAAAAATTTCCATTATCCACTGGATTCAGTTTCAATGGACGAAATTTTCACTAGCAAATTGAATCTAATCGTTAATGTAACACTTTTTCATTGACAATTTTACAATCCTGCTACATTTTGGCGTGTAACATAGTTTGTGGGGAAAATGTGAAAAAAACAAATAAATAACAGCATAATGAAGTTATTCAACACAAAGTTTCGTTTCAAGTTCCTCATTATTCTTCGTTAACTAGTAAAATGTGTACAAGCACCGTTTGAGCAGCAACTGAATCAAGATTAACATCCGCGTAAATAAGTAACCGACGCACAGAGCAGCGTTTGAATCGCGATGTCGGATATCTCGGTGTATATAACCCATTGAATCATTCGAATTTAAAGTTAAAAATTGTGGACGGGTTGGTAGGTATCGATTTCTCTGTATTTATACGTAGATAAGTTATGGCCCTGGGGACAAACCGGCATCGGTGGATAAACGCGGTACACCACTGATAATAACAGTCAGAATGATAACTTTATTCCGCATAAAAAAGTAAAAAGAAATAGAAAAAAAAATAAAAAATATCGTATGCAGGAAAATGTCGACTTCCGCGACAGTCCAATTTCCCAGTCGTTCTTTAGCAGCAGGTGCAAACTAATATCTGACCGACGCCAATTTGCGACCCCGAAACGATCAAAACTCTGTTAAAAAGAAAAAAAATGGTGTCAGGGATTTACGGTTTACTCACCACTTCACCGGATGTTGAACTCGCTCTGCGTTACGATCGCTTCGATACGAGCTCACACGGTATAGTCTGAAAATCAACTGCCGAAATTGCAGATTGATCGTAAATCGATGGGAATATGAACGGATGAGGGAACCGGTAAAAATTCTCTAATTTTCGAGGGTTAGAAAATGGGGTAAATTATCCGAACCCTTTTCACGCCTGATACGGTGAACCAGGAAGAGTTATAAATGTTTAGTTTCGACACGAAACGCGGTTTGCTCAGGTAACGCGCACCGACTAAGACCGTAATTCCGTATGAAAGCCGGGCGAACAATGACGGATTCAAGTTTCGGATACCTACATTTGGGGGGATGATGAAGTCGTTACGGGGCGTTGAAACAGACAGACAACGCACTCTCGTCTCATCTCATCCCAGCCACGAAATGTCATCAAGGAGGAGATGCGTGACGGGACGAAAGGGGCGAAAGGGGCGACCGTAATTCAATCGGTGAATTAGGCCGTAGTGAAACTTACAGTCGAGGACAAACTTCGGTCTGAAACCGGATATACATATATATATATATATATATACACATCCAACGGTGTTTCGCGTTAGGTAAAATAACCTGCGAACCTTCGGATTTACGTAGGTCAAGTTTACCGAAAAGGTGGTAAACTTTATGAGGTTTCACGAGGCGTATCCAGCCTTGAGGCGAAACAGCGATAAATCTGAAAGGCGTCGAAAGCTAATCTTTACACCTCGGAGTCATACCTCCTCGTCCTTCAGGATTCTGCGCGGTGATCACCCGGCATCCAGCCGTATAACGCGCCGCGACAAGGTCGAGAAATTTACGACTCCGCCGGGCCCGTCAATAGGGTCGTTAATTCCGCGAAGATTGAGATGAGATACCTACACATGCCTATATACGTACAATAATACACATACGTACGTATGCATATATGTACATGTCTGAGTACGTGTATTCGGAAATTTGTTATGGAGGGTGAACAACGGACCGGCCTTAAATTATTCCGATGTAATTTACAACGAATTTCCGGCCTATTCTGTCCGTATTCCAAGCCTCGCGATATGCTTGCGATGTTTTTGGCAACAGCGTGGGCATGGATCAAAGGCGATTGTACTCGGTGGTTTGATTTTAGGCGTATACGGTTTAGTCGGAGGATTAACAGCGCAACAAAATTATACGGTCAAGGGTGGAGGAGTGAAGCTGTAAAGCTCATTGACTTTTGACCCTTTGTCTTTGTTTAGTATCGGTATTTTTTATATTTCTTACATATTTTTGCATTTTTTATACGCACTTAAACACCTTTTAGACTCTTGAGTGCGTATGTCATTAAAATTTTATGCAAAATAGCAATGATTTGTTTACTTATATATTTGCTATTAAAGAACTAACGTGAAAAAACTCGCTTTAAAAAAATAAATCGGTTTTTTTGTAACATGGACAGCTGAGACTCTGAATTCTTTTTTATGTATTCTCCTCACACAGTTTTATGATATACAATACATATGGTTTCAGAATTTCCTGTACGCTGGTTTGATCGTAAAAAAAAAAATTCTTATTTTTGAAATTTCGGAAAATTACCGCCACCTTCAATTTTGTAATTATGATTTCAGAATCGTAATCAGTGACCCCGAAAACTTGTATATCACCTATGATTTTCTAAATTTGTTAAGTAGAAGAATGTAACCCTCACAGGGTTAAAGATTAAGAAAATAATCTATCGTTGGCAGGGAAAAAAATTCGAAACAATTAATTCGATTTGAAAAAGTTGAATCGTTGATTAGATATTATGTGATATGCAATATACTTGAGCTATGGATCGTTTAGGAAGAAAAAAGTATTTCTTTGCGTAAGAATCATTTTGTTTATCCAATTTTCATGAATCATCACCCCTGGTTCTCTTTCAACGAATGAATTCTTTGAAGTTTCACCTGATATGAATTTTTGATATCGAAATTAAATATTCCTTAATAACACGTAAATTTACTAATTAAAACTTAACAGGTATCAATGATTACGCACATTCAACCGCTACCTTTTAACCAAATCAAAGGTTGAGATGAAAAATTCTCTCGAGATGATTTCAAGAGCATAAATTATCAAACAGAATGAGTTATATTTCGTTAAAACCGTACAAAGAAGAAAAACCCCAAAGAACAATGTGATTCTCCCAAAACGATTACACCAATTAGATTCTTCAAAGTCGACTGATTTTAGCCCGCACATTTTTTTGAGCTTCTGTTTAATCGCTCGTCGTTCGTTTCAACACGTTTCGACGACCCGATCATAGAGTTGAGGTCACTTTTAACGCGCTTTAAGCGTCGAATGAAAATTCTCGATAAAATTCGAAAAATGCATTGATGAGAAGGTTCTTTTTTCAATTAATTCGTAGAAACGAAATAAACCACGAGAGTATATCCATCGAAGATTATCGAAGATGTGCTTAATCAGGGCAGGAGACAGAATGTGAGCGATTTTCTTTCAGGGGTGAAAGACGATTAGTCATTAGGGGAGCCGGGGAAACTAGAAACCCGTATTCCCCGGGGTGTCATTCCCCGGACTCTATATTCCACGGCGTAATCTGTCACCGTCGTAACCCGCCCCGAGACATCGTCTCGAAGATGTTCGGCAAGGTTATCCAAGTATTCAAAATTTTTGCTTCAACCCTGAACGCCCTGCATCGACGTTTTACGCGCCCAAGAATTCCGCGGTAATTATCATCACCCGAGACAAACGAGCGACGGAAAGCGTTCGCCGATTCATTTCGCACCCTTCACCTGCAGCGTCAACGTCGTCGTCTTTAGTCGCTGTATATTATAGCCGCGCGCACTGTATAAATACCTGAAGGCACTCGGGACTAATACAGAGAACAAGCTGCTCAAGCCTTCGAGTACGAATGCAAAAATAATGCCCCGGAGTTTAAGGAGGAAAGTTTCAAAACGTACTGCACGAGATGCAACTGCGGATCCTTAACAATAATAACAATAATGATGATGATAATAATAATATTAGCAGCAGGGTACCCGGAGAGAAGACACTCGAAGAGATGCTGTACTTACGCTTCAAACTTCGTATTATTTTATACACGTATAACGTAAGATTGCGAATCCATGAATACGTAAGAAAGTTACCTCGTAACTCTTATGGAAATGATATAACTCAGCTCTGCAAGTTTGTATTCTCAGCTTCTCTGTTCGTCGAAATTTCTTCCTACGTATACGTGTATCTACAGGCTTTTCAATATCAGCCGTGCAAAATTGTAACGTTGCCGTTTTTTTTTTTTTTTTTTTTTGTTTTGTCTTTTTCAATTTTGCAAGAATACTTTAATAAATTCTATTAAAAATAAATCTCCGATACGACGAGGTGGAAAATTCTAAAATATCTCCAGAGTCCCCGTAATATCAAGTGCCTGTTAACGGGCCGAGTCTTTGAATCCTGGATGTGTTGTACGATCGCGAACAGGATGTTTATCACAGTGCGATAATCCTCCGGCGATGTTGCGCTGCAGAGTTTCGGATCGCGTGGATTATCGAAGCGATTACATACCTACGTAGCCGAGGGTGTAGGTGACACGCGTTAATAATTCCCCTAATTAACAACAAGCCAGACCGGCTTGTTTCGCCAGAATTCAATTTCTGCGTGAGTAGGGTCTTCTGCCATCCCCCCCCTCCCCTCCCTCTCCCTCGCCCTTACCCCCGAGTAACGTCGCAGCTGCGTTTGTTAATGAGACAAGGTGACACGTCTTTTCGAGCAATTAAGACGATTGCATTGCCGTAATTACAACATCCAATTCCACCGGTATTATCGATCCCTTATCCCCCCACCTCCTATTATTTTTCTTTCTCTCTGTTTCCCAGCTCGAATGAACTTTCCCGAGGGAGTTCATCCTCTTTGAATTAAACTCACAGCTAAAAAACCCGCGAGTTACTTTCGTACATCCGAATTTTTCTCCGTCTACGATGAATCGTCCAAATCAACTTGTTGATTATAATAAAACGACATTGATTGGGATACCGAATTCCATCGATCTAATTCGCAATTTTGTTAACCTCCCGGATTATTGTATATATATATATGTATACACGTACGTGAACCCCGCCTTTCGTAAAAATTCGAAAAAATTTCTTTTCCAACATTTCTGTCACCTTGAGAAGAATATTTATTATTATAGGCACGTCGGTTTAAAATTCGAAACGATTCAAAACTTATCGCGACAGCGGCTCGGAGAAAAGTTTTCGAAGAGGTATGTATACATGTATATACCTCGCGTTTATACTTTGCCCGCGGTGACAAATGTAATAGTTTTATATATGAAGTTTTGGAGTTTCCCCGAGTCCGGAGCTTTCAACGAGCTTTACAAATACCACGAAGACGAGAAGAAAATGATGATCAGGGGAAGGAAAAAAAACTCGGCGAATAGACCTGAGAACGTTTAATGAGGGCTTATAGCTGTAGCGAAGCCGGAAAATTGTCATTAAATTTTTTACGAATCGATATTTTCATCCCAGTATTATACATCCGTTGCAAAGAGAAGGAACAAGAAAAAATAACGGGTCTAAAGAGTGTATAGGGGGGGGGAATAGAGAATCCACGGAACCCCGAGGATGAAAAGGACGAAAAAATGTGCCAAGTTCGCACGTCGTAAAATCTGGTATGCTTGCCTACTTATTTATAACCCATAAAACGAAGCCTTTATCCCAGGTTGGACGTAATAGCAAAATTTCACCGAACACAGGCCAGCAGATTTACGTTGCTACAATCCGATACCGGATGACACTTTCGCTTTTTTAGTGAAAATGAAAATCGGGTTCGATCTCGCATCGGTGATCCATCCTGCCATAATGTAAGGATTTAATAGGAAATCGAACACTCGGTATAACTCAAGAAGATTGGTTGGCCAAAAATCGATACATTTCGTTACAATTTTTTTTTTACGATTTCCTCGCGAATTTCCTTCCTCTCCTACCTTTTCCATCCATTTTATTCGTCGCGAACTAATTAAAACTTGTAAAAATTTGTACAACGCAGTACGCGGACTGGGATTTAAATTGTTTGTAAAATATGCTAAGTGTGAATCACTGGCCATGTAGTCCTGTCCAATAATTAACAATGTGTTTGGAATAAAAAAATTAATTATATTTGCAATTAGGCTAATTGGAGTAGGATTATGTGGTGCGGAAAACTTCAGTGCGTACGTAGATTCACCAAGATGAATCTTACAGAGCGTCTACAATCATGTTTTAACTATCATCAATGACGCAGCAATATTATCATGTAATAAAGTCATCGAGTCACGAGCTATGCTAAAGAAGAAATTGCTCTTACGTAAAATTATTGAGGAACGTAAAGGTGTTTGCAAAACAAATCGCGACGATGCAATTGGAAAAATGAAATTTGAAGGGATGAAGGAAATTTTTTGACTATCCGATTCAGAGTATAATCTGAAATACGTTAATTACATTGTAGACGGTGACGGTAAAACGGACGAAAGCATAATTGACGGCCAACCTTACGGTGATGGTCAAGTGGTAGAAAAAATAACAAAATTTATAAACCATGAAAAAAACAAAAGCTCTTGGTGGAAAAGGACGACTTACCGACAAGGTCATAAATGATGTCACTTATTATTGTCGCCTCGTAATTCGTTGTCATTCTGATAACATGGACGATATGTAAAATTGTACATGGCAGGCTTGTTACTACAAATCATCACCCGTAGAAGATCCCAGAGATTTTACGTGCCCAGAAGGCATTGAATCGTGGTGTAAATCCCAACACGTTGCTGGCACGGACAATTTGGCTAGATTCGAAGATAAATCACCACTACCTGAAAAGACGTTACCGAAGCCCTTTTGTCCTACTTACGAAGACCCGTCGAAGAACGAATTGTTGGAGAGGTGTGTCGGTGAATTTACCCAAGACAACAACGACTGTATCAAGTGTTTCTGCAGTAGTCTGCCAGATGGTACCTGAATATAATTTACGGTGAAAACGATATTGATTGGAACGGCATTATATATTTCAACGATAATATTCAAGGAGAGAAGTCTAGCAGCTTTAAAAATATATGAGTGTTTGGAGAGACAGCGCTAGATATGGATCACTGACGTAGGATCAGCGAATCAGTGATGAATGACTGTGGTAAGAGAAAGCGGGATGACGATTGAAATAGATTACGTTAGACTTGATTAACAATAAACGAGAAATCTTATTTGAGAAATATGCCAGTACGACGTGTATCGCGATAGAAAGGAACGATAACTGAGGTTTTGTAAGGGCGAGAGAATACACGAATGGTAGAGATGGATGTGATTCTGAAATAGTAGACAATACGTGAGGTGAAGTATTGCGAGTACATGTATGTAAGGACGATTCCAAATGGCGAGTGAAATGAGAAAGTAACGAGTGCGATAAAATACTTTGATGCGAATCGTTCCATCGCTACTTTGCCGAAACAATAAGATGCTGGGAATAAAGGTTAAACCAACTCCATACGACTGCTGTGTTCACAAGCGTAAGCGTCGCGTGAAAAAAGCCAAGCTCAAGCTCTACCTCAGTGCTGACGTTTGAAAGAAGTGGTCTTGGTTTCAAAGTCGTCATGACTTGTAACAATTGTGAACTAATCAGTGTCGATTCTGGTCCTCTCATCAACAACAGAGCGTTCAAGTTGCCATTCGACCAATTCATAATGACCCGAGTTTGGACGAATTGTTGGAGCGGTGTGAAGAAGGCATCGGACAAAATAGCAACGAAAGCTGCAACGCTGTTCTTTGGTAAATGGCCCAAAAAACTTGTTCGAGCGGTGCGGAAATCGTAAAAATTGCTACTCAAGTTGCTGTATACCAGCATTCTCAACGATGGGTATAAAAGCGTCACGGTGATCACGAACGTGTTGAATCTGAAAATGGGACATCGCTTAGAAGGCCAACAAACTGCGTTGTAAAACCGGGGATATACGAGCTCGGAAAAACGCGACAGTGGCTCGCCAAGAACGTAGATTTTTCAAAAACAGGCCCAGTTGTTGAAACAGCTACAGAAGAACAATTATATAATGTGATTATAATGTGAACCAAACAAAGACTGCACGTGACCCGAATAATTGCATTCGTACTTTCTTTTCCGTTCATCTCGAAACTAGTTTTTCCTAAAACCCAGCGTACGATTTTTCGTTTTTTTTACAAAAAATACGGTCATGTGTTACAAAAATACAGATATTGTTACGTCGACAACTAATTTTAAAAATAAACATCGTATTTCCGGCAGCTAATTAACCCGCGAATTTGATATAGACGCAATTCGGAAAAAAGTTAATCGACTTTATATTAACAAAGGCTGGATTATTGAATGTCGCGTCTGTTATAAGAGACAATTTCAAAAAGTGCATCGATTGCATCCCTATATTGCGAGCTAAATCCAATCAAAATGATATGGCCGATGGTGAAAGGTTGCGTGAAAAGCCATAACACAAGATTCAAAATTAATGACGTAAAAAGATTACTCGAAGACGGAGTTGACCGCGTCAGAGCGGAAAATTGAACCAATTTTTCCAGGCGTGTCATACTAACGGGATGAAAACAATATCCGGGAAGTTGGTGAAATTGCGCTAATGTGTTCACTTTGACAATTTTGAAAATTAAAAAAATTCATTATTCAGGACATTCTTTTTAAGAGTTTATACTTTAAAAGATAGTGAACAAAATTTGCAATAACTACTCTCGGGTATCGAAAAACTGTTAGTATAGTATAGGAAACAGCAAAAGCGCGCAAAGAAATGTGTTTTCAAAGTTCTCTGAATATCCAAAAAATGGATACACAGTAGGCGGTAAGAACATTTGCCAGCGTGACTGAAAGGCTGTTTAATGCCCGCCACGCCTTACACTCGTCTGCGTTACGTTTATAAATGCGGAAAACTCACCCTCGCCAAGGCGACGGCGGGAAAGGTGTCCCAGGCGAGCTCAGCCTCTTCTCCGGTGTTGCCGTGACGCTGACCCGACAGGATTCGGGCGGCCGTTAGGGTGCTCAGGCCCATTCCGTCACCGACGAAGAGAACTACACCTCGGGCGACGCTCGTCGGCGTTGTGCCGGGGTTTCCGGAAGATGCTGCCGTCTGCCTAACACGCGACTCGATGGCTCTGGTCGCAGCCTCGTACCAAACTTCTCTTTCTGCAACAAACCGTCGAGGGTTCGAGTTATAGTTTGAGAATGCTGCAGGACTGAGGAAAGTAACGAAGGGTGGAAGAGGGACGAATCTGTCTATCTCCTTATCTATGTAATATGAAATATAATCTGCAGGTGCTTCGATCAATTCATCATTTCCTGAAAATCATTCTAAGAGACGAATAATAGTTTGGGCCTTTTTTCCACTTTTCAAGGAACAAGAACAAAATACCGAAGCAATTATAGGAGATGGAAAGGTACGAATTTAGCGAAATTCAAGTGCTTCTAATATCTGCGATTACCGAATTTTATCGAAAGAAGTAAGAAATTATCTTATTAATCCATTTATTTCGTTAAATTATATAAATAGAATCTAATTGTTTAATATTATTTATCAATCCATTTATTTCGTTAAATGGTGATTTTTTACTTCAACACACAAGTTTGATGCGCTGGTACTTCGTTAATTTCATCGTTGTAAATCGCCCAATTTTTTATAGTATATCTGTGAATATAGGAAAGACATATGCCAAGTTTCAGATTTTTTAAAATACTATTTAGGCGGGGGCGAAAAAAATAGTGCAGCAAGTCCGAATTCCCATTGAAATTACATGGGAAAATTCATGGCGCTTTCGCGTACTTTTTTATTCATTTATTTGCAAACTTTTTCCGCCTTGTCTGCAGAAAAATTCGAAAACACCCCAAATAAGGACCAACCTAATATATAATACGTATACAGACCCTTTTGCCACTAAAATCGCGTTTTTTATGGTTACGATCTTACGCCATTAGACCTGCGAGATATTCCAAGGAACTAAAAACTGCTATTGCCATTGGATATTAGGAACGCGATCGTCCTCCAATCGCCTGGATCGCATAAAAAGGCTGAGCTTCTTTCTACATCCTGTTATTTTTTCGCGCGCCGACCCAATTGAAGTTCGAAGAGCTGATATTCTCTTCCGAAGGAATTCCCCTCCCTGCGTTTTGACGGACATTTCGAAGTCTCGAAGAAAGGAGAGAATCTCGGCTCGGCTGACCGGCCGACGTAATTCCGGGTGTCGACGGAGGGACGTTTTGTCGGCGACGCGACCCGCCCACGCTCAAGATTATTCGAGTCTTTGATTCGATTCAATCTCTTTCACACCCGGCAAGCACGTAGTTCTGTACGCGATGAACCAGAGCACAGAGGGTCGGATTGCCGAGTAAAATTTCGGACACGATTCGAGGTCGATCGAATATCATTCGTCGAAATTGCTTTTTCACCAGTTTCCGCATGGAACAGGTGTTACAAACGTAACGCGGAAACTCTCTGCAAGAAGGTCCAAGTTCGTTTGCGTATTCTTCAATTGTTTATAAACAAATTTGACGAGTGACGATATACAAGCTTAGGCGTTCGCGTTAGAAAAGAAATCCCTGTTCAAAAAAACATATTTCATTCACTATCTTTCTTTGTACGTCTCTGCAGTCAGATTGATTATTTCCTTAGTGACGTACATAATAATCTAGTTCCGCTTTTGAATTTCAATCGCGAGATGAAGTAAAAACGAAAATGTACAAAGTTCTTCGACTCGAGCTTTTCACACTCCTATTGAAATTATACTCAACAGCTGAATGGAAATATCAGGTTGCGAATTGAGAATTAACTAAACTACTATGGAAGCTTTTTTAGTAATTGTGGAATGTCGATTGTGTACCAAAGATGAAAATTTAAATAAATTGGAATCCCTGAGGGATTTGCAAATTGTGATGTCCCCCACTCGAATAACATTGTGAAAATTTGGAAATCAAGGTAAAATAAAACAAAATAAGCAACCACACGTGACACGCATGCAGCGTAACGAGGGTTGGAGGATTGTGTAAAGGTTTGATTTTCACCCGATCGTGAATTTCGGTTCGATGTTTGGGCGGTTGGATTATTTAACGGATGCCATGAAAAGTAGGGGGCCAAACCGCAAACACCTGATTCCTCGATTCCCTCGTTTATTACACAATTTCAAGACCGTCGCTAACCTCTGACCTGGGTGGGGATTCCTAATTAGGAATCTTTCTCCTAAATTTCCTACTATACAGATGGGTGAGAAATTTCCGAATGAAAGCCTGGTCTCAACCTTGTTTCCGGGCGGTAGTAAAACTGAAGAAAAATCAGAAAATAGAACGGTGATAATGTCGAATCTTCAGAGACGTGAAAAGTATTACAAAACGTAAAAATTTGATGCATGGAAAAGTCGAGATGTAGAAAAATGAAGAAGTGTAAAAGGGGTGGGATTGAAATTCCAAATTCCGAATTTTTTGATGGTCAAACTGGAAGTAAAGAAATCAAACTGACGAAACATCAAAGTTTCGAATGGTCGGAAGCCCGACGGTTAAAAGTTGCGAAAGTGCAAAGTTCCGGAAGGACAAAATACCGAAAGGGCGTAATTCCGACAAGTCAAAGTTTGATTGATCGAAGATTTTCGGTTCCGTGAATTTCTGCCTTGGTGAAATTTCACCACTTTGATCTATCTTTGTTTCGTATTTTCGATATTTTTACGTTCGGAATCCTGGTCATTCCGATTTTCGGTATTTCTGATTTCTTACAACTACTCGTTGAGTAAACTATGCTGTAGGGGTATATTTTAATATTCGAAATTTTACTCTATCGAAACTTTATTTTTTTGGAACTTTCTTACCGTAACTTGAATTTTTAGAATCTTGCTTCGAATAGCTTTCTTGTCTCTTCAAGTTTGACTTCCTTACTTTAAGTTTCGCCACGAAATAATTCCTAATTATTCGCACTCGGATCTTTTCAAATCCGTCACCTCAACCCCGTCCCAAATAAAAGTAACAAGGTAGAAATTTCAAAACGAAAAAAAAATAAATTTCAATGTTCCGATCGCTCAAAGTTTTTATCCCCGACCCATGACAGCTCCCCTCTGAACTACGAGCTTAAAAAAAGCTCGAACGAACATCCGAGGAGCGATTCGATGCTGGAATTAGCACTCCCTACGGAGCAGAATCCTGTGGCCGGATAAAGGAGTCGGTTGAATTGTCGCAGGATCCGAGCGTCCAAGCGGGCAAGGACCTCGGGCAGTTCTATTAATCCCACTTAGTGGTCCGGGGTCCGAGAGATACGTACCTCCTGCCTCGAAGACGCGACGCGGAAATAGCCGAGGGACGAAATTCCCTTCCCTACGTCTATAAGAACAAGAACAATGCAGCGTACGCGGAATATTGTAGCGACAATTCCGTACCTACCGGAGGTATTATCGGTGTAACGTGCGACGGCGATGGAGGGAGTGAGGGAGTGAGGGAGGGAGCAAAGGGTCAAGCAAGGGATGCTCCAGGACAAGTAATTCAAAATGGCTGATCCGACCACCCGCGGGCAACGCCCGGGACTGTTTTCATTTCTCAGTTGGTTAGACCGGAAGTAGTTCTCATACGCTCTGCGGAGCTTGGAAAATCCAATAACGCTGATGGCAGTTCCGGGATGTGTAGGGTATAAAGTCGTGTATAATGTTACGCCGCTTGCACGAGTTCCGAGCTTTTATCATTCTCGATCTTCGATTCTGACCTGATTCTTACCCCGCGCGTTTCAATTTTCAAAGGGGTAGAATGTTGTAATTTCTTTCTGGAGAGCATGAAAATAAATGAACTCCGTCCTTCGATATGTCGACGAATGACGTCGACGAATTGTCATACGTTATAAAATTCTTGAGAGAGGACGTGATGAAATGAAGATTCAAAAAGTTTCATTCGAACTATTCCAGTTATAATGACTAAAAAAATCTGGTACGTAATAAAGGCAATTTTAACTTTCAACAGTTCGTCGTATCGTCAATATCAGAAAAATGACGTTACTCTACCATTTTTGAATCGAAAAAATTCCTACTGTTTGACTAAATCTGATGAATAATAACTCGTTTCATTCGCAAATAAAAATGATGACTGTAGTGTATTATTTTGTGCTGAATAAAAACTAACTTATAACGATTGTTCAAAGTTGCGTCAAATGTTTTCTACCGTCCCATAAACTTGAGAGAAAAATTTGTTCTATACAGTGAACAAAATGAGGTTACTTTTCAATAAAATCGGTGGTTTTTCTAGTGGAGAAAAAAAAAAAAAAAAAAAACCAACCAAGAAAACAACACGATTTCCTAAAGTTATAAGTAAAAAAAACGTGATTGCAGTTGCAATTTAGCGTTTAAAATTTTTCTTTTCTCTACGGATCACAAAGAGACGTTTCTTTAATCTAAATTCGAATCGATTAGCTCAAAACTTTTGTATAATGCTTTTACAGGTTCCAACAAATTTTTGGTACCACGACTGTACGTCTTGTGCGACTTCAAACCATCTTCCACTAATGGGAAATTAGCAAAGTGAGAAAGAACCGCCGTTTGCAGATTCGCTCACGGTAGGTGTATAGCTTATACTCTTTGCATGCAGGCGTACACGAGAAATTAGAATTACGAAGTTAGAGAGCGGCCCCCAAGGCAGTCACGAGATGGGCGATGTGAGTGGAAAGGCCTAATGGTGTTGCAAAAGCTGGCGTGTATCGCCCGGCCCATTGTTGAGATACCACGCGGACAAGACAACTTTGGCGAAATTAACGTTGCTTTTTGTCAGAATTAAGGGGGGCTGCTTTTGTCGCGACAAATGTCGCACGTTACGGCGAAAGTGCGCAATAACGTGAAATCAGCCGCCTCTGAGACGGAGTTTTGCGACGCGACGTCTGAAAGCCCAGCTCTCCAGTTGCGCCAAGGAAAAATTATGAACGAAAATAAAAATGTCGCTTCGATTAAGAATTAGATTGCTAGTATTTTTATACCGTAGATTTGAGGGGTTTAGTTGACTAGTAATCGTTGACAAATATTAATTTTAAATTGGGTATTTGTCAAACAATTATAGGAAGTGAGCTACGAAGATCCTTTATAATATACATATGCAAAAATAGAAAATACTGAAACTATAAGCAGAATCTTAAAAATCGATCCTCCGTTTAGAATCTCCTCAAATTTGTTAAAAGTCTGTAAAAGTAGATCCGTTCGTTTTCATTCTACGCTGGTTAATTTCATTCACCGAAACACTTTCCTTGTTAGCATCGTTGAATATTCGATTCAAAAATATTCTTCTAATTAAAACGAACCATCATAGAGTAAAATCGAGCAAATCTACTGGATTTCTAACAATTTTGAAGCAACATAAAACTAAGCATCGATATTCAAGCCTTTGCTCGTAATTTCAGTAGGTTTTCCATGAGCAAGGAGTGAAATATCGGTGGAAACAAATACAGGGTTTGTGTTCGCAGCCGTCAACGAGCAAGGGCATAAATCGAGCTTGCGCCTGGCGCATTCCTTCGAAAGCCACGTACGTACCTACTTAGTTTGCCAAACTTTTTAATAAGCCTTGTTATTTCGTTAGCGAAAAGTGTGAAAAGTGAAGTAAAATAAAGAAATGGTGTGAAATGAAAATCGTGCTCGGGATACGTGTCGCTTATACGTAGGTACGTATGTACGTACATACGTTGTACGTATACTTATGTATATAACCTCGGTGTTAATACCGCATGGAGCAGGTTCACGCCAGGCATAATATTAGCTGCAAATTGAAACTCCGTCCGGCTTTCGACGTTCTTTAATAAAAACTTTGCCACGTGCAGGCCGCGTCGCTTGCACCGAACGCCTGTGAACATATTAAAAAACCTGACAAGTCTCATTTCGAAAATAATTAATTTACCCCCCCAGGGTATGTATATTTTAAATTTTACCGTACGCGCAACACGATTCTTTTCGCTGCCTGACTGCGCGCGTGTATCGAGCGAATTTCGGTTCTTTTAAACCGCGAACACGGTTTTCGATTAAAATCGTACTGCATTCATCATTGACAGTTACGAATCACCGTGATAAAATAATTTCATTTTCCATCCATTCCCCCTCATTTTCTATTCCCACAATGTTATCAACTTGCGTATCACGTGCGATAAACAATTAAAATACAATTTACAAATAAATTATCATCTCCCGCTATAGCGTAATGTACTACGACAATGTTTTACGATATTATTACGCATTAAAAATATTGAGTTCTAATATTTTTCCACAAGCAATTTAGGAATCTAAATCTTATTGTCCACAAAAAAGCTCTCGTACAAAGCCTAGGAGAGTCACAAATCCAATAATTCATATTTATTTACCGTATAAAGTAACATATCGTCTCTCACGCTTCATCGAAAGTTGAATAAGTGAAAAGCGAAGAAAATAAAAATTAAAAAACCGAACACCTTGGCGATTTGAAAGAACAAGAGATACCGATAAAAATGACAGGGAGAGAAATGTGGATATTTCGAGAGGCTGGGAGAAACGATCAGCGCCCCTCCCCTTTTGATAAGGATAATTGCGTTATCCAGGTACTTTATCCTTTAGTGGTACGGGGGAGGAAAATGGGAATGACGGGGTGGGGGAGGCATCTGGACCTGTACCGAGTTCGAGATTGGATTCAACGTCCTCTCGCAAGCCACAACCCAATTTGATCAGTACACCCTGGTGTCACCCTGTGTACATATACATGTAATACTACTACATATACCACAGAGCCTAATATATCTTGAAACCGAAATTTCGAGTCACGTACACACGTGTTTCTGTAACCCAAACGGGCCGAACTCTTGCCATCGGTTGGGCGAATATCCGAGTTCCGGTTGCACGGATCAGAAAATTATTATTTTCCATGGAAGTGGAAAACGTGTTTTTTTTTTCTTTTCTTTTCTTAAACAAAAACTAGGTCCGCCTACTCGGTTTCATATTCAGCAGTACGTGGGAGAGAAGAATGAAAATACAATTTACTTTTTTCGTGTTAAACTTTTTCCTGATTTTTTCGTCCCTTCCTCGCACTCTCCCTTTTTCTCATATTCTTTCTTTTGAGGATTTCATCTCCAGGCCTGATCCTGCCTCTCCCTCCTCATCCTCCTCCTCCTTGCCAGCTACTTTTAAGATTTTCGCTTTGATTGGAGCTTGATTGTTTTCCCTACGCGCTTCAACTGTTATGGAAATTGAGACACATCCGGATATCTACAGAGATGAAATTGTACCTGAATTTACTAAGTGTATATGTCAGGGTGGAAACAAATTCTGTCAAGAAATGAGCGTTTCATATTCAGTAGAAGATCGTGCTCATTTGATTGTTAATTTTTTTAAAATAATTTAAATTTATGAAGAAACAAGTTTTAGTATTTCATTTATTATTTCTTTTTTGAGATTTGTATCTAACCCAAAGATCGCAATCCGTAATTTTACGATATATATATATCGAACGGGAATATTATTTTCCTAAATTAAAAGATCATACTAACTTGTAACTATTTTGTAAGACGAATTAATAATAAAAAAAAGTCGTTAGATACACGTCTGAAACATCAACTGGATGCTTAATATTTTAAAAGCGTGGGTCTTCTTTGCGACGTAAATTGATATTTTCATTGATGCAAGCAATAAAGTAAGTTTTTTTCCTCACAGTACTTCGTAAATGAAAAAATAAAAAAAATGTACAAAAACGAAAAATCGAATGAGTTCGATCTTCTACCGAGCTTAAAATGCTCATCTATCGACAAAATGTGATTTTCTTTCGAAACTGACTGTTCAGGTACATTTTTTTTCATCTTAAAACTTCATAGTGTATATACTGGTTTTCATACAACTACAATTTTCAATATCTGATCACGTATATTGTTATTTACCGACAATCACTTTGCTTTGGATTTGCAGAGAAATAATACTACTCGATTCGCGCACTCTTTTCTCTAACTGTACAATAACAAGCATTGAAAAAAATAAAAATTTACCGATTCGCTAATGGAAAAATATTTACACTCGGACGTTTCCGTAAAATTTTGTTTTACTTCCATTACCAGAAATTTTCGTGTAAAATTAACGCTTGAGAAAATTATTTCGATATTAGCAGACGAAACGTAAACAGTAATTTAGGAAAGATGGATTCCAGAAACTTGTACGATAAGTACATAACTGTCAGAGCAAATATATTAAAGACTACAAATTAGTTGAAACTCTTAGAAGGAATGGGCTAAAAACGTTACAAATCAAAATTCAAACTCTGACAACGAGCAGTAAAATTTTCTAGATTCGTGCAGAAAAAATCCTTTTAGCAACTAGATACTGGCCAAATATTGTAATGTGTAATCGATTGAAGAAAAAAAAAATATATATATATGTATATAAAATATTTAATATATATTTTCGATTGAATTTTGCAGTAAAAAATGGGGAAACATCCTTATCACGACTGAGTCTTGAATAATCTACAAAACTATAGTACGAATCGATGTAAGCGCATAATAATACATCGTATATTCGTCGAAACATGTTGGAAAATGCAATTCAAGAAGACGTGGCAATTTCTTGCTCGACGTTAAGAATGTAACACGTGTCTAAAAAGCGTTGACAAATTTGTCAGGAAACGTGCAAGGGAAGTAGCTCCGCGTTCCATGAGATCGAGGTCAGTTTTTGGATGAGTATAAAGGGAGGGATGAAAAGAAGAACGAAAGAGAAGATATCTGATTATAGTGGAGAATACACGACGGCTCAGGAACGAAGAAGGAGAGAGAGAGAGAGAGAGAGAGAAAGAGAGAAGAGAGTCGGTTCATTTCATTCGACCATTTTGGCCGGATTGGAGTTTCGATGAAAAGAATCAACGACGGAAAAAGAAAACCTGATTTTCCAGAGACGAAGGTTTTCCCAGTTTTGACGGTCCCCCAGAGACGAGAGAATGACGCGTTACAACGACGTTGCGAAGGTCGTTAAAATCCCAAGAAATCCGTCCGACTGTATAAAAGCTTCGCAGTAATATCAAGCGTCCGAAAGTAAAAAAGTAAAAAATAAAAAAATTCCGGCTCAATTCCGGAGGGAAATATAATTCACCACGCGTACGACGCACATGTGCCACACCCATCTGAACTTGGTTTCGCATCATAAGAGTAAAGCGAGGCCGCCCACCGCACCATAAACTTGGGGACCGATATTAAACGCGTTGAAAATTGGTGCGGGTAACAACAAGTGAAAATTGTCGAATGGCTCTCAAGCTGACGCCGTCGCGTCCGTTTCCAACTTTTGCAAGCATTGGCCGCGCGTACGATAAAATAAAAAAAACGTTGTCAAAATTATACCTACACTTTTTAAAAATCTACCATCATATATAACGTTAGGTTAGGTTAGGATATTAGGTTTGTTTAGGATTCGCAACAAATTCGGCATGCAGAATTGGTTACGCGATATTTTATTACCTCAATCGTTGTACGTTAGACTTTATCAAAAAAAATCGTCTGGTTTTTTTTTTTTCAAAATTGAAGCAAAAAATATTGTTTCCAGTGATGTTAAAAATGATGCTGTCCAAGTTGCGGCTCTTAATATTATTATTTCGAGATACCTTAACGCAGTTTTCTATTTACCATTTAAATAACATGGGAACGTTTTTGTTTAAACTTTGAAATCTTACAACTCGTCGACGCATTAAGTGTACCGATAAGGTTAAAACGTATTTTTGTAGGGATTCGAACGCTCTGCAAAAAAAGGTCTGCCATCATTTTGTGATAAATCTACTCTTTAAAAAGTTGTCTTACGTTAAAGGTCAACAAAGGACCTTATATAATGTTTGAAAGAGTAGATTTATCATAAAATGATAGCAGACGTTTTTTACAGAGCGTTCGATTCTCTACAAAAATACGTTCCAGCCTTATCGGTACACTAATGCGTTGACGGGTTGTAAAGTTCCAAAGTGTAAAAAAAAATTCCAATGTCATTGAAATGGAAATAAAAAATCGCGACGAGGCACCGCTAAAATTTAATATCAAGAGCTGAAACTCGGACGGTATCGTTTTTTCGCCATTTCAAACAAGATTTTCGACTTGAAACAAGACAAAAAATAGTCCATTTTTTTTTCCAAAGCGTCCAATGTACTCGAATCTTTGAAAATATTTTTCACAGAATATCGCGTCGTACAAGAAATTATGCAATATCATAAAAATCGATAAACGGTTATCGAGACTGTCGAAAGGTTGATAATTTTCGATAAAGATAAAAATAAAAAATGTGTAGTAAATTTTATCACAGCCATTAGACGAGCTACAAGTAGAAAGAAAAATTTTCGTGTTTTTCTCCCGACCCCGTCAGTTTTGTATAATTTTATCATCGGCGCGCAGATCGGCCTTGCCGATTACTCAATTCCGTGGCTTTTCGCACAAGTAGAGCTGAAATTTCTAGGGTCTATGTAATAAGATACGGAAGTGTAACGGATAGCCGAAGGCTCAGGACTCTCCAAGATAACCCGACGACGCGACGGTGCCCTCAACTTTTCCCAAGGAGAAAACACACGCTTGAGTTTTACGCTCACGGGACAGGAGTAGGATACGCCTCTGAATACATTTCCCTCCAGTTTGTTAGCGGTTTCTTATGCAAAATGACGGTACAAGTAATTCGGCAAAAGGGAGGAAAAGAGGGTTAAGGGTTGGAAGGTAAGGCGAGGCGGGCTTGCGGACGAGAAAGACTAGGCACGTAATTTATCTTGCCTCATAAATTAGGGCAAATATCAAAAGATGCGAAACATCCCTTTACATAGCCAAATTTTCCAGGAACCTTTGGCGAAATGTAATATATTATTTAACGGATGCCACGCTTCTTATTTTCTACATAAATAGCTAGATATTTCGTACAATTTATATATTTATATGTGTTTATGCGTAAGTATATACTGAAAACTCAAAGCGTACGTACGCGAAGACCGTATTATTCGATATTATTTTCATACGTCTCAAAACAGACGTAATGTTTTTTTCACTCCAAATTGTATACAATATTATACCCTAATTTTACATTTTTCAGTTTGAAAATCGAACCCAGTCTTCATTTCTTTTCAATCAACACGATTCGCCAAATATTCCTCCGTTTTTTTCTTCACGATAATTTCACAATTTTCAAACGTCTAATAAACTGCTATTAGTAATACTTTTCTTCGTAGTATTATTGAATTTTTCTTTGAAGGAAAACAATTTCGTTCCACGTAATAGCAGAAGCATTTTTGTGCATTCAAAATTCGTAGAGTTGACTTGAATGCGATAACGATTACGAAAAATCAAGTTTCCTACCGTGTTTTAACGTTGACGGTAAAAATTTTACACCTAACAAAACGTGGCACTTTTCAAGTAGCGTGTGAAACGTACGTTTTAGGAAAGTCACAATATACGCTTCGATGAAAATACTTTCGTATATGTCGACAGACTCAGGGAGTAGACAATATTGTAATACCTCATGGAATATGAACATGCCGTTGGTATAATTGAAAATCTTTTACTGCAAGGGGAGTCGAGGTTGTCAATTTCCTGCCCGTTTTATAGCCTCAGCTAGTCTAGCCGGCGCTGTGTGGTTTTTTTTTTTTTTTTTTTTATCATTATTATTATTATTATTATTATTATTTTGTAGGCGACATTGTTTGATGGAAGTCGGTAGAAAAGTGACAGGGAATCGATTGATCGTGTCGGCAGGAATACCGCGCGCACTTCGAGAGAAAACCAGAAAGGAAATTTAACGGATATTCATTTCCACTGTATACCTATACAAGCACTCAAAACATTAGGTTACGAACGATTCCCGATCGCCTGAAGAATGGAATCAAATCTCTGTTCGGACAACTGATAAGTCAACAATATATTTGTACATATATATATATATATGTACGTATATGAAGTTGCCGCAGACTTTTCCCCTATCGCTTTGGTCATATTCCATTATTTCGAATGACTCGATTCTTTGCTTCTCTTTTTACACGTCTTTTTTCCAACGCCACAATGTCACGAGGGTCACGAGGGTCCTTCTGCGATTGTCGAATCGCAGTCGGACCGCCGAAGTTCGGCTACGTTTGTCCGAAAAAAAAATATACACGTTCATGTAAATTGTGCATAGAATATAGATGTAATGTATTACAGAAGGTAGAGTTCGTCGAAGAAACTGCCGAGGTACGAAAATTACGCATAGCACGAATATATACGACAGTTGAGATCCTCGAATTTTTCCCATTCGAATCGAATCGCATAAATAATAACCTTAAAAATCTGGTTCTAATTCTCCTTGAAAAATGTTACACTTTGTATTCGAAACCATACGCAATATTGTCTTTAGACTGATGGAAATTTGAACGACTATAATATTGTCGTGACGGTGGTAATTAGCTTGTCAGATTTTATTGCTCATTGGCGGTTAAATTCATGGAAAATTTATTTTTACAAGAATTTCCATCTATAACCAGTTCCGACGATTCAACGAGTGAAGATAAATACGGGACGAAAAAGTCAGTCTTTGATATACCGAAACTTTACTGCTCGACCGAGGTTCAATTAGCTCCCTTTTGGCCTCGCCGCGGACACCTTGCGGTCAAACTTTGACCATTTCTCCGCGAACGTGGAATCGTGTAGTTATCTATAGGACAAGGGCAGGTACGGTGGACTTTGAGTATGGAGTGAAATGCAAGGTAGAGAAACGAGGGACACAAAGCGAAAACGTGACTCGAGCAATTCTCGGCATCCGTAAGGTTATAGAATATTACTATTGAATACACTGAGTTTCGATTTTAGTACAATAATCATATGAAGGAATATTGAACGATTAATTAGTGTGTAATTCGTTACTTGAGATTCTAAGCTTTTCCAAAACGCTGTGTAAAATTTTATACAGAATCGAAATTGCTCCGCTGATCTCTCGATAATTGTGAAAAATTTGAAGAATAGAAAGGAACAAAGCACACTTTCTACACGGACAAGTTCTTCTGGATATTTCTTTATTTTTTTCCTTTCTTTTTTTCTTGATAAATTTCTTCATCGCTGATGGTAAAGTCGAGCATAATACAGATATCTGCGTAGCAGCTTATCTTCGCGCTTTTATCGTAACTTGCAGGCCTGTATTTCGGATCGATCGTTACACATTTTTCCCCCCCACGCAAAGAGCGATATTTTTATACGTTTCGGGGCGCCATTTCGCGTGCGACACGGGTCGAAGGTACACATCTGATATTCTTGATGAGTTCTTCTGCGATCCTGCACGCGTATCGAAACACACGCAAACACACAGATCCACAGGCCAATGAAGACGGCTCTCTTCATAAATGGACTGGTGTGGAAAAGTCTGCAGGGGTCGCGACATCGGATATTCTCTCTCTCGTTTCAAGATACACAGCTTGGAGGGTATAACTACTCTCCTTTTATCCCCAACGCAGCTCCCCAAAAAGTAATTCATATATATATATATACGATGTACAGATGCTTGAAATAGAACGTGTATGAATGTGCGTATAGGTAAGTAAGGGATGCAAATTGGTATGGCGACGAAGACGCAAAGTTCATCGTCAAACTTTTCTGCGGGTACGGAAGTAGGGAGTAACGAACAAACCTCGAGTATAATACCTATGGGGAAAAAGGGCGAGAAGAAGAAGAACCCGAGCGTGCATACGATATATACGAGTATGTATACACATAGGTATAAAGGACTCGAAATTGTCTCGAAAGACATTTATTTACCCGAGAAGCGGTGAGACGGTTAAGAAATTAGAATAAAAGAAAATATACAGGTGTACGTGTATATATACGGAATGAAAGAAATGAGGAGAAAAAGAGAAAGGAAAGGAAGCGGATGAGGAAACGTTCCGAATGACGGGATTTGGTTCTTCCCAACTTTGAAACCGAAATTTTAAAGCCTTCTCGTCAGACTATCTTGTATGTATATATATGCGCATAAATACATACACAAGGTCTTCGTATAAATACAGTATGTAATAATGTACGTGTATGTACCTCTGTTTTAGCATGTAGATGACATTCTCTGCATGTACCTATACATATAATATACATATATATTAATATTAGACTGGTTCGAAAAAATCGGCGCTCATCGCGGATTTATATTTTCCATCTAATTGCTATACGAATTTTTTTTTTTTTTTCTTTAGAATTGTGTAGCTCGCAAGCCAATGAACAAATCCAAATTACTCATACGTGTTTTTGTAGGAAATTTAACACTCTACAAAAAATGTATCCTATCATTTTTTGATAAATGGACTCCTTCCAAAGTTATTCAAGCTCAAAGTTCAATTTATAGTGAAGTAAACAATTTTTTTTTTTTTACGTTATGGCAAAATGTCAAAACTTATTACTAAATGTCATTAAACTTTTTTAAAAAATTTCCTAGTTTGGGATTTTCTATGAGGAACGAAGTCGGTTAAAAATTTTTAATTTGTAAAGTTTAACGAATCTATACGCATGTAAAAATATGTACGAGTCATTTGAATTTGTTTATTAACTTGTGAGCTATAAAATTCTAAAGAAAAAATTTCCTGTGCTATTTAAACGGAAAATAGAAATCCGCGATGAGCGACCTCTAAATATTAATATTAACAGCTCCGCTTTTGACAGGCATCTTTTTTCGACCCCTCGAAAGTATTTCGGAGGGGATTTTGAAAAAAAAATAGTCGATTTTTTTGATCCAGTCTAATAAGCATATTGGTTTTGAATTTAATTAAGGAAATAATCAATGCTCGAGATCAGATTTCGCGTCTCAGTCGGTTTTTCTTCTCTAATTTTGACCTGACTTAAATTACAATTAGGTTAACTCAGCTTTGAATAGTAAAAAAAATGGCCGGATTTCTGCAGTTATATAACCACGTATTCTCTTTTGCGTCAAGAAAAGCAAAGCGACGTAGAGAAAAGACAGATCTATGTGCTCAAATTTATTTGAAGGGCACTTGCTTTTTTTTTTGGTACTACAAGTTTTAAATTCCGACCGTATTCGATACATTTCTGAATTATACGAATTCCAATAAGCTCACAGAGAGGATTCTTCCAATATTTCATTGCGTATAATTAAAGATCATCGTCATAGAACACAGTAATAAAAATTGTTGTTTATATTACCGGCTGCATACTCTACTTCAATAGCGCTAATTTAATTTCGACGTACGACGCATTTCGAAGTTTGTTGCCAAACGAACAGTATCATCATTAATTGCACTTAACAGATGTTAATAAAATCGAGTTACTAATTGAATCGCATTCAATGGAAGCTTTTATTTCTTATGCTGCTGCGGAATTTGTGCAAGCCCGTTAGATGAAAATTGCGTTTAAAAAAGGTTTTTGAAATATGTTAGAAATATAATCCAAGACTATCGAATAGAACATAATAGAAATTGCTCGGTTCAACAAACATTATTATTATTCGAAATTCTACGTTTTCAACAAATGTTTGTAATTTTATTGACGTGTCTCCTAACCAAAAGGAATTATTACAAAAAAAAAATTCACAAAATTCGTTAAGATAGCGAAACAATTCGCGTTCATAAATTTTACATTGCGATTTACGCAGTCATTTTTCGCCAATCACTTCCGTTACTGATACAGAAACGTTGTTCCCACGATTTTCATTTGCGTAGTAATTTCACCGTGTTTCTTGCCGTGGAAAATCAATGACATTTATTTTTTCACGCTCGAATGGAAGTCCGTATCAGTGAAGATATTTTGCAAGGTCTGCGGCTGCTGAACCAATCAAATATCTACAGTGACTACAGACATCTACAGATTCACTCCAATTTGCTATATTACAGAAATGACGAATATAATTATCTAGATCAAATTACAGATTCCGAATCAACAGGCTTGCGAGAAAAAAGAAAAAAGAAAAAAAAAGAAAAAAAGAACAACTTTGCTATCAGCGAGTGTAAGAACAGCGTCATTTATTTTGCGATTCAATTTCAAATTAAATGATTCGCAGATTAGAAGTATAACGAAAGAATTTTCCATTCATTTATCTCCGCTTAATCCGACTATAATTCTTACCGACAATTTTGCAATTTCAATTTAATTAAACTCAAAGTGCCATGCCGTGGGAAAAATTATTCAAGAGCTGCGGTCCCTTTTTATCTTCATGCGTCGATGTGAAAGCAATTTGTCAAAGTCAGAACGGAATGTATATCGCGTGCAGAAATATAATTTTATACATAGATACCGTGTACCTCAGCTCACCGTATACGTAATACAGATAAGTGTTGTGAATTTTTGAATTTTCTTTTGTTACTTTCTTTTACTTGTTTGTAATGCTTTCTCACTGTCAGACCCAAATCAGTCACTTAAATTCAAAGCTCAAGAGATACGGCTTGATATTTCACAAAATAAAAATTGGTCAGACAACGCTTGGAGTTTCAATTCGAACAAGAGAGAGGCGGTCGGAGTTGAGTGAGTGGAAAAAGATGGAATAAAAATGATGAATATTAACGATTGCAAACTGATGCGAGAGCCGATTTCATAAATTTATATATATATATAAGGTTCGCAAGCGAATCGTGGGTTATTGGTACGAAACAAGATGAAAAAGAAAAAAAATTACCTCTTTCGCAACGTAAAATTTCTCAAACTCGGCAGCAGTAATGTATAAAGTATAACATCGCAATTTCTTTTTCAACTTTTAAACTTCCGAGACTTTTGGTTGACGCCAGCTTCTTCAAGTATAATATCTTCGCTGGGTAGCGGCGAGTATATGTATAGCTTTTCTATCTTCTTCCCACGCAAAGAAGAAAGAATTGGCGTGGAATGGCTCAACCGGAGTGAAAAGTTATTTGCACCGAAACGCGTTTCCTGTTCTTACACCAATTTACATACCGAAATTGTACGTGTACACAGGTATTTTATTTACAATATTATTATACGATTCAATTTTGAAGTGGCATAACGCAAAAAGTTCCATCTCCGTGCAATTTGTATAATAATTGTTGACGTGCAACGTTAATTGACAATGTTAAATATAATACAATTAGTCAAAGGCGAGGGAAGAATTTTCTTCAACTTCTCTGAGTTCCGTTTCCCGTAGATGTTTATAATAAGTAGCTGAATTGCTACAATGAAAATAAACTGTTCACAACAAGCTGAGACTGAGCTACTTTTGTCATATTATTATTATTATATAACGTTTGGAATACTATTAATTTTCTACGTGAAGATACATTTCTTCCGTTACAGAAAAAAGGTATTTTTCTTAAGGAAATGAGAAGAATTGTTCCAATCGGAATTCATTGAAGAGAAAATTTTAGATCGTGAACAAATGTGGACATAAAAATAACTACATTGATTTCCTTCTTCGCTGGATCGTGAAAAATATTCTCAGTGAATTGAATCGTCTGTGATTTATTTTACGTGAAGAACTTTTCGCAGCGTGTTCAAAAAGTGCTGAAATCATAATGAGGGGAAAAAAAGACACGAAGGAAAAATGGAATATTAACTCTCTAACGGGCAAGCTTCTTTCCTGTTGAAGAGAATCATTTTTCTCAGCCGCTTCAAATTTTTCACTTTTTAAAAATAGAATTTTCCAATTTTCACGCCTAAATGAAAAGTTTTTCAAATAAAATAATTCGGTAAAACCTTTCTTTAGAGTGCGTTACTATTTTAAAAATTATTTCAGGGTTTTTAAATTTAAATTGATTGATAACGATATTCGAAAAAATATTGTTTCGTCATTCTAGCAAATATGCTAAAATGACAGACAAAGGGTTAATAGTGGTTTCGAAGCATGGGGCCCAGGTAAATTGCGAGAAATCCCCCCAGAGATAAAACAATATTGTGTTTGAAATGGGCATTAGGTTTAGTTTCTCGAACAAACTCAGATCAAATCGAATATATCGAGCTTGCAAAACATCAAAGAGACTCCGAAAACTAGCGATCTACCACCCTAGGCGATTTTCGCAAACCGCGTACGCAAATGCCTCGAAAGTGTTAAAAAAAAGGAGGAAAAAAAAAACAAGGGACTAAATAAAAATGAGAACAGGAGCAAGAAAAAGCTTTACTTCAAAACTATTAAGTTTATATATATATATATATATATATAAAATCCGTGAGTATCAAAAGAAATTGAAAACCGCTTTTCAAAATACAGAATAAAGCTCAGTTGTTGCTAACTCTGGAAATATTGCATTCGTGCACAGTTTCTTTTTATGTTTGCATTTTCTTGCATTAATAACGGTTAATTACATAAGTGAATGTAAATTATCTATAAATCGTCCACAGTATGACGAATTTCGAATAACGTGAAACGATATTTTTCCAAGACAATCCTTTTTCGTTGCAACCTAGCGCCCGGATCAAGCCTCGTTTTTTCCATCAGAGTGAAAATAATGTACGATAAAAGAGGTGGAAGTCATCCGACTAAATTCTCGGCGTAAGCCGTGTTGTATAAGCAATACAAATGAAGTGTAAGAGTATCAAACGAACGAGGAGCGCGTATTCGCAGTGGTAATGAATTTATACGCATGTTTTCTCTCCTCCGTCTCCCCGTTTTCTTCCGTCTCTAAGCTCCCGGAGGCGCGAGAGGCAGGGGATGATAAAATTCGCTACCTCGGCCGGGGTTGAAATAACCGGGAAGCACTGACGGGAGAGGAAACTTGATAGTAGTCAATGCCGAAAGAAGGGTTCGCCCTGGATGAAGCGGTGAGGTGGAAGAAGAGGGAAAAGGAGGAGACGAACAAGAAGAAGAAGAAGGTGGCGGGGGCAAGTCACCCCGGGAATATCCCGCCCGATAACTTGGCCCATTACGCAGGAAGGGTCCACGCGGAATTTGGCATCCCTCCGGGAAACCGTCCCGCGTTTCTTCCCGTCCCGAAATTATTTTCATCAAAATTCACGCGCGATATATACTCACGTATGCGTAACATGTAGTGGAATTTGTCGAGTAAGCAGCGCGGCGTAAAAAAAATAAAGCGTGGGGAACGGTATGGAAAAATTTTGGTAATCGGTGGGTAAGTAAGCCGGAATTCGGGACGCTTGGGTAAATTGTGTCAAGGAAACTCGACGAGGACTTCCTCAATTTATTTAATAATATCGGACAGAGATCTCAGAGGATAGCTGCGTATTTTACCGACGATATTTAGTGATGTTATGACAATTAACTGTGCCGTTTGTATTATTCAAGACCGAGACTGAAAACCATCGTCATCCCCGAGATTCTTGACGAGAAATTGTGAGAATTGTGCAAAGGAAATCTCTGGATGTAATTAAATTATCGTTTTGATAAGAGTAATTGTTATTTCGAAAATTTGAAATTCTCTGAAATTCATTCGTGTCGCAACGCAAAGCTTTCTACTCGTGTTCTAATAACTTGACTCCTTCAAAAAGGTTAGAAAATGTTAAAACAACGAATTTAATCAAACATTTCGTTACGAGTAACGTTTATCAATTTCAACTTCGTAATAAATCAAACTTCTTCGCAAGTTCGCCTGTTTTCATATTTTCACATATTTACTCGAAGGGGGTCCCCGTTTTTATTATTATTTTTTTTCTTTACCTCACTTTTCTTTCGTTATTCACCAAGCAAAACTAGGCTTAAAAAAAAAAACTATTCAGAACTCGTTAAAAACTTGTTGTTCAATGGTAACGAATCAGCGATTTAAAGAGGACCGGACGGGTTTGGAATAAAAACCGTTTTCTCCGCGATGCGAATTATTCATTTTTCGGAGCGACTCTGGGAATAAAAACGAGAAAAAAGCACGGAGAGCTGCTATAAAAAATCGTCTGTTCCTTCTTTAAACGGCGCGGCGCCTAAGCGAGTGTAAGAATTTGGCGAAAACGCATTCCGGGGTCTTTCATCTGCTATGATGACAGTGTCGAACTTTGTCAAAGCTGCAGAATGTAGTTTTACTCCACTGGCCAATTTCTCCAAATTGACTCGTTTCCCCGGCATTGAAGTTGCGAGATTTATCTCTCGTGTTTCCCGGTTACATACACCAAAAATTATTATCGTTCCAACAGGGCAAGAACTTTATACGCGGTGTAATCAATCAAAAATAACGACCATGCTCCAATCTCTCTCTCTCTCTCCCTAATTCCTTGTTTCTCTCTTTCTCTCTCAGTATGGAAGGAAGGCAGGTATAATTTTCTCCGATATTGCACGGCAATAAACGTAATGGAACACCGTCACTTAAGTGTACAAATTTGATGATACTTCAAGATTGTCCAAGAGACGATGATATAGCTTTATACATATACGTCGTAGCGCTAATTTACCTCCTCTCAATTTTCCCTCATTCAACTCACCGCGTCAATTTATTATTTTTCACTTTACTTATCCTCGCAAAAAAAAAAAAAATGTGTCTAAAAACAAAAGATGCGCGGAAAACGTTGGTCTAAAATTCATTGAAGACTAATAAAATTTCACAGATCTAGATCCATTTATTCATCATTCCAACAAGTCTCACTTGCAATTTATCATCTATTGCACCTATACCGTATAATCCATCAAAACGATGAACGCATTGTTTATACATCTCGTTAAAAATTTTAAAACGTAAACCCGTTGAGCAAGCTCCGTTACGAGCCTCTAGAATTTTTTTTTTTTTTTTTTTATTCTAAGGCAGGTTAAAACGGTGGATATTTTGCAAACGTGTCGTGAGTGCAAAAAAGCGGAGCTACGCGGTGCGCCGAGAAACGAAAACTCGAATTAATCCGCGAGAGAAACAAGCTTTGCCCCTTTGGTAAGTACGCCGGGCTCTGTTTGCTCGGGCTGCAAAGGCGGGATCCTCGAATATCTGTCGCCCGAAAGAGATTGTGGGGTCTCTATGTACATACTTCCATATATACCGTATAAAACCGCAACGGGATTTCTCAACTGCTCCGTAGAAGCACGCGTCGAAAATCCCGGGCTAACGCTGTTCATACGTAATATACGAGGCAATGGACGACTCGTGATTTTAATTTCCGAGTACGAGTTAGTCGGGAGATGGGTGTAAATAATTTATTGGCAAAATTTATCAAAGAATTTTTTTTAAACAAATGAATAAATAAACATTGAGGGCATCAAGGAATGGTTGTTTGTCAGATAGATATCTGAGATTAAAATTCAATGCGATCTCATCTATAATTTTCAAATTCGTCAAAGTTACGAACTCGAGCAAAACTCTCCGTGAAAACTATAACGGAGTTAAGCATATTGCAGTCAAGCTTCAAAATTCACGATCTTGAAAAATTCATTCGGCTTTGGATAAAGTTTTCGAGAGAACGTTTCGTCGAGATTTGAAATTCATTTTTCAACACTGAAAGTCAATGTCTACGGATCTAGAGAAACGAGATATTTCACCCCAATAATTATCAACGCCTTGATAACAAATTTTCAACGAACAAACTTTAAGAAGATAAATATGTCTCCATAATTCTCTTCGCTTAACATCGGCAACCGCGATCGTCTGGACATTTTCGAAAAAAATATGCAGATGAGAGTAGAAACTTAAATTGAAGAGATAGACGATAATTTTTAGTTTTTTTTCTTTGTTTTTTTTTTTTTTTTGCTTTTCTCCAACTACGCTGTAAAATGCGAATCTAAATAATTTTTAATCGTTCGCGCGTCGACCGGCTCTCAGGATCTGCCTGGCTTCAGAGAAAGGCAATAAATGTAGCTTCCGAGGCAACGCTCCTCTAGTAGATTACCTCTCCCCTCAGTAAGCTCAATTAAAGTTAGACGTACATATGTGAAGTTAGGTAGATACAAAACGTACAAAAGCCTTCTGCTCCGGTGTCCAGCAGAGGTTAATTTGCAGCAAAATTTTACCCCTCCATAAACGACCGGTGTAATGGGGGGGGGGGAAGAATCGGGTAAATGTGTCTGGTTGTTTTTTCCTTGCCGGTGAAGTTTCATCCCAGCTGTTGCAGTTCGGGATGGTCGGTTGGGCGTAAGCAAGTATCTGTACGCACGCATATTTAGTTGAATAATAATACCCATTTGAGAATTGAACCCTCGTCAAAAGCTGTGACCTAGACGCCAACCCTAATCACGTGAAATCCCAAACTGCCCGTCAGGTACCGATTGCAGAGACCTGTAGTCGAAACAATATCCAAATAACAAATGTAGCTTCTTCTTCTAAGAGTGAGCGAGGAAACGGATAAAAAATAAAAAACAAAAAAAAAAAAAAGGAAAGAAGCAACTTTTAGTACGTCGTGATACGTAAAATTGTTAATTTTGTAGAGTTGTAAATGGAAAAGTGAAATTCAGTACCCTCGGAGAGATTTTGGATAATCCTTGAACAGGAGTGAAAAGTTTTCATTTTGTAATAAAGACCCTTGCACCACTTACCGAGTATTATTCGTGCCAAAATCGTTACGGAACCTTTACTCTTTTCACACTCCGGTTATCAATTTTACTCGAAATCCGAGTCACGGTGAACGCTTTCGAAATAACTCCACGGTGAACAAAGCGAGCTTTAACGGTGCGAGCGCTTTTCGACCGAACTGTGAAAGTCAAGCCCGAATCGCTGGCCGGTTATTACGCAGCTTGTAAGTGATATTCCATTCGTTGAAGGAGTCGGCTTGTACAATTGGGTACAACAACGTTTCACGGTCCGACGCGAAAAACGGGGACCCCGGGTCCCGGAAAGTCGGCCCCAGGACCTAAAAGACCCCGTGAAACGGGGCGGATTCCTGGGTGGGGGTCTAAAACCGAAAAGGCGAAAAAGTCGAGTGGTCGAGAACACGAAACTTTCGATATACGAATTCTAAAATGAAGAATGTTCAGAGTTGCGAAATTGGTATTTGGGATAAATAACCCAGTAGGATAACCGTTTTCTCGAAAGTTCGTTTAACCAAACGCTCTTTTATCTAAAAAAAAAAAAAACCAATTTTAAGAACAGTCTGCATTCCGATTGAAAAAAGCACAGAATGTAAAGATACAAAAAAATGAATGTTCCGAAATTGGAAATTGAAAGCGGCTGATACTTTCAACAACCAACGAATAACGTCGATAATCAAAGTTCAGAACGAGGAAAATATCGATCCTTGAAACGAACCGAATCTCCTGAAAATTCGGAATTTGTGAAATTCGTCAACCGGATGCTAGTTTCGTTAGGATTATCTTCTTGTATTAGACGATCGTCCGTGTCATGAAAGAAAACAAATAATGCAAAGGAATAGAAAATATATTTTTGCAATAACATTCGAGCGGTACGTCTTTTCTCCCATATGTTTAATTCATTCGATACATCATCGCGTCAAGTTGTCAACTATCATCTGTAATTCAATTTTCGGATTTTCACCCCGTCTACTTTTTGGTCCCTCGCGTTTCTGCGCCCCCGTCCCGTTTACCCGATTCTCTCCTCTCTCGGACGTAATTCAAACCTCTCACCTTGATCGCCGGCGCTGGTCAAGGCCGTAAAAATCGCGATGACGGTGATAACCGGGGGCGATAGCGAGCCGGGCCTCATCTCCAAAGCGAAGCGAGCAACTCCTACGCTTTTCCCCGGCCTGACCTCATCACCCCGCTGCGTTAACGTCGAGACTTTTCTCCTCCTGTCCAAAGGGGTGCTTTCCTTTTCCTCGATCTCACGCCTAATTTCTCGTCCCGCAACACACTTCTCGTCGCACTGAAGACACAACGCGACCGCTAACTTTCCCGCGGCACGTATATGATGCACGTAACGATTGCGGCCGATGAATTATCGGCGTTTGATCACCACCCCAGATTTCTCCGCAAGCTTCGCTACAGAGGCTTGACGTGTCGTCGTACAAACGAGCTATCCGGTGTCACCACAAAGGGGTGATTTACCACCGTCCCGATATTGAGTTCCTCATTCCCTAACGACAGCAACGAACTCATTACGAACTCGTTTCCCACTCATCTACCCTTGTTAATTTAACCCCTATTCTCGCGTTGTACGTAGTTCGTTATTAAACGCAGGAATACGCGAGTACGCTGTGCATGATATTATCAAATACCGTCAGGCATTTGCGAACGCGGAAAACTTACGTGACGCGAAATAACTAATTATTCACACGACGCGGCAACATTTGACAAAAGTTGGTAGAAACGTTTCGTTGTTTTACTCTTGTTTTTCCGTTTATTCGTAAAAATTACTATTTAAATTTGACATTCACGTAACTATCATCCGTTAAAAGTTGCGTCACAGACGAGGACGAGGAAATAAAATTCAATACTCGCGAAGAAATCCTTCACGACAGCTCGTCACAATTTTACAAAATAATTTATAAATCTTTTCACCATCGCACTTCACTTTAATGATTTGTGAAAAGAATGAAAACAAGTAACAAACAAACAGCGCGAAACACGAATCACCAAACGTTATCACGTGTTTATTATTACGTACCGACAAACGTAATTCGCGTATTTAATCACACGCAGGTTATTTATTCTGTCACAAAATTTCTTCAACGTTTACGAAACACGCTCAAACACGATTAAATTCTGCACTAAGGCACCCTGTTTTTTCGTCAGATTTATTACAGTACGTTATACGAAAACCTTAAATTTTCACTTCAAATGACAAGAGAGAGAAAAAAAAGAAAACTGTTCCTCTCCTCCGCCCGGCGATTAACAGCGATCCTACGGATAACTCGACGCCGTGTGGACGCTTACGCGACTCTGGGAGATTCGGGACCGAGCAGCTTCGCCTATCCCCACCCATCGGCGTCGCGGCGCCCGCGTGGGTGCGACGAAAAGACCACGGGGCAGGGGGGGGGGGGGGAGAAGACGGAGGTGTAGCGACAGCCGCGTTCGCTAAACGGCGACGGACGTGCGGAAAAAATGTCATATGCTACGAATGGGAGGACGGGAGATTTGTGAAAGGAGATTAATATTTGGGGTGGGGATGAAATTCCGAATTTTGAAAACTTCCGAGAGCGTGGTATTTCGAATTTTTCGACGGGGAAACTTACGAGTAAAGAAATCAAACTCTGACGATGCTCGATATTCCGGAAGGGCGTAACTCCGACGAGTCAAAGTTCCGAAAGTGCGAGAGTGAGAAAATTTGAAAATGATCCAAGATTTTCAGTTCTGCGAATTTTTGACTTGGTTAAATTTCACCACTTTGATCTTTCTTCGTTTTGGATTCACGATATTTTTACGTTCGGAGTTACGGTCATTTCGATTTTTGGTTTTCTTATATTCGCCAAAAAATAATTCGAAATTAGGCGATTTCGAAACTTTTTAAAATCGAAATTTCAACCCTGCCCCGAATATTTGCGCCCTGTGGTATAATTTTATAATTTGGAGATCGGCACCGACGATAGTCAGCGAATCGGCAACTTTTTTTCCCCTCTTTCGTTGAAAGAAAAAAAATAAATAAATAAATAAACTGTGATACCTACGAGTCGTGTTAATGTTTGTATAAATAATATATTTGCACCGCAACGAGTGGATTATTTACTTACGTAGACGGGTTTAAATTTTCAATACCTATCTTGCATTACATATCGAATGGATTATTATTACACGGATGAACCCGTTCTTTCGATTAGTTTGAAAGGATTTTCAAATTTTGCTGAACGTGGTATATGGCTTTGAGAGAATAGGTAGAATTCATTTTGTCTCTTCGCAATTGATAATCAATTCGGTTCGTTTTTGTACTAATTTTCGGATTCCCATATCTGGCTATTGTACATTGAATATGTATTTCGGCAAGCTGCATAGCTGTACTGTATTATAGTTTCTATAAACTATCGTTGAAATTTCAGTTTTCCAGACCAATAATTCTGCAAAAGAAACCATTTTTAATCATACCTCTTTGAATTTAATCGTTGGAAAGAATCCGCGAACAAGTCTTATTACTATTATATGTTAACCGTCTGTCAGGTATATTTCTTTGGTTAATACAAGAGCCTGCATGGTAGTTGTAAAATTTTCCAAGTTTCGGTACTCACAGATTTGGAGAAATTTTGAAAGATGGTAGATTCATTTCGATAATTAAAATTTTCTTTCGACTGAATTAATCGAGCCTGAATTCGAAAATCTTTCATCGAAAGTAGAACAGAACAGTTCTTCGCCCGATCGATAGATTCGTTGTTTACAATTTGCGTTGCTTCGAGTTTAAGGACAAATATCAATCAAAAAAAAAAAAAAAAACCCAAAAATATTTTTCCATTCTTAAACGTGAAACAGATCGAACTCCGAGTCCCAAAAATATTGTGAAAAATTCCACCTCGAAAGGAGTTTTCAAAATTCAAACGGGTCAGTATGCGATCCGAAATGAAGCAAGAAATAACCGTTGTGTCAATAATTCAAAGGTGTAGGGTAGAATTTATCGCCGAGAAGAAAACCGTTCAAATGAGATCCCCATTCGAGCAGGTCGTTCGTCTTGAGTGTCTGGCTTTATACCTGCAGACGATGTAATGGCCGCTATTGTAGATCTGCGTTGCTCGTTTAAACGCTAATCATACACGGGATTATTGCGCGACATTCAGCCTTGTTACATATACTTGTTGATATTTTTCTTCTGCTTCGTAGCGTTTTTATTTTGCCCTCTGTGTGTTTCGATTGCTGTATTCAACAATAAATTTCTGGGTACATATTCGACTTTTGATAAAAGACGAGTCGTTATTTCCGACCAACAAAATTGATTCTTTCATTATCCTGCCCTTTTTCCTCAACGCTTTTCCGTCCCTCTTTTTCCCCAACCCTTTCAACGGCTTATTCCCCACCGCTAGATAGTGACGAACAACCGTCGGCTCCACGATCTCCGCTGGGTTGACGGCTGACAAATACGTGGGCCGGCTGATGTCTGCGGTATTACGAAAAAAGAAAAGGAAAAAAAATGAAGGAGGGGAGAGAAAAAAGGTGGACACCCGACCGCAACGGAATCCAGGGAATCGATCGAATATATTAAGACTTTCTGAAAGCTATTTATCAGCTAAAAAAGTGCATTCTTCAAGATTACATCTTCATGGTTTACGGGTATTTGACAACAAATTCGAAATCAAAAATACTGCGACCGAAGTCAAATAGCCCGAATTAATTTAAAACGTAAATGTGAGAAGACTTCTCAACGTGAGGGGGGAAAAATATCGAATTACAATAGTTTACAACAAAGAAAATGAAATAATTGTTTATAGAGACGATGTATATTATTCTGTTGTTTAGATATACTATGGCTGATTTTTACGGCAAATGATTTTTCCTGCAGTGATCGCACCAGAATTCAGTGAAATTTTTTTTTACTTATCGTTAGTCAGTTTGTCGTCTTTAATTATTCTCCGGCTACAGGGATTTGTTTGATAAAATTCCGCACCGTCAACTTCAGTTCTTTTACATCCCAACGAAAAGCCTTGCTATTATCATTCTGTTGTATTAAAATTTTACAAAAGTGAGAAAAATCGTATAAAATATAAATTTATATTTTATTCGATTCACCTCATTTTTTAATTACTCCTTTCGCCTGTAGCTTCTAAAACAAAAGCTTGCCCACTTCTACCTTCGTCTCAAAATTGTCGTTTTTTTATCGAAGAGTCGATGAAACAAATTTAAATCCAATCAATTGAGGCTGTTCATTCGAAAATTGGGTTTCCGTGTTTTTGGGAGCCGTAAAAATCAGACCCGTGGTTCAAAAAATCTAAAATTCAGTGAAACATTATTTTTTCTTTTGTACACACTCTACACCGTGCTTAAAAATAAATAAAATCGTCGACGGCGAGGGACAGACGTATGTCGGTTTGGGGTGAAATGCCTAATATATATATATATATATATATATATATATATATATATATATATATATATTAGATATATATATATATATATCTATCGAGAAAACGGATGCGATTTGAGCGATGATTAAACTTGACCTCCGAAGTTTAGCCAAGTTCGAAAACTTTTGATACGGAGAAAAGTAAATTCATCATCACGAAGGGAGGAAGCGAACCAGCCAGTTAGCCACGGAGGAAAACGCTCTTGGGGGAATGAAATATTTAGGGCTTCGTGTATAAATTATATATACATATATTGTATATTCAAGTTGTATAATCAAGCTCTGATATATATATATATATATATTTGACACGCGGAAGATTAATTACAGGTGTATTATTAAACGCGGCAGTAAAACAGGGGAGGGGATTTAAAACTTTGCCAAATTGACATTATATTAGGCAATTTCAAGTTGCTCCGTAGCTTTCGACGAAGCACAAGGGAACATTCTTTTTCCGGATTTCGAAAATACAGAGACCGAAGTAGGTGCGAGTTTATACGCGGATATAAAGAGGGGTCTTAGCGTCCGAAGGAATCTATTTCGCCGGTTATCTACGTCGCGCTTAGCGCGTCAGATCTCGGAAAATGTAGGCGCGTGGTACCGCGGCGGCAGAAGACGAAATCCCACACTCAGTTCTTATCGCCGGAACCAGACTGGCCTATTTTCCGCCCACTTTTCCGAATCTCTTTTGTTTCTTAGGATCTTCATCCGCCGCAGGTACAAAAGCCGCGTGACTTTGGGTTTGTCGTTCGCCTTTCTCTTATCCTCGATACATCGAGTCGCTCGAAGAGTCGGAGAAAATCGTGGAAAAGGAAGGAGAAATTATTGTCGGTAGAATATTTTACTTTACGCGCGGGAAACGCGTGAGGGGAAATCGGTTTCTACACGGAGAGATAAATATGAGAAAAATTACCCTGCTGTTACTATAATCGTGATGTAAAAGACACCTGATGCAGTTTTTATTGACGCATGTTACAAAAATTATAGGTTTTTATGAAAAAAATTACTACCTTGCTTGGAAACTATGTATTTCGGTAGCACAAAATTTAAAATGTGACGACGCATTTTTCTGATGCAGCACGGTAAAAACTGCATTAAGTGTCTTTTACATCACGATTATAGTAACAGCAGGGTAATTTTTCTCAGATTTTTCTCTCCGTGTATACAACCGAAATCATTTTATCGTTATTTTGAAAACGGCGTGTAATTATCGAACCGATCATTATTTTTTATTTCAACAAATATAGGGTAGCAAAAATCCCATGGGTTTTAACTTGTTTCAAATTTTACCGCGAATTAATGGTGCTGCTGCTGCTGCTGGTGCTTCATTCAGTGTGCTTCCATAATCCGTTAAAATGCGTGCATTGTCCGGAAGCAGCTTATAAAATGCATGGAATTGAAATAAATAATTTCAACTACTGTGTGTTATTCGAAATTTTCACTGTATTTCTTTTTTTTTTTTCTTTTATTTTATCTATTTCTTTTCTCTACTGTTCGATCGGTGAAACAAGGTTGCGGGTGGCATTGAACCTGAATAATGTATCTCACTCGGAGAATTGTACTTGCGAGATTATCGGATTTGGCTGAGAGATTGTGAGAAGGAAACAAGAGAGAGAGAGAGAGAGGGAGAGAGGAAATGAAAAACCTCGCAACGAAAATAACGGGCAAAAATCGCGATTTATGTATTGAAATTTGAATAATCGAGCGGGTGACTTTTACCTCCCTCCGATATTTTTTCTCCTACTCTTCCTTGTTTCAATTCACTTTTCGTTGCGAATTCCTGTTACCACTCAGCTGATCGGTAAAATTTTTAAAACGTGAAACCCAGATTACGTAACGCTCGTTTATATAATTACCTCTACACGTACCGCGATTTTTTCTTTAGCCCGATTTTTCCCACTGGCGAATATGTACGTCGATTGAAGTAAAATTATGAGAGGTTAATGAAAATGGGACACAAGCACGCGTTTAGACATATAACATGCGAATTGATTTCACGTGAGGGAAAAAATTACGATTCAACCGCTTCGTTGATCCTGTAATGAAATCCGACTAATTGGTTCGCGACCCTGTTCGAAGCACGCCGCTTATATTTCGCAAACCGAATTCAAGATTCGATCCCGCGATCGGGTTTTAAAAACCGCCATTAAATTATCCCCGCTATATAGGAACGTCGGTTATAACTGGGAAATGTATTATGCAGGTACCGGCGCGAAGTGCCTCGCCACGGTTAATTCGATTCATTTCAGTGCAGAAACCCAGCTCGTTCAACGATTCAATCCTACCTCGTAAAAGGGTTACATCTGTACGCCATTTTCTCGATCCTACGTTAAATTGAAAAGAGAACGTGGAAAAGGAATTTTTAAGGTTGAAAAATTAACGGGAAATATAGCGGATACGTCGGATGACCAAAAGGCGCAGTTTACATGGAAATTGTTGCATATTTTTCACATTTATTTTACCATCGCATATCGGATTTTCATAACTAGGTATTTTGAATCGGCGACGGCAAAGGAGGACAAGCCCTGAACGTAAAACAAAAATGATTGAATATCCCGAACACTGTAATAAAATAGGATGAAGTGTTTGTTCCGCCCACTTTTTTTTGTTGCGTCTAAAAAAACAAACATTCATTTTCTCTCCTATTTCTATACGACGAAGCTTCGTTATTTCTGCAAGAAGGAAAAGAAAAAAAAATTTCCATATTTCCGTCATCTCGCAGACAAAAATGAAAGACTTTCAATTTGGTCCAACCAGTTTATATCATACACTAGGCCGGTATATTTAGCTCTGATTTTTTCCGCAGTCTGTAAATTCGCTTCGCATTCGACTCTTCGGGTTCGTGAACGAGTTCGGGTAGTTGCAGAGACTCGAGTTGTTTGATTTCCTCCCTCATCAGGTGCAACACTTGACCCGAGAGCTTTGTAAAAGCAGACGAAGAGGGCCTATCCCCAAGTGGCACGGTGTATAATAGATATTTTTATACTTTAAATAGTTGCGAATCCCCTGCAATTATCAGCACGCGTCTATTTTTTTCCCGTTTTCATTCTGTTTTCGTTTCGTTTTCTTTCACCCGCCCGCTTCGAAAGTCGCGTCGCCGCGACTCGACCCGCAATCAGAGCCGTGTGTTTCCTGTCCTTTGACGCCGGGATTTTTAGCTTAATGCTTTCGGATATGAAATATTCATAAGCGACTGATATGCGGCCAGTCATATTTATCCGCGTATATATAGCGCATCTAGAATTAGACTGGAAATAGTCGGCCGCGAGCTTTTCCGAACGTTTCTCACGTGCGTTTATGCCTCGTTCACGGCAAGGCACGCGTGCAGCTGCGGTACTCATAAAACATGCATTTACCATTTCCTGCTTCAATATTTTAACGCCATTAACAAGTCGGGCTTACAACTTTCTTGTACGAGTAGCTTCTGCGATCGTTCAATGTCTAGGTTGTAATTACTATCCCTCATTTTTTCTCCTCCCCCATCCGCAGCTCTCGACGAGGCTTTAATAAGACGGTTCGAAAACAAAAAATAATTTTTCTTTTTTGACTTTCAACTGAAATAAATAAATTTCGATCCGCACATCGATTAATAACTGAAACCTTCGTTCAATACTTGTAAAGTTTGTTTTTGTCTTTTTCACGTAGATAAATAAGTTAAATATGGGTGCATATTCGGAAAAAAAAAAGAAAACCGTTTTCACCAAGATGCGATGGACTTTATCGTTATTAACGCTCTCAGGGGCAGTATAATGAGAGCCTGATGGGAGATCACGTTTGGGGTTTTTTGGGGTTTGATAAGAAAAAGTCCGTACGAAGATAGAAAAAGTATGAAAAATGTTCATTTTTAAGCTTTATTTTATCAATTCTTGTACTTTTGTAGTTTATTATTAATTATTATTTTTGAATAAAAATGATTGAAATGCAAAGCTGAAGTACGTTTAATTGTTATTTAGAATAAATGTTTCGGAAAATAGGTAATTTTTCTTAAAATCTGAAACATCGTTCTGGTTTCTACAGAAACAAACTTTATCTAATAAAACTATTTTTTGATTTATTAGTTACGTAGAAAAAAAAACAAAACTTGACATCTAGAACCCAGACTCAAAATTCTATCTAACCGGTGTGATTAATCGAAAACACAAAAGCTTCCACGGATCGCTGTAGTTACAGATACATGGAAAGAGGGATAAATTCGACGAGAATAAATTACGGCTCGCTCGGCGATACTCGAGATTTGTAAAGTTTGTTTCCGCGACGAGTTTTCGAATACAAGGAAGGTAACCAGCCTCGAAAATAAGAGAAGCAAGCGAAGAACGGAGAGTAATCATTGCGGCAAAGTGGGTCTGAAGAATAAGACTCGGACAATAAGCCATCGAAAATTCGTAATGCGAGGGGGTTTGAGTGACACGTGTACGAAACCCTCGTTGAGCATAAATCTTTCGCTCCGACGTAAGGAGGAGGAGGAGGAACGGACGGCGAAAAAAATCGAGTCGAATGGGCGCGGAAAGCGAAAGCAAAAAAAAAAAAGGAAAAGAAGATAAGAGTGAAGTAGAGAAAAGAAAAGGGAAGAAAATGCAGAGAAGCAGGAAGCGATGTTGCGAAGAGATGCGAAGAAAGAAATAAGGAATAAAGGTACTCGTATATAGTGCGGAGGTAAGACCGAGTAACGAGACAGCTGAGAGTTTCGTTCACCCTCGGAATGCACTCGTATAAGACACTCACATTTTTGCTTCTTTATTGCGCTCATCTTTCATATTTATGGCTCGTTGTAGGCGAAGGGGACGAGGACGAGGACGAGGACGAGGATCAGCGAAGCGGCCTCGGTCGACCCCGGATAGAACGGCTTCGGTAATGAGAGCGAGGTATTAAAAGCCTGAAATAAAGATTGAACAAATAAATTAACGAAATGAATAAATACGACGGAAATTACGAAGGCTTTTCAGCGGTCACCGTTGAAATTCCAACCGCGTGGCGCAGCCGGACGGAAGCGTGGGTTCAAGTTTATAAAAATTTTAACAGTCGAGCGGAGATAAACGGTACCTGAAACAAAAATTAACAATTTTACACGACAACGATTTTTGGTAAAAATTTACCGTATCGGCAATTGTACGAAACTCGGGAGGAGAAGCGGGTGCATTTTTCTCTATGGAATATATATAATACAACGTTTTTTGACCGATAGACCTGCGACTTGGCCTTGCGCGGTAGTTTTATATGAGGAGGGGCAAAGTATGATGGACGAGGACCGAGGATAAATTAGATCGCTTGGTCGCCAAGAGAAAGTGGACAATCGATCACTTTCGTCATTTGGAGAAATTTTTCTTCGTTGTACATATGAGGCATTCCGTCCAAAACCGACGTCTGACCCTCACCGTCGGTGATTTGTTTTATTTTTAAGTACATTGTGGAGTACAGGAATGAACAAAGAATTCGTAAGGAAAATTTGAATCCAATCGATCGGGGTTATTCGTTCGATAATCGGGTTCTCGCGCGTGTTGTGAGGAGTAAAAGTCAAACCCGTGGCCCAAAAATGTTAAACTCGGTGAAAGATGATTTTTTGTACACTCTAAACCATGCGTAAAAATATAAAAAAAAATCAAAATTGCCGATAGTAAGGGTCAGACGTAGGGTCGGTTTGGAGTGGAATGCCCCGTATATATAAAAAGGCCGCGTTCAGATAGCGGCACGAAAAATAGCCTCTTCCGGTCGCTCTGAGAGTGCATGGGGTTATATGTACCTACTTTATACGTGGCGTGGTAGGAAATTTTTGCGTATCGAATAACATATCGGGTCTCGTGAGTCGTGAATCTTTTGCTAACCCTTCTCTCTTGTCTATTTATCCGTATACGTCTATCTCCTTCTCTCTTTCTCTCTGTCAGGAATTCCGAAGAAACCGAAGGTCGATTCTTTGAAAGGGCATCGCTGCTTCCTGCAGGAATTACAAAAACGCCACGCGCAAGTTCCGCAAAAATAAAAGACTTTTTTTCCCTAATCTTTTGGGGAAATTCGTTTGCGGACGGATGAAATATTTTCACAGTTGTCGTTCAACGTTCGCTGTGTTCTCGAAGGAATTGACAACCCTTTTGATCCATCAGCACTTCGCCTCTGAAATGCATGCATCGTATCCCGAATCGTACACGAATGTGTGCAACTGTCACAGCTATGGTGATACGAAGCGCCTTTGCCTCGAAGCATCGCGTTGGTTCATCTTCGGTGATTCTACACCGAACCTTGTCTCCGCCGGTCTGTAAAATTCCGCTTCATGTTTTCAATCGAAATACCGCAAGTCGCGGGTATTTTCGATAGCCCGAGGAACCATTTCCTCCGAAACACCGAAGTGGGGTTGAAGTTGGAACTTGAAGTGAAGAAATCAAACTCTGATGAAACAACAAAGTCTCGAATGGTCGAAAAACGGTTCAAGGTTTCGAAAATTCAAGTTAGAATAGAGCAAAGTTTCGAAATATAAAGTTAAGTTAAATATAAAATATGCTTGTACTGCTTAGTTTACCCAACGAGTGGGTGTAAAAAACCAAAATAAAAAAACAAAAAACGAAAATCAGAATGACCAAAATTCCGAACGTAAAAATATGGAACATCCGAAACAACGAAAGATCAAAGTGGCGAAATTTCACCAAGCCAGAAATTCACATAACTGAAAATCTTCGATCATTCGGAAGTTCGACGTGTCGGATTTTTAAATTTTCTCATTCTCGCATTTTCGGAACTTTCAATTATCGGAGTTACGCCCTTCCGACATTTTTTACCATCCGAAATTTCCCCTTTCGGAACTTTGAGCATCGGTTTTCGATCAATACGAAAATTCGATATTTCGTCAAAGTTTGATTTCTTTCCTCCAAGTTTCTCCACGAAAAAATTCAGAATTTGGGCGCTCTCGGAAGTTTTCAAATCCGGAGCTTCAACCGCGTCCAAAAACACCCGCAAAATCTAAAATTTGTCATTTGAATTTCGGCAAACGGTTTAACTTCCGTAATACATAAAATACGATACCGATTACACTCTTCGATTACTTGTACACCATTCCGCAGAGTCATTCGAAACTCTCAATATTCTCTCAAGATTAATCGGTACACTTTCATCAGCTTTATCAGCATAGATGCAGCTTTCCTTCGGATTTGAAGAGGCCGCGGTCCGTGAAGCGTAAAATTTCTCCGCATACCTGATACGAAAATGCGACGGCAAGCGGATGAATTCTGCAGGGCTTGAGACGCGTTATTCGCGATAGATCATTCAGCTCGGTACATCCGGCGTTGGAACTGCTGCAGATGTCAGCGCGTGACGTTGCATCCGCAAGTCGGAAACAGGTGTCGTATGTACATCGAGCTGGCTCGATAATCAAGACTAACGAGGGAATTCGAGTCGGTTCCATTGTCCCTCGGACCGCTCTCCCTGACCCGGCGGAATCCCGCGGGATACAATCGAGCCGAGTGACGATTGTTCGAGTATTAGTTTTATGCCATGTAAAATGGTTTTAGTCATCGTGTGAATTGTAAGGTGATTTGGAACGCTTTCGTCGTAAAAGGAATCACTGAAAACCTTTTGGATACGCCATGCCTCCTGTGTATAACACAAACGTGTCACATCGGGGTCACTGGAGACCCAACGTCGAAAATCATTGCGCAGAAACGGAGATATCGATTCGAATAACTTGAAAAAAATGCGGAATATGTCTTTAGCTAGGAAATTTCGAAGCAAATTGGTTATCTGGAGCAAAATGAAATTTTGAGTATGCAAAAAAAAATTCATAAAACAACGAAATACCGGAAAATGGATCATTTTACTCGAAAAATCATGATTCAATGAATTTTCAACATTTTGAACTCAAAGTCGACTGAGTAATTCTCAAGACACAGATATCTTAGAAAAAACAATATCCAGAGATCCTGTGCGATGAGAAAAGGTATTTATTTTGGTGAGTGAAGTTGGATTTTTGGAAGAAGAGAATGAATTAAAGATTTTAACGGTCTTTCATTATTCATCTTCGATCAAATTGGACTGTTTTGAATGTTTTTCAATTGCGATTTACGGGGAACATACTATGGAGTCATTTTGACCTCGATGTACAGTGTAAGGGTTAAATGAAACCTTAAAATACGCCACGAGGAACGACCAATTTATAATTAAATTTTCAACTTCCCGTTTCTCTGTTTTCAGAGGAAATATTTGCAAAATTTATATTTGTCGTATTCATTACGCTAAAAGAAAATAAAAACATTCAGATTTTTACGAATATCGGTACTCGGAAATTTCTCGAGTCGCTGATCACGGATCTGAATTCAGATTTGCGAAATTCAAAATGGCAAGTCCAATGTAGTGAGAAAAAATCTAAAAACATTCGGATTTCGGTAGAAATTAGTAACGAATCCAAGGTCGGACTTCCAAAATTTGTAACGATGGATGAAAAGAAAGAAAAAAAAAATCGTAATATATTCCTGTAATATAAGCATTCGAGTCTGAATTTGTAGTTCGAAATTCGAATTCGATATTAATATTTATTTCCTGTGAACTTGAAATCTGCAGTGTGAAAACGGGAAGCTCGAAGGCTGGCTCGCGGTCAGTCTAAAGCCGCTTATTTTAAAATCCAAGTCAAGCCTGATTTGCGTCGGCCAAAAAATGTTTTTCTCCTATTTTCATCTCGCTGATTGGCCGACGCGAACAGATTTTCGTCCGCAGTCAGCGGAGATTCATGCGATGCGATAAAAGCCTCGAGAGTGTATGATAAGAGGGAAGAAAAAAAAAATGTAAATTCGTTGGATACGGAGCGAGGGGTGGTTGAAGGGGAAAATATATGTATAGAGGCGGATTCGCTCTCGGAAACTTGTTATTATTCCCATTCAAATCGACTCTTTCGGTGCGTTTCGCTCCGTCATTCTACAGCGTAGCGAAATATTCGTGGCGATAGAAGACACTCTCTTTGGGCGCGATGACCCGAACCCGGAAAGAGAGAAACACGTTATCCCCATTTCTTGGTCGGCGCGTTTCGCGCTGTCTGTTGCATAAATTGGATCGTTGCAAAAATAAGAATTAGCCAGGAAACGTTAACGCGCCGTGGCAGCGGCAGCTGGCCTGATGAATATTTTTTCACTCGGATCCGGGGCGAAAGTTTCTTGCGGCCTTCAGAACTGACGAAAACTCGAATAAGCCTGAAATTATACAGGCCTGTTATTACCCGTAATAACATTCAATTTTATACCCCGTTTCTAACCAACGGTTTTATTGTAGGGCTTGTTTTATCGTACTTCATTTTTTTTTTTTTTTCAAGGAGGTTTCTGAGGTAAGAGCAGTAGAAAATTATCATTTCATTGTTTCATTGTGGCTAGACTAATCGACGGAATAGAATGAAACTAAAATGCATTCGACGGCTGAAAATTTCCGCTTTGAAACAAAAAAGCAGAAAAATGCAATTATCTTAAAAATTAAGTCCCGTACGTCACGTCGTCGGTTAAAGTGGAACTGTACAGAAAACGATTGGCAAAACTGAATACAAAAACCCAGACTTTTTGTAATCGTTAGGTAATATATACTCTAGGTTCATGTGGAACAGATTTTTCATTCGACCTTTCGTTTTAGAAAAATAAATAAAAACGTTCCCGGCAATAAAATTTCAATTTGTTAAAAATCCACTGCATCAAAACTTGCAATTAGAAGAATATATCGACGATTCGAAAATGACTTCGTTTTTATATTTCCGATATTCCTTCGGCTCTTACCTTAGAAACCTCCTGAAAAATGTAAGCTGATTTTCAAAAAGAAGTGTAAAAAATTCGTGATGAAATCCACACACACAGATTTCTGAATCAAATAAAAATTTTTTACTTCGAGCAATCAGCGTTGCGAAGAATTGATTTTTGTGAAACAAAAAAAAAAAAAACCCAACCAAAGTATCTTTTTCTTTCTTCTCAACCTCACCCGATTGAATATTTTTTCTGCAATGAAATTGATCATTTCTTGACGAGTTCATAATTTTCTCCAACCGAGTCAACACAATCTTCACGCCGTGTCTGTGTATTTAAAAAATTCTCCAAATCACAACAAAGTAACATTCATTCATCGGTATTCTAACACTGCGAACACTTGTTCATATTCACGGAAAGCTCAAATACAAAAGCTTAAGGTTAGAAACTATCGGTTTATTGCTCCACTCGTCTCTCCTGGCGTAAAAATTTCGTCAAAATTCACGGCGATAAAACCCTAAGACCGGCATAAGTGTGAATTTTCAGACAGAGATGTAACGTCTCGTGTAGTTCGTCATAAGTATAAGTGATTACGAAAAGCTCGCGTATAAAAGCTGAGATAGAGGATTAAGATTCACCGTAGTCCTCGGGCAACAGTGACTCGATTCCGGGGGCGGTAGGGATGCAAATTAGGGAGTCGCAAATTGCATGGAAAAGATAAGCTGCACGCACGGGTAAGTGAACGTGTCGCAGACACCGAGGGAAAAAGAAAAACAGAGACAGAGACAGAGAAAGTGGAAGGGCGAATATTCTTTGCAGGCTGCTGAGGAGAATCGGATGTAAAACTCATCTCCATAATCTTATATATTCTATACGTCAGAGTGGTCATGGATACGGTCATTAAGTATCTCGAAATACGTAAAAGGGAAATGTTGTTTTTTAAGTTTCATCCCAAAGCCACCAAATTTTTCCATTTAACGTTAATTTGAAATTCGAAAATTTTAGCGATCTTGAGAGTAAAAAGTCAGACACAAAACGCCAAAAATCCTACCTTAAATATATAAAACGTTGAATTAAAATTGCGATTTGGGGAGTCCGCAGAACTTCGGCTGTATTTCATTTTCTCGATTTGTAGGACCATCCTGTCATACCTACCTACACGTTCACCGAATTTTGAAAACGAATCGCGACGTAATGGAAAATGGAAAATGTTTGCGAGATACCGACGCGGAAGTCCCAGAATATACGAAAGAAATTTCCGCAACGATGATCTGACGAATCGACGAGTCAAGAAAGGCAGGAAGGAAGGGACTCGAAGAGTTTTCAGGCCTTTATAAGCCGGCCAGAAACGACGTTGAATATCATCAAGGTCTCTAATGAGTCGAAAGTTGACAGCGTATGGCTGACAGATTAAGCGAGCGAGAAACTTCAAAAGTCGTTTAACGCGACCTGTTTCGTGGATAAAAGGAGGAGAATGGCGGTAGATGTTATACATCCGGAAAGAAAAGTTTCGTCGAAGAAGAAGAAGAAGAAGAAGAAGAAGAAAGGATGAGTGCTGAGATACTTAATTTCTTCGAAGGAAGGCAAATTCACGGAAAGAGTACCTCGAGGATTTCTTTTCTCTGATTTTTTACTATCTTTCTTATTCACACGCGCACACGCAGATAGAAGAATATTAAACGATTACTATCTTTCAAGTTGGCAAAATTTTTTCCAAACTACGATATAAACGGAACGTCTCGATAGCACAAGACTTGCCATTTCATTCAAGTTTATGGATAGAATTACACAGATTTTTGTGATTGGGTAGGAACTTTTTTTTTCTAGTTTTTACTATGAATATGTATTTTCATTGATATTGAAAACAGGAAGCTTGATTTTTTTTTCCCTTTTAAGTATGATGTAAAAATCGTTGATTACATAAGAATTTCGCGTTGAAAATTTCTTCGTAAATCTAGACATTAGAGTACTTGCTACTAATTCTATATCGAATAAATATCGAATCAATTCTGAATGTTTGAGATTTCTATAAATTTGTCAATATTGTTATAACTTATGATAAATCAGTACGAAATTCATAAGGCATAATTGCGAACTGTCTCAATAACTTTTCCTAGAACAATAATGAATACATGGTCATTCGCTACGCGAGGAAAGAAATTTCGTCACCTAAAGTAGAAAAACTTATTAATGCAAAAAGCAACGACCGGATTACACAACGACGCAAATTGCGTTCGTTATTTCCTATTAGTCAAAGTTAATCCGGACCGTTTCGAGTAGCTCAAACGTAAAAAGTATCTGAGACGGTCGAGTTGGCCGGGGATTCGACCGAATGAAGCAAGGTGTAAGTAAGCGAGTGGCATCGGGACGCCCGGCGTCGCGTCGCGTCGCGTCGTCGGTCTGGAGCTTTTGGTGAAACGTCCTACACGTAATTACAGCATCCGGCGTTCGGCAGCTCCGCTGTATCTCATCTTTCCGACCGGTTCTCATTCCGCGTTGCATTTCGCGGCTGAATGCAGCCGTAGGTAAAGAAAAAAACAAAAAAAAAAAACACAAAAAATAAAAAAAAAAAAAAACAAAAAGAGCCCAAAACCCTCGCCGCTGGTAAATTAAGGCAACGCGGAGCGATTATTCGGCAAAGTTTACTTCCCGCAAGCTAAATTTCGGCGTGTTGTGCAGTTGTTCGCTGATACGCGACTCTTCCTCGTTTCGCCAACTCTCTCGGAGTATCCAGTGACGTCATTATAATCCCAACGAAGGAACTCCGGAAGCCCGGTAACTTCGGGGAATTAGAGAGACTAGCCGCGTGCATCGAGCTGCAGCTATAACATATGTATGGGGAATTCCATGCCAAACCAACCGACGTCTGGCCGTCGTAATTTTCGATTTTGTTCAAAAAAATTTTCGGCGATTGTCACATCTCTGAAACAGTACCCTGAGTTGTTTCAGAATTTTTTATTCAAGTGGTTAATTATTTACAAATATTGAGAGTAATGTTGAAAAGTATCTGTTTCAAGATTCTTAAATACCTTGTTGTCTTTTCTACGCCTACCAATTTTTTTTTAATAAAAAAAGAGTTTTTTACTATTTCAGCACTTAATTTTTGTTTTTTTGTCAATCAAAGCTTTGTGTCTGGAAATTGTCTGAAAATTTCTTAAAAATTGTCAAAACTTCTATTCTTCACTGAGAACATTTCTAGACTGGTTTCATTACGAAGTTGATAAAAGAAAAACGTACAATTTGGAATATCCCGATCTCCGTAATGGAACAGGTCTAGAAATATTCTGAGTGAAAAATAGAAGTTTTGATAATTTTTGAAGAATTCTGAGACAGTTTAAACAATGTTTTAGTCGAGCAAAAAATTAAAAATCCTGAAAAAAAATGGCAAAAATGGAAAAAGGTAAATGAATTTTTTTTTTTTTTTTTGCTTCGACGTATACCGTCCATTATTCATACGGTTTTCTTTCTTTTGTTTCCGATAAGAAATAACATCGGTGAGATTGATCCTGAGCTAGAAATTCTAGAGATAATCAACCGCTGCTGCAGAGGTCACATGACTCGGTTTTCAAGAAAGAATCTGAAAATATCACCCTGCGAGAAATAATGGAAGCAGACTCTCGCCAAGTGGTCTGAGAACTTACGTAAGCCCGTCGTCTGGAAGAGACATTTATTTGCAGAAGTGTTCCTTTGTTTAGAAGGAGGGTAAAGAAAAGGAGGGACCGGTCTCAACGGTCAAACGAGCGGGCCAAGGAAAATGGAAGTAATAATAATCGTGATAAGCGTAATGAATCAGACCGGGTAAAAACGTTAGTTCGTTCGGATTAATTGAGCTGTCCGCGAGCCTGAATTATACAGGTAGGTATAGCACGGTGTATAATATTGCATTATAACCCATATAGATTACGCTTCCAGGGTGAATTTCGTCGAGGTCAGATTTGTCAGGTGAAGGGGTTAATTAATCCTCTCGCATTAGCATGACAATTTTTGTCATGCTTCCACCAGGCCGGAAGTTCGCCCTTCGCGCTTCCCTTCGCTTTCACTCTCTTTACCCTCCGTTATCTCCGTTACGGAAAAAGTGTTTCACATTTAAACGCATTAAAATTTACCCCTGCATTCACTTTTCATGTCGCTGCGTAACGCAGCGCAGCGGTACGGTTATATATATTTAACGGGAAAACGAAATTTCAACCCGCTACGTTGCGCCGAATAATCCACCCTCATAGCCGTTTGACAGCCGTTGACTAACGTTTCATTAGTCGGTGTTAATCGTCGGTTTAACCGTCCTTGAAAACAATATTCGCGTCAGCGAATCCCCGACCAAGTTTTCGATTCGCTCAACAACACAGACAGATTTTTATCGGCGAAGAAATTGCATCTGAGTCAATTTATTATTTCTGTGACAAGTTGTATGGCGCTGAGAAACGTACGAGGAAAAAAGTTTGATACGATAAAGAGCATTTTTCAGACTTCTCATAATTTCAGGTGTCAAGTTTTCTGCACGTATAATGGAAATGAAAATTCTGCTCGCAACGAAGTACGTATGGCAACAATGTTGAATTACGACAAATTTTCGCCAGTGATCGGCAGGACAAAATTAATCGACGAGAAGATTATAACGAAAGTCGACGTGAATGGCCGCATGACAAGAGTGCCAATGTCAAGCAAAATGAAATTTCCGGGCGAGCGAAAAAAAATCACACCATCGAATCTTTTAAGCAAAATACAAGGTTCATTTTTGTCGGTGAATCAAATTGCGAAGCGTTAAATGAAAAGGTTGAAAATTGAACCAAGCTTAGAGAGTAAAATAGCTACCTAATTGGAGCGGAGTTGAAATTCTGAATTTGAAAACTTCCCACACTGCAAAATTCCGAATTTTATGGTGACGAAACTTGAAGTAAAGAAATCAAACTACTTTGAATAAACAACAAATCTTTCCAACAATTTTGAGAGAGTAAGCTGAGCAGCACTCTTATCGCGTTGTCTTTCCTCACTATTTTTGTCCTAAATCCCATCAAAAGGTTAATTTATGGCCGAAAGCCGTGAGAGAGGGTGGCAGAGCCTCACCTTCTTGATACGTGTCGCAAGGATTTGGGGCAAGTGGAAAGGTGGGAGAAAAAGGGAAGGTAAATGGGAAAGGTAGGGGAAAAGTGGAGGAAGGGATGTTATTGAATGTGGATTTCCGCACAGTTTACCACAAAGCTCTTCCCTTCACGTGAACGTGCCAGGAATTCTCTACCCCGATTAGATACTACCTCTGTATCCCCCCGTGGGAATATTTTATACGCCAATGGCAGGCCTGCAGGACAGACCGATTCTAAACAAAGTTTACACGCAACGCGGGGCGAAATTGTGTGCTTACAACATTTTTCTCTTTACGTCCGAAAACCAAATTCTCGATGGTACACAAAAGCCAAAAATTTAATTCAACCCTTCTTCGTCGGGTCAAACTCCATTTTTTTTTCATCACGCAAGGGAAGTTTTCAAATTTAATAGAAGATATATTCGATTCGAACAGATTCACAGAAATTATCAAATACTTCGCTGACATGTTTATTTGGTAATTTTCCGACATATTAGCACGATCTCTTTCGTTCTGTTGCGCTTTTTTTTTATAGTATGCACATGTCAAAATTTGTAATGATGGGGAAAAAACGTAATATTTAAAATCTAGAGAAAGAAAAAAAAAAAAAAACAAAATTCAAACTTTAGCCACTTTTCTCAGTTGCCAAGGGTGCAATTCAACCTTCTAGTTTCAAAACTAGTCCATGAAAAAATATATATGCCATGAATAAATTTCGATGTTTACATTTCATCGGCGAATGAAACTAATCGAAAATGATCTCAATCGGAATTTAAAGAGCCTTGGCAATTTTCCGATGTAAATATGCTGGTTATATTTGGTTATTGAAAAATTGTCTAATATCGAAATTCTATATATTGCATTTGGAAGAAAGGGTGCTAAATGAAAAGATAAAGAGAGGATGAGTGAAAACAAGTCGCTCCAGACTGACGATCTAATTTTTTCCATCTTTTCTATATTTTTTTTTCACGTATTTATATAATTTTCTTTTCTGTACGTGAAAAACGGAAAGGTCAATCCGACTCGATGTTTCATTTATTTTGTCAACCGGTAAGCTTCCGAGATTTTTTTACAAGTCCACAAAAAGTAGGTAGGTATTATATGCGATTGAAGTAGAGATTGTTTTATACATTTTATTATGTGCACACGCAGTTACTTTCTAGCCGATGCGTTTTGGCCTCCATTTATTATACATATTACGTAACTTTCGCAATTACAGTAATTAACGTAAAAAGTATGATCATAAGTTTTAATTACTCGCCTTGTACCGCCCTAAGAATTTCCCCTCTTTCCCCCTTAATTTTTCCTTTCTTTTTCTTACTTCCTCATCCTTCACTTTCATCGTTTTCTTACACTCGCTCCTGCAATTCGAGGAGCACTGCTATAAACCACTCGCCTTTGTACCGTTTGTATAAACAAATGCATGTATAATGAATTGCGGAAAACGATCGTGAAAACCCTGCGACGAAAAACTTGATTTTACCTTTTAAAACGAACGGTCATCGACTTGATACAACAAAGTTTTTACCACTTAAATTTTTCTGTAGGGTTCCAACCCTCGGCGTTTCTATATATATATATATATATATATATATATATATATATATATATATATATATATATATATATTTCTCTTCTATAACGTAACAAACGCGTCTAAAATTACACACTCTTTGTGTTCGCAATGCACTTGCAGATGTTTAGAAAAATTCACACACCGCTCAATGTGCAACGAAAGAGAGAAAATATTTTCACCGCGTAATTATATCTGATGACAAACGAAGAGCTGGATAAGAAAAGGATGGATAAATTTCTAACCCCTGATGCAGAATTCGGGCGCACATGTGGCACTACTCGGATTACAGCGAGCGAAATTTTGTATCGTAACTTGCCGAAGGGTGGAAGGGTGGGTTGCTACAGGATATACGTAGGTACCTATAATATTATAGATCGTAGAAACATAGCCGTATTAACCCAGCAGTTAAGTTTCAACTTTGCACTGCTAATTAGAACGAGTTATAGTTACACGTCTTTTCTAATTAATATCTAGGTATATGCCGGCCGACTAGCCGGTCTGCTTAGCACCTGTTGGCTTCGGATTATCGCGTCGCGCGACTAAACCAGAATCTCCGTTTAATTTCGCTACATTTTACGCCGACGGAAAGAGCTCGGCGGTCTTTTATTAGCCCTAAAAATAAATAGAGTAGGGGGTAGGGGAAAATGAGAAAAAAAAAAACAATCAGCAAACAGGGAGAACCAATTAAGACTTGCGAATTGTACGGAAGAAGAGAAAGTCGATAAAAGGCGCGGTCATTTGGCTTGGATAGAGTAATTTTCGGTAGCATTAAAGAGGCGCGAATTATTGGCGATAAAACCGTTCGTTGTCAGCCGGCTAGCTTTGCGACTTCGCTATGGAAAAGCTGCGCGCGTTTTACAAGTTATCGAAGATTATTATCTGCACGTTTCAGTTTTATAATAAAAGTTGCGGAATCGCGGAATGACTAAATTGGAGAAAAAAGGCGACAATATTTTGCAATTTGGGAGTAAATCCGAAGCCGTAAGCTCGTTAGGGTTTGGAGTGACGTGTGATGCGATGCGATAACGCGATATAAAAAGAGGGGTGAAAAATTTAGGGCTCTTCGGTATCGAAAAATTTAATACCGATTTTCCACACTCGATGTACGGAAATACCGTCGTTTCGATAAAAATCAAAATATCATGTTTTTTCCGTAAAAAGTGTCATTCCTGCAAAAACGAAAACTAGGCAACGGGAATAAATTTCAATTCCGATACCTAATGAACATAGAAGTATTAAAATATGTGTCTAAACTATACTGATAAACGGAATATCTTTACATATATCTCATCAAACAGATCCCCGTGAATAAAGCTCCATTAATTTTGTCATCAAGAATTTTAACGTCTTCGATGTTTCGGCGTTTCGGTATTAAAAGCTCATACCGTAATATATTTCAAAGAAACGACCGATAAAGGTTTTCGGTATACCGAAACCCTACTGAAAATGATCATGTGTTAAATTATAAAACGTCACGACTGAAATACACGTGTATAATAATTTATAACACGATTTGTCTTGCGAATTCGATAAAATTTACAAACAAATAATACAACAAATTACAAAAGCCAGAATCATCAGATATACTAGATTAAAATTTATATAATTCACTATACGGTTGATTACATGATTTTTGATCAAATATACCTGATGATTCGTGATTTTGAAATTTTTCAGTATATATTATCAAATTGTTAAAATAAATCATACCTGAATTTCAGTCATAACGTTTTAAAATTCAACGCATGATCATTTTTAGTAAGGAACACCCGAACATCCCTGGAATATATAATATTAAGCCTCGCTGTTCGAGAGTCGAGATTCTATACGAGAGTAAAAAACCGACTGCACAGACCAGACAGTTGGAAGGGTGAAAAGTTCGGGCGTAAACATTCAAATTATCGAAATCGAACGTCGGGCAATCCCGACATCGAGCCCCAGGAGGATTCCCGACAGGCTGACCAGCCGTCCGAAGTCAGTGCAAACTCTAAAATTCTATCGGCGTGGTTCATCGGAATTTCAACTCGGCGACTGGAAATAGTTTCGCTTCTTGCAGTTGCCGCGGATGCTGCACACCTATGTATGTGCATGCACGTACATTTGTGTATTACATAGAGAAATGGGAGCGTGTGAGAAATGGAGGAAGAGAGGAAGGCGCGTCTCTACGTATATTGTATAAATATACATACATATATATATACATACACACATACACACACACACATATATATATATATATATTATGCCGGATATAATCCATTCCATCCCCCGCTGAAGCGTAACGTTGCATCCGATGTGCGACTGTGCAACACCGCGTTTCCCGTTATGCAGCTGGGAATACTTCGCCCGGGAATATTTTTCCATATTTTTGCAACTATTGCGGAGGGCGTGCCTTTCCGTGGGAGATAAAAAGGAGAATAAAAAAAAAATCAACTTCGATAAGTTTGTTACGAAACTTTTCAAGAGATTCTGACCGGCTATCTGCACTGCACATGGCGAGTTACATGCACGCGGTACAGCCTCTCGAATCTTTGACGTAACTAGCAACACGTACATGGTTACCGGACTGAAAAAGCTCGAGAGGAAGAAGAGGATGGGATGATGGATAAATCTCCGGAAGTTCGCTATCGCTGGTTTACACGAGCGGCTAAAGTCTGAAGTCCGTTGAAACCGGGACGAAATCCGGTTGCCTGCAACTCTCTTGCAAAGTAGCGTACGGTAGAACCTTGATTATACGAATTAACAGGGACCGAGCCTTTTTCAATTTTTTATCTTAAGGTATAACGATATATGCGACACAAATTTCAATCGACGAACAGTCCGTATTAAACATCTAAACACACATCGAACCTTTTTCAAAGACCGAGCGATCATTTTGTTACTTTAGTTTCGTAAAGTCGTATATTGTCAATTGACCAACCGCTCGTCCACATTTTTCAACGAGTAACAATGCACATTTCGCATTGAAAATGTATTTTTTTTAAACCGCCGTTCGGATAATTGGACGTTCGGATAAATCAAGTCACGGTTCGGATAATCGAGGCTTTACCGTATTGTAATGAAATTAAATTATACCATGCCTTCGGATTTTTTTTACATCATCAGTGAATTTAAACTACTATACATAGTTTCAACCGAGTTAATCAACCACAGGCAAATTATGAAACTGTAAAAAAATAGGTGTATCAAACTATAATCAAATTAACCTTTCCAAGAGATATGACGTATCAAGAGCAGGAATTTGCGGTCGTTCCATGGTATTCTGGTAATTTTCATGTCAAAGCGAAATTCTACTGTCACACGTATATTCAATGGAAGTTCGAATTAAGCTGTTACTCATCCGCAGCAATTTTCCGCCCATTGTACGCGACATTCTGAGGCCTGGTAAGAACCGGCCGTAACAGCTAAATACGTGAATAAGTGACAGCGATACTTCGGTTGTTGATGAAAAAAGGAAAAGCCAATAATTTGATCTCCCAATTCGAGGCTTAACGCCTAACTTTTCGCCTGGCGCCAGTCGCGAGTGAAATTTTACTCCGTCGTAACGTTAAGGGACGAATTCTTTCTTAGCTCCAAGTTCTTACGGACTGTTGGAAGGCGATGGAAAATAAATCATCGATTTGATTTCATCCTTCGTGAAGCTCGGGTATACGTTCAATAATACCGGACAAGTGCGGTATGCCAAACATAATTTCAAATTATATACGTGACTCGGTTGAATACCGAAAATAAATTCACCAACAAATTATCTGACACATAATTCTCTCGATTTTCATTCCGATAACTATTACAGTTTGTCGATGTACTCAAAATTTTGTTTAAACATGCGAGTATTAGTTTTTTGTTTCTTGTGCTAGAAAATAATTATTGTCATTGAGTTTTTTGTTACACCTCTGTCGTTGTCATAAAAAATTGATAGCGTTCGTAAGGATGTTAAAAAAAATTATACGATATACATTTATAGAACAAAGATCGTTCGTTGTAAAACCTTATATTCGTCAGTAAAATGTCCTCGCACTGTCCCTTCAAGTAGAAATTTCTATATCGGGATATTACGAAGTCAGAACGAAGCACGAGTTAAAACAAAAGAACCAAGCAGTATAAAAATTGATTATTCTTCAGTCGGTAGTTATTCTTTCACAACGGGGGCAATCGAGCTTTTGCAAAAAAGCTGGAATTTAAAAATATACCGAATAAGAAAAATGAGGTTTGAAAAATATTTTAAACAAACGTACACCCTGCACACTTATAAATATATACGACCCTTTCATTTTCTAATTACGCGGTAGTCTCGTCCGAAATTTTTGCGAAAAAAGAATAATATACACGCAGGGCTTGAAACGAATTTCGACCCCAGGCTCCTGCAGTTATACATATGTAGATACGTACACAGGTACGTGTATATAATGTACTCGGAGCCATATTGCGTCCCGCTGCAGGGCCCGAAACGTGGCAGCGAATTCTGAACCCGGCAGCTTCTGCTCAAAGCAAGTAGATCCATCAGCGCTGCGGTTTTGATCCTCTGAGATTTCAGAGGCTTGAGTTGAACAGGCAGCTCTCACTCTGCGAGGCCAGTCGAGTTTTCCATTAATTAATAAACACAATTAGAGTCGAACGAAACGCTCCGAGAGAAACGCTGCGATGCGATACATTTTTTGCAGTCTCTTGCGGATTGTGCAAAAAATTTGCGAAAGTTAATTATTTCGTGTCCTACATTATTCGTATCACCCGAATTCCGTCGTGACGTATAATTTAAAGAAGATTGCGGAAGGAATTTTCAATGAAATATCGCGCGAATTTAGATTCTCCGACAATTTTTATCTAGTCATTTTCATTTCTTCGATAATATTCTTCCCGTTGTAAGAAAATGAAAACACTCGGAGAAATTTGAGTTTGAGGACTTTGTTATTCATAGTTTGAAGAACATTTTAGAATTTTTTCATTGAAATTAATAACAAAATGGTAGTATGTTGCATATACGTAGCAAACGACCGCGTCTTTAAAACCGGTGGCGCAGATTCCGCGGAAAATTTTTATCCGATCGACTTGAAATTTGGACACAATCTTTAAACTTGTTTATCGATTCGTCGTCGTAGCTACATTGTTGAATTTCAATCCCAAAATATTTTTGTAAAATTTTCTTGAAACTATAAATAAGAAGGCCCTCAATCGCAAATTGGTCTATGTGTTTTCATTTTCTTTAAAATAAAAAACTACTATAAATGGATATGACTTGAACCCCCCCCCCCCCCCCCCCTTAAGAAGCTTTCATGCGGAATTAATATATCAAACGAGACGAAATTGAGAACGAATTGAATAACGGGGGTCGAAAAACATGTCGCGATGAGTATTTCAGACGAAAAGCACGATACGGGTTATAAATTTTTACATTACAACGGTGTATAAAGATAAATTATGTCTATTGACATGTACGATTCGTATTCAACCTTGCGATTAAAGGCTGCAGTCGTCACATAGATATTATATAGGCGCACGGTAAGGCATTTATATTTATATATAATTATAGGTGAGTTTGGCAGAGTTTCAACCCCCTTTACATACAAGCTGTTCCTCACGCCTAATCGCAAGTTGGAATTATTATACCTTATACGATACGTATACCACAGCCGCATGTAACATCGCGTTAATAAATATTCCTTTCACCGCAGCTCAGCCGCAGCAAGCAGCGACACTGGGTCCAAGAGAAAGAGAGGAAGAGAGATAGAAATAACACTGAGAATGAGCCAACTTTTGATTAACAGCGTCTCTCTGATGTCTAAACTGTTTGGTTGTCTCGTATACAATTCAGTTTTAACAAAAAGAGAGCTCCTACCGTTTATCTTCTACCTAACCAATGTTGTTTTAACTCTTCACGTCACCGTTTCTTTCGCCCATTGCGCGACGAGCAGCGGATCCATTTCAAACGAGGTATAATATAATTGTAATTCGAAAGCTCGTGTATGCTTGAATCGTTTTTCGCAAATAGAATAACATGTGTCCGATTTTTCCTGAATTTCTTTCTTACGCCACGCATTTTCAGCATCTGTGCTAAATTGCGATATACTTAATTTAACTTTTCAGTACGCGACGCTTCTCGACACTCTGGATTTAAAAAGCGACGCGATAGTCGCGGTAAAGTACGTAACGAGATTCGCGTATCAGCTGACGATATTGGCGGTATGTTGGAAGCACAGAAAGCTCGTAGCAACGAGCATCGCGGAGGCCAAAGCGATTCTGACCGCTCATCGAGGCTCCCAAACATCGTCCTGGAATTACTATCGCCAAATATCGATTTACCCGGTTCTCCTGATCACCGGAATTGTCGTTAAAGTCTCGACGGTATTTTTCGGCAGCTTTGATTCACCCTCGACGATCTTATTCGCCTGCTTCGAGGTCTGGGCGGAAATGGCGCCGATCTGCGTTGAGGTATAAGAAAAGCTACCAAACTTAAACGGTGTGAAAATTTATACTTTGCTTCGAGAGTTGGATTGAATGGTTGAAAATTGATACGGATTAATAATTCTACTGCGAGATAGTCGGATAATTGAGCATACACCAAATTGTTACGTTTGTAAGCTAAACGAAAGCTTTCATATCGGTGCTGCGTTTCGAATCTATTCAAATTTGTTCAAAGCTTGCAGGTAGATTTTTTTAAATTTCACTCTACGATGAATGGTTAATTCCAATCATAGAACTATTTTCTACAAAATTTACCGAAACACTTTATTTTCATCATATTCGCATCTAAAGCTTTCCTTCATAGTCCACGTATCTTTGATTTTCGTATTTTTTAAGACATATTTGTTGCTCGCAGATACATTAATTAAATAAATACTCAACTAATACGGTCACATCGTAATGAAATAAACGAAAAGTACGACTTTCGGCCAACCAACCGCGCAAAATGATCTCGTGAATTTGGTTTTATTATTTCCCGATTTCACCGTAGATTGGCCAAAGGTTGATCCGACTTTTTTCCACCTTTCTCTCTCTCTTTGCCTTCGGTTTGAGCGATGAGAACGTCCGTCCGAAACCTGGTTGTCAGCCCCGGCGATTCGAGCCTCGTTTTTTTTTTTTTCCAATAATACGGATGCATCATAGCCTGCAGTTTTTGTTCCAAGATTGAACAATGGGCCGAGGAAGCGAATCGAACTGGAAACACGAGCTCCCCGCGTCGATTATTTATCGCGTATTCTTCCCGATTTATTAAATTTTCACGCGCAGCTTTTGCGCGCAAGTTACATAAAAGCATTGTCTCCAAAACGACGCTATTTTATATCAAATCCTCATATCCGGCAGACGATTAAGAAGCGAGCCATTCAAGCGATTCACCAGCTGCAGCGGCTCTTTATACAATTTTCCTCAACTCCAATATCGATAAAAAAAAAAGTTTTCATTCGCAAACCACAAAAACTAGCTTGATGAACAATTTCCCTACGTATTCACATACGTGTATATGGGACATTCCACGTCGAATTAGCAGCCCGTATACTTCATCCTCTTCTATTTCAATGAGTCTAAAAAATTACATCCCATTATCGTGAGGTGCTCAAAAATTACATTTCACATCATAGAATCAGTGTTCATTTTTTCAGGTTCAAAAAAAAAAATGAAGTTTTCGAAATTTTCCGCGATTTTTTATGAATTTCACGAGACGTTGAACAGAATCCGAAACAAATCCCGAGAATATTTTGGGTCGGTAAGAACATGATAGTAAAAAATGTTAAAAGTCGAAGGAGGTGAAGTACACGGTCTGCTAATTCGACGTGGAATGTCCCATATACATACATATATGTAATATCGCTTGAATGAAAATTGTGCATGGTGGAGAACCAGTCGAACGTTTCCTGCAGCAGAAGAATTATATGATAATAATAATAAGTGTAATACCCGCGTTATTAGAAATGCCAATTGCTGGCGGGAGTTACACGGAGTATTGAAAATAGAAAAAGTCGCGATAACCGGCGCTGAAAATGAGTCGAGATTCCGACACGACGGGGCATTGTTCCAGGGTCAGTTCGCGGCGTTTTCCTGGATCGTGGAGAGAGGATTGATGGATATTAATCAGGGTATCTCGGAGTTTTCCAAAGCAGTCGAGGACCGGCGTCACCGAATCAATTGTCATCGGCGCCCGCCGTTGGCGATCCACCCTTGGTACGATCGGGCGGATCCCTTTTTCAAATACCCGAGGGATTTTATTCCGTCTTGCCCGATCAATATACGGCAGGGTTTAATTAATTTCGAGTTAAAGGAGAGAAACGAGTGCGACTATAATCGGGGAACGAGGGCCGACCGACGTTCGGATTCTAGGGGGCGGCTAAATTGGCAACCCTCGCCCCATCCTTGCGGTAAAGAAATTAGCCTCTCGGAAGATTTCGGAGACCTCGAACCTGCGGCCTCGAGAGCCGCGTTCAAAGCCATCGAAGAAGAGAAACAGCCAGCACGAAATCAATTTGCTTTAGAGTTGGCGGCGCGACGCCCTCTCAGCCATCTTGAACGCCTCCGCTCTCAGCCTCTTCGTGTTTCTCCCAAAATATCGCCCCAAGAGGTTTGTAATACCCGCTAAACGACGCTCCCGGAACATGTCCTTATCCCCTCTCGACGTCGATCCGAGAGATGATTTTTCTTTCAAATTAACCTCACCCCGATGCTTATCCAAGACGGCCACTCTTATCGATACGCACCGTTTAACTCGGACCCACGGTATTTTAATACGCGGTGTTTCAAGACTAGAACTACCGAGGTTAAATGTAACACTGATTGTGAGAGTAGGAATATCAAAATGAAATTGTAAAACCAGTCTAATAAAACAAGAAAAAAATTCATTGTGTTACTCGTTTAGCTATCGTTGTAAAAGTCATTACATCGTTGCGAGGGAGAAAATGTGACACGAAGTAGGAATTTTTAAATAAAATTCCAACACCGGTAATTTTGACTGGTCTAAACTCGCTGATTTGACCGAGAATAACTTTACATCTAATACAACGCAGATCTCGCGACTGTAACTCGAATTACCTTGGCAGGTATTTAGCAGAGTGCTTTTCATAAATCCCATAAGCTTTTTGGGCAGAACGGTTAAGTGACAACGATGAAAATCTCGACAATTATCGTTGCGTAATAATTAAAACAAACTATGTATGTATACGTAGATGTTTGTAGATCTTTGTGCGATCTTCAGGTACCTAGAAGATCCTTTCATAAATCTGAGGAGTCAGGTGAGATGAGATCGACCCGCATCGTCGGGGTCCTGAGTTCAAAGGGTCGAAATCTTCCGCATCTGGCACGGGTCGAAGGTTCGGTGAAGGTGCGCGAAATGAGAGAGTTAACGAAACAACACTGGAGGGTAGCCGAGTTTGCAGCTGACGTAAGCAAAAGCTACGGAACCCAACTGGCGGCTTGCCAACTTTTCGTCAGGATAAACAGCCCCCTGAGTCTCTACCAGCTTATACTTTTTTTAAAATCAACATCCAACGTTTCCAGCGACGAGAGTTCGAGAAATGTGGTTAAAGCTTGGAAAGCAGCGTTCGTAATCGTTCACTGGCTGCTCCGCCTCTTAAGCTTCTCCAAGAGAGGCCAAAATGTCATTTCACAGGTAAGGAAATTTCCAAAGTAAAGGTTATTCCCCCCGTTGCTTCCGTGATTCATGCTGAAATTCAATATTGCCGAGAACGGGTCGTTTATTTGCCTCTGATATTAGAAATAAGTAACAAGAGAGAAAAATGAAAAACACGCGGTCTGCTTCGGACGAACCTTCAACAGTCTTCTTCTTTACTTTGGTTTTTTTTTCTTTTTCTTCGTCTTCTTCGGAATACGAGCGATTGGGAGGGGGAGAGAAAAGGAAGAATTCATTGTGCTACAAAGCGTTTGATCCTTGGTTCAGATACAAGTATATGGACGAAAACTTTACCGGTAAATTTCATTTGAATTTCGTCCGAAACCGCAATGATCGGTGAAATTTTGCTACATGTTTTATCAATTTCATCACGTTTGCGTCAAACTTTAGAATAAATTTGAAAATTACATCTTTACTAAACAAATTAGTAATAAAAATAATAATAGTGGCAACAGAAATGTACAGATCAGATAAACTGATTGAACGAACGGTTTCTATCATTTCATTCAAATTTTTATGCCACACGTTTTCGAAGAAACATTGAATGTTTTCCAAATTTATCACCATTCGTTGTACAATAACAGTGTTATATTGTCTATTGGAAGAGAAAAAAAATATTACAATTATTCGAAAAAGTTTCAAGTCTTCGATTTTATTCACGAACCTTGAGATACTTTCACAAGCAAGTGATTACATGTCAAGGGGGAAGGTCACTGCGACGGTCGGCAAAATAACCAATTTAAAAAATTTTTTTTCACACGGATAAACTAATTTTATATGTTTAGGTATTTTGCCTCATACCACCGAATACCTAATATTTAATATCGTATCTGCCCGGGACTGATTTTGCACTGCAAAATGTTATCTGTTATCTATGTTATCTAATTAAAAAGTTGACGCGAGATCTTCATTCACATCCCCTCGCCGTTTAAATGAAATTTTATGAGATTTTGCTGAATCCCCCCCCCCCCCCCCATGTTAATCACGTAATTACTGGACACCCTCTAAGGAGGACTATCTCCGTGTATAGAAAGTATACATAAAATAAAGTAGAATTGGGATGGCGTTGCTGTAGCAAAAATTTGACAATAAACAAAAAAAAGCGGCAATCACATTGAATCCTGAATTCACATTTAAAAGAATGCGCTAATGAGATTGAACTCTGATTGCTTGTTAGCGCGATTGTGGTTAGTTGTTGAACGATTATAATACTTGGCGCTTTACGGCGATGGAGACCGTTTCAGTCGAAAATCCACGCCTGCGCGGATACTTCTCCTCACCTCTAACCCCCCGTAGAACCAACCGAGAATCACGTGTAGTATCTGTAAATTTCAATCTGCTGCAACCGGGCGTTATTTACTAAAGCAAAGCGGTTCGAAGCATCCCGGTGGGAAAAACCGCGTGCCGCAGGAAATCTATCGGCTAGCAGAGTCCCGGGACTACAAGTTAGTCTCCCGGTGCACACCGGACGTGAAAACGCGAAAAACGATGTCCAGAAGTACGTGGGTGCAGATATAACCGTACGGGAAGACGCGAGCGTCCTTCGGGACCTCTGCAGGAGTCCCTTACGGAATTTTAACAAGACTCAGACCGCGGGAACTTTTGCAATAACGAGCGATGCGGCAGCTAAACTCCTTTCAGCGCACCCGTCGCACCTGCAACAGGGTGTAATCATACTTTTATCCTTCATTGAGGATTCTCGATAATCCGTGGATTCGTACGGAAGTTGCCGGAAGCTGCAAGCTCGCACACTTCTAGCTGTGATAATCAATTCCTTTCACCGAATTTTCAGGATCAAAGAACCAGAAGAAACCTTCTGGAATTATCGCGGTCGCGTCTGTCTCCTCGGGATGTTCGAGAGGTGAGAATTTCCTGCTGTCAATGTCGTTTCTTACGACCTCCAGCTTCGCAAGGGTAATTGATATTTCAAATGAAAAAAACCCGATTCAATATCGGTAGGTCGACACGTTTCTGAGCCGGATAGAACTTTCGCCGATAAATTTCAAGGCCGGTCTGCAACGCGGCATCGTCAACGTCACTCAATTTTTCTCGGTAAGTCGGACGATCCTGCTACAGTAACGATACGCAAGACGATTCTACCAGTTATCGACAAGCTTAGACCCAATTATTGACCCATTTATTTTCCATAATTATAAAATCACGGCAGAAATTGTGAATTTTCCGATGAAATTTATTTTTGGTAATCTTAGAACGCCAAGGATCGGATACAACCGAGAACAGTCAGTAACCGGTACACTTGGCTTGACTCACCTTTGGGCAAGGCGACGGCATGTTAAGCTACAATTTTCCGTAATAGTTGGCAACGTAATGGAATCATGCATATATGTAGGTATAGATGGGAATGTACCGTGTATCGAAGCGATCCCGTGCAGGCGTTCCCGGTTTAATTAAACTGCAAGTAGACGTAGAACGGTTCAACCTTGCCTGCAGGTGGTCGAATTCACTGAGGTGCTTCTTGAAAACGTTTCAGTATTCATATGCATAGGTTTCGTTGAGCAGCTTCAAACGAGTATTCTTACATCGAACGTGAGAATCAGACGATCCAAACTTGTTCTGGAAATAGAAATAATGAAAGGAAAGAATTAGAAAAAGAACCAAGGAACTGGATAAAATATTTATTATTTATTTTTAACAGCGTCGATTCCTCGCCCAATGTTGGTAATTTGTTTCTTTCGCAGATCCTCGGGTCTGTGCTAACATCCCTGATGATCCTCATGCAATTCTCTGGATTACTATAATCGCGTGATCCGGGAATTTTCGGATTATACCTCGCCTTCGACGTGAGTGGGCAAACGTTGGGGGAAAAGGAGGCTCGTCGAAATCCTATCGGCACTTGTTGCCGATTATTTAAGGATGTGCGGAACGATAGTCCGGTCAAAGAAGAGTTGAAAGAAAACAGTAATTGAACGGAGCTTTTAGATATCTCACTGAAACTGATCCAGTTACATTCGACTAAAAAAGCTCCGGTGAGGCAGGAAAAAAATTACCAAATTATTAATTCGGGCAAAAATTATTTTTTCTAATTTCAACGAATCATCGTTTTCGAACCTCCAGGATACCGAAAACATGTTTTTAGAAAATTTCGGTTCGTCGGTCTGCCTGACAATCTCCCGCGATGATTTCGGAAACGGTTGGATGAAAATATTTGAAATTTACAGGATTATACGGTCAAATGATGAGCGTGAAAAATCACCGTATTCCGCTTAATTTGAACTTTCGGTTTTACCGGAAATAAGTCGATTTTCAATGTTTTATCGACAGACCTATAATTTTTCATTTTTATTATTTTTTCTAAATAAATGATTATCTTTTTCCCAGTTTATATATTTATTTCTGAAATAATTGCAAATTTTTTTTTTTTCTAGTACTTTTCTGAAAACTTTTCCATTTGGGTGTCAAGTTCTGTCAGTTTTAGATTTTTTACACGACCATTTTTCAGATCATCGTGGAAGTTTGTCAGACAGACTCTTCCCTTTTCACGGCGATGAAACTTATCGCGAAAAAACTGTTTTTCGAGCTTCTTTGGAAATAATTTTACTCAGAAAACATACAATTCTCGTTTTAGTGTGAAAAGTCTGTAAATAAAAATTTTTCCTGAATTATTAGCAAACGAACGATAGAAAAAAATAATTCTCCCGTTGAAACCCATCGCAATAACAAATCATCCGAAAACAAAAAACCATTTTCCAAAATCCATACAACGGTATAAGCTGATCAAGCTTGGAAAGTGACGAAATTACAATTTACGAAGCTCAAACTATCGACACCAATCGAAGCGACCTGTGTCGAAAAAAATTAGAATCCGTCAATTTTCCGATATACCGGCTTGTCAAGAACGAAGTTTAACCGGTCGCCTTGATCGAAGCTTCGTATAATTCGTTCCTTCGGTGCAAACCCTTGTAACGAAACCCCGACGAAGATACAACGAACCCAGTTTCTTGGTGGCGTTTAATACGCGCACGTGGATTGCGACTGGCGTGAAACTATGCCAAGGATACGGGTTTTTGGTCCCCGGTGAAAATCGGGGGCTGGTTTAGTTCGGTCGAACCTGGGCGGGTGGGTTTCGCTCGAGTTAAACTCGGTGTCTGGGTCAGGTCGGGCCGAGGATCGAGACTCGCAAAGCTATTTCGGTGGGCGGTAGGAGGCGAGGGACCGCGCGGCCCGGTGGTTGGTATATTAATGAGAGTTGCTCCACGGTAATTAGATATAATTGCTTCAGGTGGATGGTGAAGTGCTGCATGCACGCCGGTATATGACTGCGGCGAAGTAGGCGAAGAGAAGTAGCGGGAGGCTGAAGGCTCTGGAGCAGTGCGGTGTTGGGATATGACGTCGACGCCGTAGAGAAAACCGGGAGGAAACCACCATCCAGGGCGGAGAAACTCCCGCGAGCAGATGTCGAGTTCCCATTGCAGCCATTAACCGAGTGCCGCGAGCTTCGCGTCCTTTGTGTGTGTGTACGAAGGCACTTGCATGCGTGTACGTGCAACGTACGCGAAGACGTTCCGTGCTCTCTATTGGGCCAACTCGTTGAGATAATTTTAACGCACCCGTATCTGCAGAAGCACCGGGGAAGAAACTTGCGGTCGAGAAAATTAGCCCCAATCAAGGAATCCCGCGAGATTTACCGACTAATAACACCGGCGATTTCTTTCCCATCATCTTAACCCTCGAATATCTATCTTTCATAAAAAAAACCGTACGAGTTTTGCGCGTCAAGATAATCAGGGCTGAGTGAAATTCTGTAAGGCTGGTTATCCGTTTCAGGTAGACGTTTTTCCTTGCATCCGATTCACTCGAAATTCGAGTATCGGGAATTTCTCGTATCGTTGATTACGAATCTCAATCCAAAACATGTGAATTCAAAATGGCGGACAATAGTGCAAAAAGTTACTTAATTGAGAAACTTGCGGTCGAGAAAATTAGCCCTATTTAAGGCATCCCGCAAGATAATTTTTTTTTTTCAATTTCAACAACATCCGACATACATCGAAATTCGAAGTCCCAAAACATGTGAATTCAAAATAAGGGACAACGATGCAGAAGGTACTTGATTCAGAGATTCTCATTGTATACCCAGTGTTTTGCATGTCTAAATTTTTACTTTAGATTCGTAATGTGCGACGTTATATTTCGGTTTTTGTCCGATTTCGTTTAGCTTCAAAATTATCAGGATCATTCCGTTTAATTCGCATACGTGTACAATATAGACAGAAGTTTCTAACAAAAGTATAATGCTTCTGCAAAAATTGATTCAACTTATATTAATTGTACATTTTTCAAGCTCATACTTTTCTGTACTACATTTAGCCAAGAATTTTTGGGAAAATTACTACGAATTTAATGAACAACGGGGAAAGAATCTGGACCGAGTATAAATTCTGCATCACCGATCGTGAATACTAAATTCAGTAACAAATTAAAGATAGTTAGAACAAACAGGCCAGTAAAATCCGGGAATAAGGCCCCATAAAAGATGGTGAAAGTATAACGGACCCAAGTAACATCCGTATTAAGTATGAGTAAGAAGTGGTTTTTAAAAACGACAAAAAAAAAAAACAAACAGGATATCCCGAATTAAGGAAAATAGCCAAGTGCTAAATTTAATATCGTAATGGAAACCGTGTAGCTCGGTAATGGCGAAATGGCAGCGAGTTGCTTTGGAGGTAGAACGTGTACGTTGTATGCATGTACGATACGCTTGTGCACGCAGGTGTTTTCCAGGCATTAGTGAAAATCCCAGTGCGCCAATAAGGTAAAAGGAATCAGCCGATCGCGCGAGATAGGATGCGACAAAGCTTATCGAGCCGCTGTGAACGTTGAATTAATTTCGATTAGTCGACTTATCGCTTGCAATGTAGCGCTCTGTAAGGGGGGTGTTTCAAAGCTCTGAAACCGAGCTGAATGTAGGATAAATATGAAAATGCGATCGATATGTACGTGCCTGCGCTAAATTTTCCAATATACAATATCGGCAGCTGTTGAAACTCGCTAAATCGTAAATTCGATACCATAGATGAACGCACCTCAATGACTATTCCGCATTATCAAACGATTCTAGATATAATTGATGACGTAGTTAATACGTCATATCAGGGATTATCGAACGATACGAACGGTCATTCGATTACCTTTCATGTTTAATAAAGATATTATTAAATTTAACTACAATCAGAACAAAGAGATGTGCATCGATTTTATTTCAAAAAAAAATTTGCCCGAAAATATATCGTACATTAATATTATATATATGTGAGAGAGTATGTTGTTTGATTATTTTTTCTTCGTTTCTATTCTTCGAAAAGTATCAAGAAGAAGAATAAATAAATAAACACATGAAACTTCGTATCAGAAAAAAATCTTCTACAGGAATTTGTGAACAGACGTATAATCATCTTCGTTGGCTTTTCGGAAAGCTATACTTTTCCCCGTTCGCCGAATGACGATCCCATCGTTCCAGCACTTCAATCACTATTTAGTGCTGGATCTAGGCCTCCACTCCAGGAAGCGTATAGCACGAGAGCAATCATCGAAAAGAGCTTCGCTGAAAATTGGACGCTGCCAATGCTGCTGCTGCTGCTGCACGTTTATACCCGATTGTGAGTGAAGGGACAAAAGAATCACGTTTCACATGATCGCACTTTCAACGGTACTTCCGCTACGCTTAACGCTGTTAATACAGGGGTAGTTTAGAGATGAATCATTTGTGTAATGTTCGATTAATTCAAGTATGAGGTAACCCGTAATAAGCTGTTTCGTAGTGTGGGAATCGCGACGAATGAAATTGCTGAAAAGGGGTTGAAGGGTTGAAGTTCCGAATTTGAAAAGTTCCAAAAGCGCATAATTCCGAATTATTTGGTCGCGAAACTTGAAGTAAAATCAAACTTTTACGAAACAACAAAGTTTCGAGTGGTCGGAAACCTGACGGCTCAAAGTTCCGAAATGTTAGATTCCGAAAATTCAAGTCAGAATAGAGCAAAGTTCAGAAGAGTAAAGTTACGATAGGGGAAAATTTCGACGAACAAAGTTTCGATTGAGTAACATTCCGAAAATTAAAATATACTCACTCAGCGTAGTTTAATCATCGAGTGCATGGAAAAAATCGGAATAACCAGGATTCCGAATGTAAAAATGTGAAAAATCCAAAGCAAAGAAAGAACAAAGTAGTGAAATTTCACCGCGCCAGAAAATTCACAGAACTGAAAATCTTCAGTCATCCGGAATTTCGAAGCTTCAAGATTATTAAATTTTCTCATTCTCGCACTTTCAGAACTTTGACTTGTCGGAGTTACGCCCTTTCGGCATTCTGTCATTTCGAAACTTTGACCTTCCGGAACCTTGAGTGTTGGGATTATTCGAAAGTTTGATCCTTCGTCGAAGTCTGATTTCTTTACTTAAACCTTCATCACCAACAATATTCCCAATTTGGCTCTTCCGGAACCTTTCGAATTCGGAATTTCAACCCCACCCTGCTCGAACAATCAATAATCAGAATTTGATCAATGATTATGTTCAGCTAGAAGATTAGTTGGGATTGAAAAAGCATTAATACCACAATGTCTCGCTGTTGTTACAATTCGCAATTTATCGTAATCAAGTCTAACAAGGCTTCAATTATGTGCAGCACCTGAGTATGACTCCACAACTGCTACGAACAATCTCATAGATTATTATACCGATTGATTAATTGCCATAATCGTATTCCAAAGTGCAAATTTAACATCACGCTTCTTATATCTTCGCACCAAATGACTGACATGGTTAACCATTGATACAAACAAATATAAATATAAAATGAGAAAGCGCGAAGAGGCAAATAAACAAATAAATAAATAACGACGCCAGAGGCGAACAAGTTTCACGGAGCATTGTCTTTGTACCATTCCGTTTAGAACGAGTGAGAAAATACAATGTGAAACAAAAAAGGAAATAAAGAAAGAAAACTACCTTAAGCCGAAAAGCTCGCGCAAGTTTCCGCATAGAAAACCGAAAGCATTGAAATGTGGCTAACTGTAAAGAATTGGAGTTCGTGCTCCGAGTCTGTACAGGGTAACATCCTTTGCCGTTCAACTCGACGAACCGGAACCGGAACTCTTCGCTCTCGTGGAATCGAACCGCTGCCACGTCGCTGCAAAACTCCTGCAGCTAGCTGCTGGAAAAGAAAATTGAGACGCCTTTCTATCAAACCTGTGTATACCCGACTGAATTTACACCGGAATCGGATCGAGAATAATATTCTCATTGAAAGTTGCTGCTGCTGCAGAGAGAAGCAAGTATACCGAGAAGATTTAAGGGAATTCTTTAAAGTACCGATGATTTTCGTTTCACAAACTTCAGAATTTCTTACAAAGTGTGGAAATTTTTGCGGAATTCAAAAACTGTTTCATATTTCCACGGTTGTTTTAAACGACGATTTTCTAGTTTCTAGTTTCTATCGTTTTACGAGAATGAAGTTAGTAACGTTGCAGTAACTGTACGTGTTTCGGAAGAATCGTTACTTCGCACATTAAGGATTATCCGAAATTTACTAAACCATGATAAACTAAACATTATACTCATAAATTTCGAAAAGTAAACTCCTATCTCGAGAGTCATTCGGAAACACCACAATGACGTCGTTTTCCCCCGACGTTTCGTTACTTTAACGTTACTAACTTCAGCCTCGTATCTTTTTGGCTGAAACCATCCCAAGCATTAAATTCGTACGAAACTCACATTTTTTCAATGACAGCAATTGATAAATATATTGACACTGTGAAAGTTTAGTTGCGGTAACGCATTTCTGGTTTTCATCCGCTAAACAATTTCACAGAATCGTTTATACAGCCGTAAAATTCCTCTTCAAACATATCGCACAAGGTACAGCACGGTTGAATAATTTGTAATTTGTCCTTGCAAGGCACACAAGGCGGTATCGATCAGTAATTAATTGGCACGACATTTGCAATCTTGCGATGAACAAACAATATACACCGGAATTGAAAATAATTTCTCCCGGACCTAAATAAATACGGGAAATATCCGGAAATTTCGTGCGTAACCATGGTTGTAGTTACACACGGTTCCGTGCGCGGAATCGCGAGGTATATGGGAATAATTTATACGTCCAGAAATTAATCACGTATGTAACCACGAACCAGCCAGAAAATTTTCAACGGCTATGACAAAGCGGGACCGATGAGAAACGTATAAATGACCCTCTATGTGAACTCCTGCGTGTCCGTTTGACGATTACATTGAATGTAACAATATCTGTGCCGGCGTTTCAAAACAGGACACGTGACAAGCCCCGGGTTTATAGTAACCGTAATTTCGTGCTCTCTGACGTGGAAACTCGGCATTGCACGCGAACAATTGATATCAGGAACAGGTGCTAGACCCGGAACAAAGGTACTATCGTACCTTGAACATCCAGCCGCGCCATGCATAGGACGATAATAATCCGCAATAAAATTTCGCGGATTGTAAAATAGTGATCGCGTCCGCCTTTATAACAACCGAATCGTAAATTGCCTATCATTATCGATACACCGGCGATAAGTGTTTAGTTGAAAATTAAATCTAACGAATTGCAAGTGATTAAAAATCGCCAAGAGTACGCAGATGTGCGATCGCGATAACGAAGCGGGTACGCGTTAGTCAAAAGTTCATTTTCATCCGCAGGTAGGTTCAGAGAAACGTGGTACATTATTCATTATTGACAAATGTAAACTCTATTCACTGTATGTTTAAGTTGAAGCAAAATCTATGTTACCAACGAGTTTATGCTTCGGGGAGTAGAACAAATTTACTCTAGTTTCAATTCGTTTTTCTTTCTTCATATTACAAAAAGGTAAACAAAACTACGAAACGCGACGTGGACTCGATGTTGTTACTGTAGCGTGACGTCGATCGATGGGGTTTGATTCTCAAATAATTTACTCTCGATAGAAAATGAACGCAATGAAAAGGCGCTGATTTCAAAGTTCAAAGAGTTCGCAGTTATCGATGATATATCGCGTGTCCGATGGCATAGGGTCGTAATCACTAAGTATGCGATTTTAGTGGCAAAGGGGCGCATGATTTTTCTTTTCTTCTTTCCATCATTCGCTCTGAGAATAATGAAAACGTATGATTCAATTGACAATGAAGCGTTGGAAAATATAAAGGTGAAAGGCCGTATGTTAAGCAGATACAAACCTATTCCATTAATAAGCGTACATGAAAAAAAAAAAAAAAATCGAAGCAGAAGTTAGTAAGCACCGTTTTGTTTTCCCTCAGGCTCTAAAAACCATTGAGACGCATAGATAAATCGAAATCTGCAAAAATTCAGCAATCTTGGAAAGAAACTCTCCAAGATAAAAGCAAAAAGTCGTAAAACCACCGAGTTTGTTTGTTGCTAACGCGTCAAAGACTACTAAAATGCGTAAAAATTGAAACCAGCAAAGTTATACAGCGAGGATGTCGATTTTTTGAACACCGATTATACAAATCGTCAATTATCGGAATGATAGGACTAACGATAATAATTTTTGGTGGCCACACCCTTATGTAATTACCGTAGTAGATCATTTTTTCAATTATCATCAGGACCAAAACGTCGCATCTACCAACACATACAATCTTTTGCGTTTGGTTAACGAATTCATACTTGAGCCCATGAAAAGTGATAAAAATATTGCGTAGAATATTGAATAGAATAGACTAGAATATTGCATTTTTCACGTGTAATATCGTTTCACAGATGGTTAGACGTAATTTGGATTTTACAGTTTGAATTACAGTAGTTCATCTCAGATCTCACTGCGAACTTTCATCAAATTTGACGTTATAAACTTTGGCTTTCAACATTTCCAGATCGCATATAATTTCCAATTCCTCGTTTCGAAGCTTTCTTGTGAAAACGAAATGAGATCCTCAGAGGCATTTCAACAAATGGCGGAGATGCCGCAGGCTGCGGAGAAATTTTTAAATCCATAATCGAAAAGTCCACTGCATAGACGAACATACGGCTCGCCGGACGTTTCAGCTGCAGCGGTCGGAAGCAGGTTTGAAGTAGATTCGGCACTTAAGAGTCGGAGAATCGGTCCGCGGAATAGCAGCGTGGAAATACGTTGCACATTCGGCAAAGGCATCGAGAATACTTTCTGCGGCAGAATGACGTGTGTATGTGTGTATACGTATACGTTGTACATATACGTATATTATACATATTTAGAGGTGTTAAACTGAAGGAATCGAAGCAAGTAGTGAAAGAAATATATAGCGGTGAGCAGTAAATTCGTTCCGCTTGGAAAAGTCGAACTTTCAAAAAACTAAGAACAATTGAACGGTAAGGTGAAAAGTTCTGTAAAGAAAAAAGCGGTCTTTAATAAAGATAATTTTGACCCTCCGTTGATTAAAAGCTGAGTAGCAGCAAATTGTGCGAATTTTTTGATGATCGTTATCATCGTCATTATTATTGATCGCTCGGTGTCGCGTTTATAAAAAAAAAAATTCGGTATCCGTGTTCAAGTCGGCTCGTTTCTAACAACACCTCTGAGAATTTTTTCCCGAATATGTAGTTGAACTTTGGTCTAAGATACGGATAACCGAGTATACGATGACCTGGTATACGATACGGCTTAGACGTCTAGACAGAAACCCCGTGTACGTAATTCGAGGGTAACGGAGAGTGTCGATAACAGACAAAATATACAAGAGAAATGTATAAGTGAAAAATTCTGACCGCGAGGTTACACGCGCGAGAATCGTGGATTGATATTCGAGGGGCGAAACACCTCGGGATTTTCCTCCTCCCTTATCGCCGGCGGTTTTTACCCCCCTGGTGTAAGAAGCGTTACGCCGGTTTAAGCGGAGAGAGTCTTAGAGCGTAGGTGGTATAATTCTAAGTGGTTTTGTATTCGACAGGCGTGCGGCGGATTGCGCTTGTTCGGTATTTACGCGATAAAACAAAATGGCTTCACGGCTAGGGCATAAATTATTACCGCAGGCACTTTGAGAGCGGGAGAAACCGGAGATACGAGTCCCGACCGCCGGTTCCCGGTGCACTAGGTGTGTATTCCCCCGTTCCCGCAGAGCTTTTCCCGGTCGATATCAGGGTCACTCTGTCAAAGCTTATCCGGCTGCAGCCAATGTTTGTGTACCTAGGTACGTATAACCGACGTCATAAGTTATATAACCAGGAATGTAGGCGCGCCCGCGGGTGAGGATATCACCGATATTCAACCCCTCCGGGATCCCGAAGGCGGGAGGATATTCCGATTCCACCTCGACGGGCTGCGTTCCAGAAGCTCGGATGTCGGAGGTGAAACTTACCGTCGGTCCAAGATTTTCCTCTCATCTCGGAAAGCGACGGCCGGTTGTAATAAATTCCAACACGATTCCGGAAGGATTAAGAAATTCGCGACGCGTGAGAATTTTTAGGATACGTGGATCGCGTGTCGTTTTGCACAACGATAACGGGCTCTCTAACGGCGACGCTTGGGGACGATTACCGATCCCCACTTCTCAGGAAAAGGATGGGTCCATTCCGGAAATCGTTAATATCCATTACCACACCGAGTTTCCGGAACTGCTACGCTTATCTTTGAGCTATATCGCGCTGCACGCAGTTCGGAACTAACTTTCGACGAAATTATTATTGCTCCGTGCGACTTTTCGCAACGCGCCAATCTTTAGAATGTTGAGAATCTCGCACGGTTTTAGAACGCGCGATTAAAATTCCATTTTGCAAAGTTTCCTCAGTTTGATAAATTTTCTCAGTTTCCTCTGCTCGTGTTCGAAACTTCCTTCACCGCGCGATCGGTGCATAATTTCATAAGAATTTAACAAATACAGAATTTCACATGTTCGAACATTAAATATTCCTTACATAAAAAACTGTATCAATTGTGTATTTGTACGAGGTGTAAACTTGTTCTGCGACGTATCAAGTGCAAGTATGAGAATATTTCTTCGTAATAATTATAATTAAGGCTCGGATAAAGACGCATTACAAATAGCAAATTATGTATGCACATTGCACATGTAATGTAGAAAAAATATACAGTAATAAATAACAACTATTATCGAGTATGTGTAAATTATGTCAAAATAAAATGTAGTCTACTCGACAATATTTGTTATTTTTTATTCCACAGTTTTTCCATAAGTATATATTATACGTGCATGTTTTGTCATTTTTAATACATATATTTATCCGGGCCGTGATTATAATGCAAAGCGAAAGATACTTTCTTCTCAGCAGGTAATAAGAAGAAGAAAATAAGGAAAAGCTTTCAACGAACTTTCGGTTGCCGCTTCACGGGAAGATCCGTCGACCTCTTGGCACCTGTCGCAGAGGTATCACCACCTCGACGAATTCCTTCGTCGAAGGGAAAACTCGCGGAAAAGTGTCGAGAAATTTTTCAGACAGATATTCTTCCCCACACTGTGGAAAAGAACATTTCAAACAAAATTGAAAATAGTAATAACAAAAAAAAAAAAAAATAGCATGACGCGAGAGAGACGGTTACTCGCTTGAATTATAAGTTTATAGAACGCCGAGCTCCCCGCAGATGTGCTTAGAACCGACGAGTTGCACCGCCAAAGCTGCGGCCTGTCTTTGGCGAGCAAACGAGCCGCGTGAAGAGTGTTACGTTTCCTGCATTTTCAACGAAACCCGGGGAATTATCACTCTGCCACATGCCGCAGGGCTGCGATATGTTCAACTCACCCGCTGAATAGACTCGTAAGTACCAAGCTCAAAAATGCTTTCCCTCACTGAGAAAAATTTCATTTGTTACGGTAGATAGAAAAATTCAATAAAAGAGGTATCGTTGAAAATACTGTTTGAATATTGATGAGATTAGGGAAAACTAGGTACGCGTAAACATTTTGCGCTATCGTCGATCCTTTTTTGGTTGTTGCAACGCGAAATCAGTTTTTGAGGCTTACTCTACTTTTTTAGTTAAACGAGGCTTTAACGTTAATTTATCGTTGGACGAGCGTTAAATTTTCGCAACAGCTGCAAGAAAGTATGGTAACAGTCATCGTAACGAGGAAGAATAGTAACGGATACTAACTAGACTTTCCGGTAACGGCTAGAAAACTAATTTTCATTTTCTAACCTAAAACTATATTTTTCGATGGTGGTAAAAAATGAAAATAGTTATAAGGGCTAAGCGGTAACCGGAAATAAAAATTTCTTTCAGTTCTGGTGAAGAATTTTCAGACTCACAAGGAAGGTATCTCAGGTCGATCTCTCCGATTTGATTTCTTTTGTGACGTGTTTTAGTAGACTAAAAACCAAGCGACACGTATTTATTTTTATCTGCCATTAAAGACTTTAAGAGGGGTGAAACCACTCTCCAAAGTATGGCGTGTCAAGGGGCGATTCAGCAATTTTTTTTTTTTTTTTAATTATTATTGAGAAAATTACATTTTTCATTTCTCGTTATGAGAAAACTTTTCCAGTTGGATTGGCTTAAAAATATTATGTTCTTGCGGGTGAAACTGCTAAATCGCCCCTTGACACGACTTATTTGGATGGTGGTTTCACCTTCGACAAGTGTTTAATGGCAGCTAAAAAAAATACGTGTCACTTAGTTTTTAGTCTACTGTACCATATTACAAATAAAATGAAATCGGAGAGATCGATCTGGGATACCTTCGTTGCGAGTCTGAAAATTCTTATTATGATCCTTGTTCTATATCCTATGTCCTTGTTAATTCTGCCGAAAGAACGTTTCCCTCAATTTTGTTTTATTTTCTCCGTCTCTTCTACTTAGCTGACAAAGTTTTTCCCAATTTTCGAAATTTGTTCCCTAAATCGAAGGATACTTGGCTCAAGTATTGCAGAATATTGCGAGTGGTAAAACCGTGTACTCGTATGTTACAAAACTCGCAAGATATCCGATAGCAGACCAACGAGTACCTAGTGAAAGTATATAAAGAAATAAAAAAAAAAAAATTGATACAGCGGCGAGATTTTTATACGAATCTTGAGGTATTCTATTTTCTTAAAACATGAACCGAATTTTTTCATCTTCGACTTATAATAATATAATGACAGCGCAAGTTCCAAGGTATTTGAACGAATTGAATGGCGAATGAAAAATCTCATACCCACAGTTAGACGAACCTGCAGAGCAGTATCTGCGTTACGAAACTTTTAAACCGTTTCCTTCCAATTGAATTCTTATTGGCAAAGAAACGGATTTATAAAGTACGCAAAGTTTTCCTTCGGCGAGACACTTGTGCCGCAAGGGAATTCTTTGCGGGAAGAAATCGCGAGTTTTCTTTCTTCTTTTTTCTGGTTTTTTTCATAGGCAAATGAAAAAATATCGGCAGTGAGGTAAAAAGAAGAAAAAGAAAAAAAAAAAAAAAAAAACAACAAAACGAAACGAAACGGGACAAAAGAAGACCGCACTCGAGAATGTCGGGTGACGTTGGTAAATTTGCGTTGTAACCGAAACGAGGAGTAGCAATATCCTCGCTGAAGAAAAGTAGCGCGCGGATTATTATTCGAAGGTACGCACGCGCGTACACGCGGATGTGGAGGAGGACCGGGACGACGGCTCACCCTTACGCTGTTTTTATTTAAGACGTAAAATTCCACCCTACAACCTCGTACGCTGAGGATATCTCAAGTTTTCATGAGTTAACTCTCGAGGACGACGCGCGACGCCCTGTTTATATTAATATCCGCCCTTGCGGAATGTTGCCGAAATTCGGGTTTCCTCGTAAGAGATGATCAAGTCCCTCTCCGGTGAAAGCGAAGAGCTTCTGCATATACACGCACACCCGCATGTGCCTACAGAGGCAAACAAGTATACAAGTACCCAGAGGCTGAAGCCGTACAGGCGTATCGCCGACGGAACGAAACGAAGGGGACCGTCGTCCTTACGTTCTACCTTATACCTTAAACCTTAAACCTTAAACCTTAAACCTTAAACCTTAAACCTTAAACCTTATACCTGGTACCCATCTCCAAAGTTTATCCAGTTCTCAACTACTGCGGAACGAACAAAGAGAAAAACAAAAATCAAAGAGAGGTTAAAACTTTCTTCCACGACTGTCTCTCCGAGTGTACTTTATGCTGTATGTAGGTGTATGCAGGATTTTTTTTTTCATTACATGCTATACTATATACGGGGCATTCCATGACGTCTTGATCAAGATTCTATACGTCGATGTCCCGGATTAGATTTATAATTTTTTGTACGAAATTACACGACGGAAAATGCAACCGAAATTTCTTTCAGAATTTTTCAAACCAGCGTATCCGAAGTGTGATTTAAAAACTTGAATAAAAAAAAAAAAAAAAAACACAATTTCTAAAATCTGAAAAAATTCAGTATAATTTTAATTTTTGAGACTTATTGGAAGATGGAGATTTAATAACTTCAAAAGATCGGATAAAAAAAAATGTTTACTATCGGATTGCATTTTTCACGTAAGAATGAACATAAGAGCTCGTTATAATGTAGGCCGAAAAATGTCTACAGATGTTTCAGAATTTATCACGTTATTAGATTGACGAAAATTTTACAACAGATATTTTTTGCGTAACGTTAAATATCTTACAGAATAGCCAAGGGACGTTTTTTTATAATATACAGTTTTAAAGAGATTGACTGTTTTTTTTTTTTTTTTTTGTTAATTTCAAACGCATGCATTTTCCCATATAAAAATTCGACTGCTTGGCAGAGCGTGTTAGAGTTATCGGAAAAATTCGTATGTCGATTACTTTTGTGGGGGTGAGAACGAAGAAATTCCGACATGACCAAAATAAGAACCACCCTAATACACAAATATGTATAAAGAAATTCTTTTGTCGTAAAAAATTCGTTTAAACGACTTCATTTTCGTCGTTCCAAAAGAATTTACCATCTACCTACGTAGGCACAGGTATGTAGGAAAATACATACAGAAAGAAGTCAAGGCTACGGAAACCTGTTAAATAAGTATAAGGTATACAATATACATGCATAATATATGATGCTTTTTTATAATAATTCTGTTTGGACAAGGGTTATCGATTTTTTTCTCACGATGGTAATACACCGTGGAGAGGGTGAATAAAAAGCAGAAATAAAAAAAAAAAAAAAAAAGAAGAAAAGAGTAAGAGAGTGACAAAAACGAGAGTTGAAATAGAATGAGGAAAAAAAAAAAACTCGGATTCAATCAACGTGCCATAAAATACCAGGGCCGATGATCGAAGAGACAAAATTTACATCAGGCAATTTACATACCATTAAATTCCCTTGATTTTAATATATAATCCACTTTTTCAATTCCTTTCGCTTTTCATTGTTTTTTTCTAATGTTTTTCTTTTTTTTAAGTACCCGAGGGTTGCACGAATTCTCCCTCTGCAGACGGATGGCTCATACGTGTTTACCGATGCAGGAACTCAGAGGCGGGCCTGGCTTCCACGATTTATAACCAATAAAACGAGGGGAGAGGTGGCCGAGAATAAAAAAAAAAATAACGCTCAATTCACACCCGCTGCGAATAAAGCCAAAGATAAAAGTGACTCGCGGGGGAAATTTTTATTCATCGAAGGGAATATAACACCGTTGCATGTAACATAATGTCCATTACAATGCATATAATCTAAGTGTACAATTATAATATGCAGATTTTGCTTTTTACCGTTCGTAATAATCATCTCATTTCCAAATAAACGAAATGACAATTCGTACATGCATGAATAATAAATAAATTCCGTATAAATATTCCTCCTCTTTACTGCGCTTAGGAGTAAATTTAAAGATTAAAATAAAATAAACAAGTGAACAACGAATGAAAGGAATCCCGAGTGTTGTTTGTACAAGAAAAGCGGGGGCGATGCGGGATGATATAGGAATAACGGAAGCGGGTATAGAATTAAGCGATAATTAGAAATGACAAGAAACGCATAAAGCGAGACTTTACATCAGCACGCCGAACGATAGATCACTTTTATGTGTGTTTAAAACTATATATATATATGTATGTATGTATGTATATGTATAACTACTACCCTGCGGTGTAAATTTACACCGGAGGATATATAGAGCCAGAAATATAATATACATGTATATGGATTATACGTATAAAGAGAGAGGAAATTAAATGTGCTGGCGTATCGCCAATGCAACCAGAGACGGGGTACATGTACATCTTACGCATACACTGTAATATATCGTACGCTTTTTGACGCTCGAATTGAATTGGCAAACGCTTCCTTACCACGCCACAGCATGGTTATTTCTATTCTCCGAAAAATGAAGTCCATATTAGAATTTAAAGTACACAGCTTACGACTAGAGGAAGACGGAAGTAAGCGAAAACAAACGGATATTAGGAAAACCTCGATACAGCCGCACGGTTTTAAAAAATAACTGAGAATACGAATCAAGTAATAAAAGCGTGAGATTGGTCCACGAAATGGAGAGAGAGAGAGAGCAAGGGTAGAGAATAAGAAAAAGAAATAATTTCTCCTACGGATACGTCGACGCAGTGTCGTCCCCGTCGTTTATCAATTAGATAAACGAGAAACGGAAGCAGAGTTTCCTGAGGCAAGGAATGAATCATGTAAATAAAGCATCAAGTATCCGTGTAAACGGAGGTAGTATAAAACTCAGGAATTGTTAAAGTACCGGAGGAATTATATCACGTCGATGTATAAATACGAAAAAATTAAATATCCAAATCGGCGAGTAGCGGCGTGGTGAAAATAAAGAAATCCACACTTGCTCCGTTCGTTAACGTCTACTCGACTCGACTCTGAGCCAATGAGAAATAAAGGGAGGCCTGGTATGTCCGCTTTCGCGCCAACTTCCGCCGGGCCAAGAAACGGGTATAGGTAAGTATGTGTAGCCGGGTGTTGTGCACGCAAGTTGGACCGGACGTGAGTAACAAACCGGCCAACGTCAACCGGTGCCGTTTTGCTCCTCACGGAAATACTGCCGCTGCGGAGCTCGGACAATGAGAGAAAAACGAGTGGAGTAAAAACGGAGATGCGACTTCGCGAGTGGACGCAGCCTGCAAGCCTCCGGAACTATTAATACCCTTCAACGCCGCCCATTGCCTGCGCGAAGAGGCTTCCTCGACTGGAGATTCATTCATGATTTCAACCGCAGCTGGACCGCCGCGTTCAAGATCAACCGCTTTAATTGCCATGCCCGCCTGCGCTGAGATGGGCCGAGGTTGAAGTCACGAATTTTAAAACTTCCGAAAGCGTCTAATTTCGAATTATTTCGCGATGAGACTTGAAGTGAACACTGAGAGTAATTTTTCGTTAAAGTCTGGTATCCGTTACTGTTCTTTCTCATTACGATCACTCTTGCTAGATTTTCTTGCAACTGTTGCAAAAATTTAACGCTCGTGCAAGAATAAATTGACGTTAAAGCCTTGGTTAGCTAAAAAAGTAGAGTGAACCTTACAAACTGATTTTGCGTCGCAATTACCAAAGGATCGACGATAGCGCAAAATGGTTACGTGTATCTCGTTTTTTCACAGCAGTTGTTCAATATTTTTAAAGACGTTCTCAAGGTTTTTCAACGCTTGCAAATACAATCCACGAAAACCTTTGCAAAAATTGTAAAACCGTTCAGGAATAAATGAAACCGAAATACCTCAAGATATTTCACGAGATTTCAAATGATTCCGGTGAACTTCATAGATAGCGGACTATGTATTTTCATAAGTTTGAAAGAGATTTTAAAGATTTGTAGATGAAATCATTTTACAAAGAAGTAAATATTTCGGTTATCCCAAACATTTCGCAACGTGATTTTGAAAATTCCGAAATAACGCGCAATCCCAATGATTTTTTCTGATTTCAAATATTTCCAACAGCCTCAAATTTCAGCGATCTCGCGTGAAATTGTGAATGATTTCGAAAGATCTGAAAGGCAGCATTACACGGGTCGCGAAAAGATTTCATCGAGATTCGCAGAGATTTCGAGTGATTTAAAAAGATTTTACCGACCGACACACGCTGGATTTCAAGGGTGGTTAAGCGCTCGGTGAAAGGGGAAACGTTTTTGAATTTCTCGACGCATGCATGACGTCATTTGACAGAACGGTACATTGAACAAGGTAAGCCAGAGGAATAGCTTTTCTTTTCGACTATTGCATTACCTGCGCGGTGAATTCGTACGGAAAATGGATTGCAGAGGAATCGAGGCGAGAGTTAATAACGAAGCCCCGGATGAGTTTCTATTTTCTATTTTATTTATTTTTTAGTTTCTCTCTTTTTTTTTCTTCTCCCTTCGCTTATCAATATCTTATTCGCGCCATTTCAGCTGTGAGCTTTTCAACGCGGCATTGGGTCTCGGCCTGGCTTCAATAAGTATTCTAATATCGAGACCCCCGGCGATACGCGGACGGCAGTCTACGGAGATCAACTTTGGATGGAAAATAGGGATTTCAAGAATTGAACTGCGTCGCGCCGAAACCGATCTCGCATCCTGCGAATCCTTCGCATTGAGAAAAACCTGCATTTTAATATATTATTTCGAGTTTCGTCGAGACGAAGCCAACCGGGTTTCTCGCACGTTGAAAAAAATGATTAATATTTTCAAAATTTTAACTTATTCTTTTACAAACTCTTTGAATTCTTGTGCCGAACGTGAGAAGCGTAAAAAATTGTACTTTGAATCCATAGATACTCGTTCAAGAAAACTAATAACCGATCCAGTCACTGTTTTGAAAAAACAAAACTTTCAATCGTCTGAATCGGTTTAACGAGAACTCCTTACCGAATCCGGGGCAAAGAGTCGAGATAAATAATTGTTGAAACTTAGAAAATCGTCTGATTACAGATTTCGAGAGGAAGCAACAAGAGTGAATGAAGCTTTTGCAAAAATGGTCGACTCTAGTCTCCCTGCAGCGCTTTCAATTTCTCAGCAAAATCTTTATAATGGAAACCAATAATCGGCATTGACGGTTATCGGAGTGAAAAAAGATTACGAAGGTAGAATTTTTTCCCATCAATATACTCACTTTCTTTCATCATCATCGAGAGTCCCATCCTCGGCAGAGCTTTGACCGAGACGGAGCCACGTTTGTTGGCTTTAAATTTTAGAACGTTTACAAAAACTCTCGAGAGTAACCGTTTGAAAGAGGAATTACTCCGGCTACACTCGATTCCTGTACGAAAATCTATTGTGCGAAACGGAAAAGAGAGAGAGAGAGAGAGAGAGAGAGAGAGAGAGAGAGAGAGAGAGAGAGAGAGAGAGAGAGAGAGAGAGAGACTCCTTCGCCTCTCTTTCGCGAGAAGAGGAAGAAGAACAAGAAGGACCCTATAAAGAGCTTTGTCCTGTCTCGTTTGGTCTCCCCGAGTCCTGCCGATTGACACCTCCGCCTTCCCGAGGGACGTCCTTCCGCTTCCCTCCTCGCAACCCACGCGGGATCCTTCAAGAACCTCGCGTTACCTCGGACGAGGGTAGCCAAAGTCGAATCCCTCCGATATCAGCCCGCACTTACGGTCCCCATTAGCCTCAAGACGGTTTCGACTCAAAGCCCAAAATATCCCCGACAATTGGGCCTCGATTTACTCAACCTGCACCTGGGTACCTACACCCGCAGCATCCCCTGTTGCCGTATTAAGCTTTGGAAGGACGAAGATCGAGCTCGAGTTTCCATCACGCCACTGCAGTCGAGGACAATTGTAACCTTTGATTTGAAACCATACATTAATACTTTTGCTCCGAAGCTTTGTTACATTCTTGAAACGTCGACAGATATGTACAGTCTAAAGCGCACCGAGCTTGCATCGTCTCGTTCAAAGTGAATACACGTTCGAATCTGATAATGACGGATGTTGAAAAGCTCGTTACAGCGTTGAGTCAAGGATGCCGAGATAAGCGTTGCTTCCTTCGCGCTAAGACGCAACGCTGAAAGTCTAAGCTTCCGGTATTTATCCGGGGCGCAGCTGAGGCAACATTGTATACCTACGACGTCGCTTTGCACGTAGGTAGTTATTGTTTCGCAGTCAAGTAGTCACGCGCGTACGTACACGCAGGCTTACACGTAGACGTGTGCGAGCGGGAGTCTCGGTGTAGCCGACGTGGATTAACCAAGATTACTCAGATCGAGGATCCGGCGCCCTGTTCCAACCTGACCCAACCGAACCCAACGTGTCCTTCGGCTCGTTCAACCTCACCGTCTCCCGGGATAATGACCACAGCTAACGTTGATCAATATCCAGGATAAAGAATGCCTACTAAGGTCTCCGCGTTATTAACGGGGGTTCTCTTTCACCCTTCCATTTCGGAGATTCACCGTCTTGTGCAAAATCGCGCAACCCTGGAAGGTGAAACGATCCGATCCGAAGCCCGCGAAGTGCGACTTACACACCATGGCTACCGCAGCCGCCTAGACGCGGGCTTTCCGAGTACCGAACTCGTTGCAGTAATTACCGAAGTGCAGAGATTAACTTGCGAACCGTGCCACCGCTTCGAGATCTCTCGTCACTCCTGATCTCCACCTTGAGCCATCCGTGAAGCGCAAATCTGGCTCACGGCTCGGCGAAGAGGAAGAGGAAGAGGAAGTACAGGTATACTTGTACCGCACCTACCTCCACGGTGAGAGAGTGGTCGATGAATTATGTACAATGCCGTGCCGCAAGGCAGTGGGAATCAATCAACGCCAGGGGAAATTTATTAAGTGCCTCGGTAAGCAGTACCGACGTCACATCGTGACCCGTTCGAAGCCAATCCAGCAAAGTCTCTCATCCCTGGTGAGCTTCTCTTCTTCGTGGCCCGTGGTACTCGTACTGCAGCTTCGCTTGGCCAGAAGTCTCTCCGGGTATTTCGAGAAGCTTGAGCTTACACCCTGTGACCACAAAGTACCAGCCGTATAGGTATAATTTAATTAAACACCCTTCGCACGTTTACGAAAATTTTAGAACGTGGAGGCGGAGTTGAAATTTCGAACTGGAAAAGTTCCGAAAGCACCGAATTCCGAATTTTTTGGTGGTGAAACTTGAAGTAAGGAAATAAAACTTGGACGAAAGATCAAAGTTCCGAAAGCGCGAGAATGAGAAAATTATAAAATCTGAAACATCGAAATTCCTAACAGCCGACGATTTATAGTTCTATTAATTTCTGGCTTGGTGAAATTTCACTAAATCGATCTTTTCTTGTTTTGGATTTTCGATATTTTTACGTTTGGAATCCTGGTCATGCTGATTTTCAGTTTTTCTAATATTTTACACCCACTCGTTGAGTAAGCCACGCTCTGTGTATATTTCAATTTCTGAAACTTTGCTCTACGTAAACTTTATTTCTCGTAGTTTTTCTCTATCGGAACTTTACTTTTCGGAATTTAAATCTACAGTAATTTGAATTCTCGGAATCTTAAAATTCGGAAATTTGCATCGTCGGGTTTTCGACCATTCAAAACTATGTTCTTTCGTAAAGGTTCGATATCTTTACTTCATGTTCCGCCACGAAATAATTCGGAATTATGCGCTTTCGGAACTTTTCAAATTCGTAACTTCAACCCCGCCCCCAAACATGTGTGTCGGCCATGAGGAAGGAAGAGCGAAAGGAAGAATGTAATTCACTGACTACTTGGATTATATGCGAAAGTTGGCGAGTTTCCTCACGGTGTGCCTAATTATATGAATCTCAATGATAAACGAGAGGCATCAAACGGAGGATCCGAGGTCCCCTCTCTTTACCCAGAGCAAAATTTATCCCGCGTCTCAGCCTCGAACGGGTTAAGGAATGGCATTATAAGCGAGGGAGGGGGAGTTTTAACCGAAACGAAAACCTTATCCGCGCGTTTCGGCGGCGCGGCTTCCTCGGTCTTCGGATCCCATTCAAAGCCTTTAATTAATTACAAGGAGAAGTAGAGTAGGTACCACGTCGCCTCGCGCCTCCCATGTGACTGATCGTAATTGGATGCTGTGCTTTCGCCTGGAAGTACACGGCCACAGTTCCCCGCGACAAACGATCTCCACCCCTGTGCAGAAGCGACGAATATTTAACGGAATCACCCCTTCTGTTTTCGATTCCCCCGGTTACTTGTTTTTTTTTTTTTTTTTTTATTTATTTATTTTATTTTTGTTGTTGTTGTTGTTGTTTATAATCGATCGTTGTCTTGCACAGGTGTACGTGACGGAGAAAGTAAGACCGATTGAAATTCCCCCGTTTTTAGCTTGCAAGCGGTTAGTTCTAACAAAGAAGGTACCTCACCGATTTCTTTCTTTATACGTGAAATGCTGTGAAAATATCAGGGATATTTTTTTTTTCTGCCGATTTGTCTGTTTTAAAGGAACGAAACACCCTATACTTTGCCCCTCCAAAAAAATAAAACAAATAAAGTCGTGCAACCCTGAACGGCGAAAACACTGTGCTTATTATCGTCTGTTGACGGTGAACAATGTCCCACTCATTTTATCAAAAAACGTTACGTCGTTAACGAGATATCTTTGAAAAAAAATCGATTTTTGGAGATAAAATTTGGCAGTGATTCTTACCTCTTAAATGCTGATGTTGGAATGTAAAAAATGTGTCCAATGTTTTTTAATGAACTACATACAACGTATCGCAAAGTGTTTCCTTGTTAATTCTAACCGAAAATGCAGGGTGTCGAAACTTCGAAATCACCTTACCGTAAATTTTTTCCCCGTTTTCCATCGTTCCGTAGAGAACTGCTAACGGAAGCGATTCCGATAAGGGTTGCTCGGACGAAAAACCCCCGTCATCGATCACTCACTCGCACCTTTCTACACAACCGGTAAATTTACATTCCCAACGAAAATTCACATCCTGGCAAGGCCCCCGTCGAGGCGAAAATCAATTCTACCATTCCGATGATAATTCACCGCCCACCGTTGACCGCTGATAACGAATATAGTGAAAACAGCCGCTTGTTCCAGAACGTAAAGGAGCGAGTCGGTCGAGTTTTGGAATTAAGATGAGACCGAATCGGGTCAAATCTTCGGTTGGTTAACTGCTATACAACGTTATTAGAAAAACCTGTAATTGAAAAGGATTGAAAAATTTCGTAGATGCGGGGTTAAATTCAGAACGGCTCTAATTAGTTGAAACGTCAAAACTTTTGCGAGGTAACGTTACTGTTCGTCGAGGAAACTTTTTAAACCAACACAACCGTTCGAAATTTCAACTCGAATCCATTAAATTCACCAGTAATTTCTCCTCTCGGAGAAACTTCTGCTTTTCGTCGAAATCATCAATTCGTTCCGCCCAAAATAACGTGCTTCTTTTATACTTTGTATAATTTCAACTCGCAAAAAAATGGCACTGATTATTCCGCGATTAAACCGAGTTTTATTTGAACGGAGCAAATAACTACTTTCCGAGGATCGTTTATGTGCGCGAATGTTGTTCAAATATTTGCACATCGGGATGGAAAAGCCTTTTCCGGTACGCTGAGCGCGCCTGACTTCACCGAAATATACCCATATATGGACAATTCGCCAAAATTATTACATTCGGTTCCATCCTGATATACCGCGTATCGCAGATACTGCACCGGCTAATGGTCGTGGTCTTTCGTTAATCGATAAAACTACTTACGATTTAATTTACTGACCGCTGCACCGGCAGCTGTTCGCCTCTTCTCTCTCACGGCTTAGCGACGAACACGCCTTGATATTGCAAAACTTATTGAATTAATTATAAGCGAGGAGTTGAATCATTGACGGAAATAAAAACGAGAAATTCGCCGTGTAAAAACAAGACCGACTGCACCACCGGGCAGAATAAATTATTACACCGGAATATCGCTCAAGTCCGGAATGTAAATAATTTTTTTTACATACAAGTTGAATTGTTTGTTTTTTTATTATCAGGGTTCAATATACTTTTTCCAATACAATGAGAATCCGTAAATTTCAATTGAAACAAAAAAAAGAATTTTTTACAATATAAACTAACGCGTGCTTGAATTTCACTTCCTTTTCGATGATATAGATGTGAAAACCAGTGACCTCGTGGTAGTTTTGCAGATCATCGAATCAGAATAGCCCAGGATTATTAATATTGCAATATCGTGAAAGCGAGCTGCATTTAGCTTTTCAAATAGTATATACATCCTTATCAGCGGTATCGACAAAGCGAATCCCTCAACAGTATTAGCCTGATAAAAAAGAGCTGTCAGCCTTCGACGACGGTATCCATATTCAAACCGCAACATTGTATTAACGTATTCTCAAAAGCAGTTGAAGTACAAATCCGTCAAAGAGAATCGCGATCCTTTCGCCATGCAGCGGCAGTAGCTCCAAATGGATGAAATTCTCGATCCGAGTCGATATTCGGAACGATTCGTTAGTTGGTCGTAATAGGTTTGCTTCAGGTATCAGAGTGATTTACCGTGAAAGCTTTGGAAAGTTCTAGAGGCACATACGGACAACCATATATCCGGAACTTTGACGTTCGTTTGGAGAACGCTTTGACCCTTTGAACCGAAGGGATTCGTCATAATGGTCGATTCGAATTTTGATTGAGCCGCAACCGTGACGAGTCATAAAACGCACGGGCGGTGGATCTCGGCGATGATGCGTATCCTCCGAAATCGTGCGGTGAGATAATTGACCGTCGACACCGACGTGGGACATCGGAAGAGGAGGCTGCAAGCCTGGCGAACATACCTCGAGGAAGCGGCGCGGACTGATGGATTAAGTGCCTAATGACCGCGATATTGTGCGGGATAAACGTTGGACGGAAGGATGAACCGAGGGGGATGAAGCGGTGGTGGATGAAGAGAGGAGAGGAGGGAGAGGGACGATGCCTTTGAGCATCCTGTCGACGAAACTTAGTCAAGGATCGCCGCGAGACGTTACTTTGGCACTCGATATCTCGCCGCAAAACGTCAATGGGATTGCGGTTTAACCGCGAAGCATTAGGACGAGCGATCCTCCTCGACAATTTTCGACTCTCCCATTTCGAGACGTCCTTCGACTCCGGGGTATTCGTACATCTCAACTCGAATCGGCTCAGCTGCTGGGATTCGTGTTGCGCTTCGAACAATGGGGAATTGTTATCGAGGGAGCTTTCGGTATTAATTCGCAACGAGCAAGATGAAAGACGGACCACGGCTGGCTTTATTTATCGGAAAAAATCGAAGATCGAGTCAGGGATCCCCGAGGAATCCATTATTTTTTTTTTTTTTTATACACCGACATCCGTAAGGATCCTCTCGTTACGCTCTCTTCGCCGATCGGAAAGAGAAGATGAGACAAAAGAGAGACCACGGAGTGAAGTTGGCAAAGAAACGCGAGACTTCCCTCGATGAGAGAGAAGCCCCCACATCCCTTTTTCCAAGCAGAATATTTATGCCACGACCCAACGAAGACAAACTGGACACGGCTAATTGCGAATAATTAACACTCAGAGACCCCCGAATGCGAAACCCGTCCCAAGAATTCTCACCTTTTAACGTCGGTAATTTGTTTTCATTTTTACCATTTGTCTGAATAATATGACACAGAAGGATATATGCGTAATTAAATACTGTCTTTTTTTTGTCTTCTCTTCCGATCGTGCACAATTTCGAGGGAAAGTTAGTCTCGCTTTCCTTTATATACAGAGAATTGAAAAACGGACCAGAGGTCGGATGCCTGGACTCAACAAAACACGAAACAGGTACACGAATTCTCGTGTGTATACAAAACGTAGCTGCGGTAAATAGAATGGCCTACTTCCGGTTGGAACTTTGGTTGTCCAAGAGTGGAGGGAGCCCAGTTGGTACCAGCTAGATTGTGGCTTAGAATTTCCCAGGAAACCGAGAAAGGAGGACAGTGTTAAGACGGATCGAGGCGTCTTTCCAAAGGTTGAGTCGAGCTGTTGTTGTCCATTTGGTGCTCCGGCGCTGCTGCCGCTGCTGTTGCTGCTGGTCTTGTTGCTCTGTTGCACTTTCGAAATCCTCTTACTCGCCCGATACCTTCGATCTAACTCCTAACTTAACGAACTTACAGACACTAAAGCGCATGGAAAGCCACCTGACATCACGTTTGAAACGCAGGTACAATTGCAGCGGTTAATCCTTCGTCTAGCTGCATTTAATGCAATTTAGTCCTCGTTATCGCTGCGCGATATTCCGCCGCGTTCCTCAAACCGGCCAGCGAGCTTCAATTCCGATCGTCAATGAACGATGAGCAAACTCGTGTCAAATTCGTCGCGTCTACACATACATCGAGTAAAACAAATACATCGATTAACGCTCTCTTTTCAATGACACCTGTTGATACGGAGGATCATTATTTCGTTTTAAAAGTCCAGAATATTTCGAGTTCCTGATTGAAAACGGACCGCTGCTGCGTTTCAACGTCATATGGATGTAATGTTTTAAAAGTTGAAAATATGTGCGCGGACGGTGCGCGGTTGAAATAAAAATGTTCCAACAGGTCCGCTAAAATTTTTGAATTGATTTAACCATTTTTTAAAGTATTATTAATTTGAAGAAAAGTGAAAACTACAAATTAAATGTCGATTTGACAGCTTAAATGTTAAAAATTAATAAACTTGTATCATATTCACTAACAGAAATGTTGGACTTGCTGGGACATTGTGTTTAATTGAATTCTTCCAACAGTCAAGGGAGTTTCGTAAAAGCCTTGCGTCATAATTTTCGTAAGTCACGCTTATAAAAGCGAATTTTCCAATCAATGTAGTGACGCGAAGAACATGGAGCGTTGTAAAAACGGTGATTTTATTGTAGTAACTCTTTCGTGAACATATCTCTCGAGCGTAGTTCACGATTTTTAATGAAACAAAACGAAAAGTATTCAATCGTTGATTGCTAACGAGTAACAATTGTCAAGGAGTTAATGATTAGATTGCAAATTTTGTCCTTTGTAGTTTTTATCCTACGATATTTTGCGAAATATACTGAAGCATCACCAAGGCACTCGAAAAGCTTTGAAAAATGCAAACAGTATATGAAAAATACACGTATGAACCAAAATTATTTGTACATAGTAGCAAAATCCTACACTGAGAAAAATTTCATTTGTTATAATAACTAGAAAAATTGCGAAAAACAGTTACCGTTCGTATCGTGGTAAGATATGAAAATAGTTGCAGACTGAGCGGTAAGCGGAAACAAAAATTTCTCTCAGTTTAGTTAAGAATCTCTAGTTCGCAATTCGAAAAAGGGGCGAATTATTTGATTAGCTATTAATCAGCGGTTATAGCATTAGGCAATAAAATCTTTGAATAAGAAGGAGAGAAAAAACGGTAAGAAATAAAACCACGGTAAATTTCCCGCAACAGCTGATAATTACGCGATAAGTGAAGAAAAAAATATCGCATCTTCTACCACAGGTATAATAAGGGTTGAAAAGTTGATTTGGCAAACTGCCCAATGTATGGTATAATCGACCCGTGCGTGATGTTTGCCGGTGTGTGTGTGTGTGTGAGTGCTCATTCCACACGGGTGAAGATTGAACTGGTCCACCGCACGATTACGCGCACGTGACCATTATTTGGGCGGGTATATCAATTTATGGTGTTTTATCTACCCACTCTGCGATTACACGTGTGAAAATTATATGCGCAATACCGTATAATTCACAGGCGAAATCGGCTGCTGGGCGGGCTGATGTGAAATTTTCTACGCTTCGAATTGTTTTCGGGTATTATATGTATACGGTACGTATATTAGGCTGTTAAAAAGACCGGCGTTATTTCATCTTTGCATGATAACTCGTCGATCCATTGATAAAAAGGTTTATAAAGTTCCCTGATTGAAACGTTTCACAACCGAAAGTGAATCCTTTATGATAAGATAAAAATCGGAAAAGAAATCAACCACAATAAAGATGATTAGAAAATTAAATTTCAATAATAACAATGCCCAAGAATTATCAATAAATTGTTTGACCAAAACATTGTTCAACAAATTTGTTAGGGAATATTTTTTTGTTTTTTTTTTTGTCATGTGAAAGTATTTGTATATTTTTTGGATACACACGAACTTCAACTCTTAAAGAATTGTCGCATTATTTTGAAAGTTCCGTTTTCGAATATGTGAAATTTTGAAAAATGGAGAATAAATCGTTAATTTTGGATATAAGGTTTCGTAAAAACGTTGTACATTGCAATTAAGAAGTTTCCGTAGCATTGAACGAACAGTTTCGTAAGTCTACACATTTTGGAAAACGGAAATTTCAAAATAATCAGTAAATTCTTTAAGAATCCATGTGTATTCAGAAAAAGCAACGAATTCACTTCACATCACAAAAAAAAAAAAAAAACATTCCTTATAAATTTGTTAAACAATGTTTAGTTTAAACAATTTACTGATAACTTTTGGGCATTACTATTATTCAGATTAAATTTTTTTATCATCTTTATCGTGGTTGATTTTTTTCCGATATTTATCTTATCGCAAAGTATTCAATATTATTCTCCACGAGACTCACTTTTAATCGAGAATGTATATTGAGTATTTTTCTCAGTGTATGGAGCGAGGTACACGTGCGAAGTATGAACGCAATCGCGTTTCTAACTCTGCACTTGTTCCCCACGTTGCCTGCCTGCATCTTTGCCCTCCCCATGGAACCCCGTAACCATGTCACGTACACATTCTGGTAATACATCCGTAGAAATGCCGCTGTTGTAAACGAAACCAGAGACCAAACAACTAACAACGAACTAATTCCTGTTGTCGTCTGCTGCGTAAAAACATCTCCGGGGTCCCAGACGGCATTGAAACTCACCCCTCGTGTCAACTTGACTTTTAACCCATTGAGTTATAGTGGTAGGTATTCTTGCCACCTGTTTTGAATCCATTTTTTGCATATTTAAAGAACTTTGAAAACATTTTTCTTTGCAGGTTGTTGCTAGTTCTGATAGTATACTAATAGGTTTTCAATACACGAGAGTAATTATTGCGATATAATGTGAATTATTATCGTTAGAAATAAATTGAATGAAAAAAAAAAATGTGAAAATTGAAGGAATAATTTATTCCCGAGAAACTTATCCTTCTATACATAGATTTTAAAAATTGAAAATGGCTGACCTAATATAGTGGACGAAAAAATTCGATCGAATCCGGAGAAGAAACTCTGCCCAAGGGTTTTTGGGGCCGCTGATTACGAATGTGAATTCGCATTGCGAATATTTAGTATTACGAATCCAATCAGTGACCCCCGAAAACTCTACATAGAGTTTTTTTGATCATATTCGATCAAATTTGAAATTTCCGTCCACTGCATTGGATCTGCTATCTTGAATTTTTGATAATCCAATTTCAGATTCGTAATCAGCGACCCCAAAACCGTAGAATATCTATCTTGTAATAAAAGTTAACTTGACATAATAATGTGTGACTCGAAGGGTCAAACCAACATAAAACAACACCTAGATAAGTTATAAAAATCTCACTGAGACGGTTACTGTTAAAAATCTCACGAGAATGTACACAAAGCTAATGTCCGCAACGAGTTTATAAAAGAGTAGGTAAAAACATTATTCTAACAAATTTAAGAAACATTGTTTTCATATTCATTACATTACGTCACAAGCGATTATTTTATTATCCGTTATAATTTTCAGATTAATTAATTTCACGGGTCAGAATAAACTAAAATAAATTAATGCTGCAGGCTCGATGGAATTCCCAAATAAATTCAATCAACGGAATCAATTAACAAGAGTATAATTTGTGCAGATGATTGATCAAAGCAGCGATTGAATGGAGCAAATTCATGTGAAATATTTAGTTCGGTTTCACAAAGTCCTCAATAAATACGAAGACATTGACGTGGATGAATTTGTTAGCGAAAAAAGCTAAATCAATATGAATATCGAAAAGCTTGGGACACCGATATCATGAAGGATACAAAAAAGCGAAGCACGTTGTTTTCTTCAAGCGGGCATTGATCGTAGATCGTTCTTTTCCTTGCCCCTCGATTTGGCTGCAAGCTCCGCGATCCTGAGTATCCTGACGCGATGCTACACGAGGACTTTGGCACGGGTACAAGGACATGCTTTCCTGCACTTTTGCCGCAAGCTCCATCCACCAGAGGTACCGGACATGGAACGATACGATACGACTCGAAACAACGTGCAGAATCGCGTTTTATACCATTGACATCGGTGTCTTTGTCACTCTGTAAACTTTTCGACCATTCGTTCGCTTTTAGAAATACCTACTTCTCGTCGTCGTCTCAGTGGTGCCAACGTCGAGGCAAGCGAAACATCATCGAAAGCAACCGGCCAACTCAATTCTATAATCCTCCGCGCTGATTCGTCGAATAATTTGCAAGAGTTTATCGATATCAGGGTGGCCACAAATTTTTGTGCAAAAAAATTCCATCACATTTCCAGATTTTCCAGGACCTAAAACTCAGTTTTCCCTGACATTTCCCCCCCTTGTAGTAACCTACTAAAACCTAAACCGTTCAGCTTATATATAACTCTATACTCGGTCCAAATTCAATTCGAATTGAAGAAAAATATAATGAACAAAAAAGTCAGCTTAAACCAATTTATTTTCTCGACGGAATAAAGTAAATTTCCTGTCTGAAAAAATCATTTCTAATACCTGTGATAGGAAACTGATATTTTCAGTTTTTTTGCCATGACCAAATTAAAAATACCCTGACATTCCCAGCTTTCGAACAAACTAACCTTAGCAAACAATGACTCATATCACAACATCACAATCGACATTGTTTATTCGTCATTTGCGCCTCGCATCTATTTTGCTCTGCGATCAACAATTAGCTGATTTTCAAACGATTGAGTAACATTTGACCGAACTAGAAAAATCAACACTTCGTTTCATTCAATCGCTGTTTTGAGGATAAATTATCCTCAGTATTGAACATCGTTTTGATCCGTTGCATTCCAAATTTCCATACTTTTACGCTACGAGGCCAAATAACGAATTGTACAAAAGAAATTTCGTACATTAACTATCGTTAACAGGTTTCTATACTCACGCACTGCTCCCGGCATGCATCCTCTTTGTTCCGATGTCACTTTCCGAGCACAATGTTCAGCATCGTAAACACATTCACTGTTTACACAGTTTCGGGAGACTTACACTGCGGAATTTGTTTTCCAACTCGAGATACAATCATCTCACAGTTTCAACCATCGCACCGTTCTGTACGGAGAAAACTAACCGACTGTCGATCCGACCGACAGGCAGAAGCAAATATACGGACATTTCCTTCGAGTTTAAGCCGAGGGTTTGATACACTGTTTGTTTCGATGGTGCCAGAATATCGATCCCGTGGCTCGAGTTCGGCTCGTTTAGTTCGCAACCACTTTTCTCTCTCGCTTTTATATATTCGTGACAGAATCGTCCCGTCAAATAAACCTCGTCTTCATACTTTTTTGCAGGCGTGGCGTCGATTTCGATGAATCTGGGATGCAATTAGCAACAAAGAAATAGCGAACTTGTGTGATTTCGCTGTGTACGATATCACGGCCATATCTCTGCGTTCACAATGGACCTTTGAAAGTTACGGTAATGCGGAAGTTTTCTACACCCTTAGCCGTACTTTATGCATATCCATGCATAATGCTAGATCCTCTTGAGCATGTCGAAAGTTTTAATTCTATTCACGACAAACTTTGATGTGACGAGGATCGTTTATAAACGCGGATCGGTAGGGATGGCATTACGGAATATTGTATAACAATTTTAACGCTAAACTTTCACTGACATGTACTGATAATGCAAGAAGGATAACATTTTTCCAATCGAAAATTATCAAGATTTTGTCACTCATTCGATTTATACATTTTTATTCTATTTCCGAACGCAATTAGTTGTGATTAACTTAGTTCTTGACCTCTATGCATTGAATGAGGATTAACTCTTGGATATGAATATAATAATTAATTAGTTGTAATCATTTCTCTATTTTCATGACAAAAAAAAAAAAAAAAATCGATTGTGAATCATTTCTAGCTTATGCCCATCAATAGTGATTAGATAAATTTACAGAGATATTTTCAAGCATTGAATTGAACAAAATAATCCAAAGCTTGCTAATTTTTTTTACTGTTACTTTTTGCATTACGTTTTTTGGCAAATCGTAGGATAAGTAAGAAATAATCTCAAACAAGAAATGAAAATCGCGATTCAGTTAATTACCGACAGAACAATGCAAAAAGCACAAACTACGTATTTCATTGAAAAATTCCAACAGACACGACACAATCAGCGAAAGAAACCATCTAGTCGGAATTAATAACTATACCGGTTGAAACAAGTTGGTAAACGATACCGGCGGTTGCGGAGAAGCTCGCATGAATGGATATAAATAACGAAGTTGAAAATAACACGCTTCTATTATCAAAGAAATGGTTTGACGCAATGGCTAAAGCCTCCTTCCGTCCACGATTAAACGGAACATGCATAGAGAGAAGGGGGGCAGAAGGGACAGGAAACACCGTACAGACCTGCACTGTTCGTCGACAAATGATAATTGATTACGAATCGATAAACGGGATTACAGAACGGCTGTATGGTGTGCCAGTGTCGCACGGCCTGCGGTCAGCTGTTTATCGGACACTCTGCAGGAGGAACCAGCCAGCTCTGTTTGTCGAATTACATCCTATAATTTCGCTTCGTAAAACGCGAGATTAATTATGTTTGGGAGAAAGAAGATAATGAGAAAAATGCGAATTCACGCCGAGAGATATTTATAGTTGTTGCATGTGACCGTACAGTCATTCACTGATTAAAATTTCATTTCTTACAGTAACTAGAAAAATTGAGTGAAACAAAAACTGTTTTAATATTGTTGGGATTACGAAAAACGAGGTGCGCCTAACCATTTTCCGCTATCGTCGATCCTTTTTTGGTTATTGCAACGCAAAATCAGTTTCTGAGGTTTACGCTACTTTTTTAGTTAAACAAGGATTTGACGTCGATTTATCGTTGCGCGAGCGTTAAATTTTCGCAACAGTTGCAAGAAAATTTAGTAACAGTGACCGTAATGAGAAAGAATAGTAACGGATACTAGACTTTCCGGTAACAGCTACGAAACTAATTTTCATTTTCTACCTGGAACTATATTTTTCGATTGTGGTAAAAAAATGAAAATAGTTACGGACTGAGCGGTAACCGGAACTAAAAAATTTCTCTCAGTGGTTAAACTGTTTTAACCATTTTCACTTTTTCAAAATAGCCGAAAAACATGGTTCTGAATACGAAACGAAATTCATTTATAGTTTTGCATGGCCGGCTAAAATTATCCTGAATAATTACTTGCACACTCGGGAAAAAAACTTTCTCGTAATGACCAAAATTTGATCAACGAAATTTCAGGGTTAACATGTTGCGACTTTGAAGCAATTATTTCGTCAATTTTTGTATTCGCAACAAAATATTATGTTCTCACGAAAAAATGATCTCCTACAAAATGCGTCTACAAATTGATTATTTTCAAGAAGCCAAAATTGTTCTCTAAGCGCAACGAAATTTTCTTTCAGTACGAACAATGTTCGGACCATTTTCTACTTTTCTCACAGACTGTGAGAATCGAAAATTTTTCCACGAGTATTTTTGCAACTATCAAAACTGGTGAAATAACGCAGTTAACTCTCAATTATGTCCTGCAGGTTGATTAAACGCAGTGTTTTTCTCCTCTTTTAACATCTTGGCAAAAATTCGAAGCTCGTAACTTTTGTAAATTACAAACGTTCCGGTAATATACATACATACATACATACATATATATATATATATATATATATATATATATATATATATATATATATATATATATATATATATATAATATATACGGGGTATAACGCCTAAGCATTATACATAGATTCACAAGTTATGTCCGCACTACTTGCGCTGCTTGCTTTATACAGCGGCGTCTCGTCGGATAAAAAATCTCTAACAAACGAGGCATTTGTCAGGGCAAATAGCGGGCATCCATTGGTTTCTCGTTTTTATTCCTCTCAATTTTTCTCCTTCTCTTTTTCTCTTTTTCTCTTTACCGCCGTTTCCTTTCCAGTCGTTGAAGCGATACATCGAGCGAACGTAAAATATTTACAATGCGTGCACTCTTTCCTCTCCCGTATTTCGACCGCATATTTAAATTGTCCTAAATCTCGGGACCTTTGACCCTGTATTCGAGCCCTTGGGCAGTGACGATATTACGTTGGGTGCTAGGAATTTTCTTGTCAGATATTCCGATCACTCTCTTCATTTTTGCGTCCATTCTCTGTAGGGATGATCGTTTGGTCCTCCGCTGAGAGGGCGAGAAAAAAAAGGCAATAACGGTGAACCGTTAGATTCGAAGTAAAAAATAATAATACAGCCTGATTATTTCGTACTTCTCTGCTCCGTACGCGATTTGAAATATGATTTTTTTTCTTTCTTGCAAAGACCCGAGTCAATTCCTCGAGGGCGGAGGTTACTTATACCTGGTGGGATTCTCGGGTGTCAAAAGAAATGTTGAAAAGAGCTGGGAAAGAGGGCGAAAGAGGTGAATAAAAGCGAGTAGAAGAAGGGTGGAAAGAGGCGAGGGAGGCGGCGGCCCATCAACTCTGCCTTCGCGTAAATCTAATTAGCCGGTAATTTTATAATTCCCGGACGGTGCCTACCGCTTGAAGGCTGACGCGGGTAAAGCTCCAGGATCCGTCGGAGGAGACGAACGGGCGAGATTGAGGCTTGATGGTGGGCATAAAGAACGCCCGGGAATGGGAAAAGGGAGAGAAAAGCCTCGTTGACATTTTAATATTACCACCGGTATGTCGGCATCGTAACGACGGTTCCCTCGCCTCCGATAATGAATTATTTAAATAATTTATACGTATATATATATAGAGGTACTAATTGCAGCCGAATACCTTCGGCTGCAATTAGAATACCCGTCACGGCTTGACCTATCCACTCGCACAGAAGTCTGTGTAAGAAAAGGGGAATCAGAGTCATTGATTGATTCTGTTGGGGCGAGGTTGATGTTCCGAATTTGAAAAAATTCCGAAAGCGCCGAATTCCGAGTTATTCGGTGGCGGAACTTGAAGTAAAGAAATCAAACTATCAAGAAACGACAAAGTTTTGCATGGCCGGAAACCCGATGGCTCAAAGTTAGAAACGTAAGATTCCGATAATTCAGGTTACGATAGGTCGAAACTCCAGAAAATAAAGTTTCGATAGAGTGAAATTCGGAAAGTTGAAATATACTCGCACAGCGTAGTTTGCTCAACGAGTGGGTGTAAAAAATTAAAAAGACCGAAAGTCGGAATGACCAGGATCCCGAACGTAAAAATATCGAAAATCAAAAACAAAGAAAGATCAAAGTGGTGAAATTACACCAAGCCGTATTTCGATGTTCTGGATTTTTACATTTTCTCATTCTCGCACTTTCCGAACTTTGACTCGCCGAGTTACGTCCTTTCGGCATTTTGTCCTTCCGGAATTTTTCACTTTCGGAACTTTGAGCGTCGCGTTTCGGACCATTCGAAACTTACAGATTTCGTCAAAGTTTGATTCCTTTATTTCAAGTTTCACCACTAAAAAATTTGAAATCCGTTACTTTCTAAACTTTTCAAATTAGGAATTTCAACTCCGCCCGATTATGTCCCGACGGATCTGTAAGATACCCATAAACGCAATATAATAATGAACAACTGGGAAAAGAACTTGATATATTAAATCCCTGTACAGCCTTTCAAGAGAAATTCGTCGTCCTAAAACGTGCCTTTAAATTTGTAAAGAGAAAATGGAGCTTTGAGCGAAAATTAGCGGGTTAATCCCGTCCGGAAGTGTGACACGGGGGAATGATTTACGGCTGTAGAATAAAAGGCGGAGCATGAAACAAGAAGGTATTACAGTTATTTATCGTACACAACGTATACGAAGAGAAGTGGAGAGTGGAAAAAAAAAATTCTGTAAAAAAATTCGGGTCGTTTCGGTCTCATATTTACGTACTTCAAAGATTTTACGCGTATATTGTATCCACCCACCAAGGTTTAGGTATGTGGTGAAATAAATGTACCCGTTGAAACGTCACGTGTGCCCGACGAATGCGATGAAAGCGTCAGCATCGGGTATGGAAAGGTGCCTGTATAAAAATTGTGAAAAATCTGAGGCGTTGGTTTATTCGCAGAACTCTTTCCGAGCCGCGATAATGCGGGAAGAAGGAGACGAAGGACGCGTTGGCGGTAAATCGAGCGTAGAATTGAACTGCAGAAATTGCAGAAATCTTATGACGTTGAATGGGGGTGAGAGGGAAGCCTCTCGATTCATTTGCCTGTTTGCGAAGCATTTAGGTTGGAAAAACAGGCGGTTGTGCTCGTATAAATATGGATCCAGCTGTCCCTTCTCGGTCCCCGAACGTCCTGGAAATTTCGAATTCGTCCCACGTTTTTTTGTTCCTAGGGATCTCGCGCTGCTGCCCCATTGGCACGAATTATGTCGTTCCTCCTTCGGTCAGAATGATAACATTTTATATTTGAACAACCGCAGCCACCCTCCGCAATGATCGATGCTTCTTACCCTTCGCTCGCGCGGCGATTTACGAGAAGAGATTTCAAACTCTTGCTTTCAAATACGTGACCGGATAACTCCGAAGGAGTTAAAACGCGGTGGTCGATTTTTGGTCGCTTCTTGAAAGTGGAATGGACAGGCGTAATGCACGCATAATACCGGAGCAAGGATCGCTACGTCTCAAGGCGAATCGGTAGCTGGTATAAATCATCACCGGTTCCTTAGTTCGGGGAATAAAATGTAGCAGGGATCGTAACGTTTTGGTTTGAAAAAGGGAGACTCGGATAAGGACGAAAGCGTGGCACGTGTGTAATTTACTTATCTCAAAACGGTTTCCCCAACATTTCACAGCGGGCCGAATCTGACTATGTCGCAAAGCACGTCATCCGAATAAAAGGTAATCGGCTATATATGTATATCTGTGTCATGAGTTTCCGAGAGTAAGAAGATTAGCGTAAATCGAAGGCTGATATCCGTTTAAATTCATCCGTAATCGCTGCGCAGATGGATACGAGGCCGAAATTTCAAACGATCAAAATTCGAGCAGAACATTGCGAGCATTCCTCAACCTTGTCAGCCTGATTGCCGACGTTTCGGAACGGTTAAGACTACGACAAGTCTCGAGGAATCTTGAACATACGTTCACAGCTTCCCTGATCGCACAAAGTTGCGGAAACAACTCTGGCGCAGAGTCGCAAGTAAGAAATGCGGAATAACTTGAAACTCACCTGGAGGTGAAAGGTGGTCCAAAGTGCGAAGAGAGGCTAAGCCGTGATCCGCTGCAGCCGACAAGATATTTCGAGCATCTTCATTCGGGCGGTGGAGGAAAATACGTCTTGAAGATCCTGCCGGGTGCCTCGGCTAAGTCCCCAGTCAACAATTGGAACCTTTGATAAATCGTCGTAGGTAAAGAAAGTTCTACCTCGAAGCTGCACGCTCGAACGATTCGAGCCCGGGCTTCGGCTCGGATTCAAACTGTTTGTTTTATTCAACATCAATCAGCCGCTCGGAGGGTCCTACCGGGAAAAACTCTTCCGCCTCATTCCCTTCCCCGAACCTCACGTCGAGATTATTTTTATGGTGTAGGTACCTACTCACCGAGGATGCTTGTTGTACCCTTAGTCTAGAGCTGGTCTGTCAGGTGCACGCGCGTTGCGGTGGACGCTTATAAATTGCACTGTTAAGATCTGCCCTGATCTCGTTTCAAAATTACTCCTCTTTATTGTAAGTAACTACCCGGCTTATTGCTCCGCGTTAAATGACAATGTCGAAAGTTAGTCGCGGTCCTTCCGACGATCTTGATTCAACTTTAACAACCCGAAAGAGGAGGAACGAGACGCCGTTGGTCTCACGGTGCGGAGGATTTAGCCGTTCCTCAAATCAGATGTTAGGCAATTTGTACCAGTTATCGACCCTGTCCCAATTATCGTCCTCTTTAATCTTTAATTCTAAAATTAGCAAAAAATAAATTTGTAGTGCTTAACTCTCTAGCAGTTGGTTCTAGTCATCGAAAAGTTCACAGTTTGTGCAGTACATTTATAATTTTGGAAAATAAAAGGGTCAATAATGGGGTCTGAACGTGTCGATAATTGGTTCACTTATCTCACATTATGCACTTCGTTAAATGTGTTTTCAATTCGCTTCACGTGATCATTTTGATACTGTATCTAAATCATTGACTGTCTCTTGGAGTCCAGTGAACTGTACATATCTATAATCTTGAGAGTAATGTCAAGTTACCAAAAATCCACTTGGGGTTACGACGAGTCGTTAAAGTGTCTCTTTCCACATTTTATCACGATCGTTCGAAGTCTTGCAACGATGAAGTCAAGTTTTCAACTTTTGTCAAAAGAAAGGTTGATCTCTATCGTCATCGCCCGACACTCCGTATGAACGAAGTCAAAACCCAATAGTAACGGTATTCAGATGGAGATTGAGAAGAGAAAAGGACAAAGGCGGAAGATTTCTTATCGCTGAACGTGAGCTTCGTTGAATCTTGAAATTTCCGTGACCGGATATCTGCAGAATACATTTCCAGATTCATATTTTCTTTTCCTTCTTCCTTTCCTCCGTAGTGATTTGTTTATAAACATTCTTCGCGATGCAATATTACTAGAAAGTATTTCTCCCATCGACCCGATAAGAACCGGCCTTAATTACCACCGAGCAATGATCATCTTTACTATACCGAGTCTCGTGAACGGGAAGAAATATTTTCGAGGAGCTGATTTGAATTTCTTCCAAACAATTCGGTTGCCGGAACATGTATTACTTCTTCAACGCTAGCAGATGCAAAGATACGAGTTGCCTCGGTGACCCGGAAGACCCTGGTCGGTATATTGGGTCGTTCAGGGTGCGTATCAGCAAAGCTCGCAGTTCGCATCGAGAACAAGAGCCGCCAGGAACAAAAGGAAGATAAAAATTGGTTCGTGGTTTGAGTGTAAAACAGCTAGCCAAGTTATACAGAAGGTTGTATAAAACCGAGGAGTAATCAGGCTGTTTTTACTCGCTTGAAATTCACCCTCGAATCGCTCGGCAAGTTTTTAATAACCTATCGGGGAACGTTTTATATATAACGCAAGAAAAATAAAAAGAAGAAGAAGTTGAAAAAGATGAAGAATAAGAAGAAACGGGGAGAAGTCTTGGCGGGAATGAGGATTGGAAGATGAGAGCCGTTTTTGTAAGACCGTTGATTTACGGGTTCTGGGATTTTCGAAAGATCGCAAATATCTGGACACGTCGCAATGTTCGGATATTGGATGCGTCCCGATATTCGTGCAAGTCCGTTAACTTCCCGGAGTCTCTTTTTCCCCAGTTTCAAACTGCTTGTTTACACTCGAGGCGTTGTTTACCCTTATCATGCTCACTCGGTTCGCGACGCAAACACGGTTTCGACACGGAAGTCGAATACCCGTGATGCAGTAGCCTCGGAAAACACGAGGATAACCAACATGCGTTGAAAACCAGAGCGAGAAGAAAAAATAAAAAGGGGAGGCAAAAAATAAATACGCTGAGCAAACTTTGAACGAACATCGATAACCGTACCTTATATGGCCTGGTTGCATGCAAAATAAACTGTATCGATTCTCGTCTTGCTTTTCTTTCTTCGCTGCCTTTTTCTTTTTTTTTTTTTTACAAAATTTTACATTAGCGTGAACTGGCAATTTATTACAAAGCTTTTAACGGAATTTATCGATGGTTTAACTTTACCGAATCGGAGAAATAGTGTAGGTATAGCTATTTTATGAAAGGGATACTTTTCCTCGAACTTTGGGTAATAAATATCTACAATGACTTTGAATGAAAGATGTGACGGTGTATCGTATTCAAAATCAATAGTCGAAGGACAGAAGTCGTCTTTAAATTTCTATAAAATTAAACGGTGTTCAGTGTATGTGTTCAGTCAACACCCAAACTGCCCGGGCGAAGCGAAGTTCGGCTTACCCGCAGCAAGAAGGCAGCACTAAGCAGAGCACAGATCACCCGACAATCGATAGCCAATCAATGAATCTCTAGTTCAAATTCACTGACACTTGCGCATTTCGCTATTCTCTGACGTCATTCGCTATGAATTTTCTGATTGGCTCTTAGCTATGGGACATGCTTAGTCTTCCTCACGGGGAAGAAGATTCGTTTTCTAACGGTTTCCGCCATTATTCTTCTTTCGGCTACCTCAAGATCACCTCGTGTTCTTCTCTCAGCTAATTTTTCTAATTGCTTGGCTTCTGTTAACCAAAATTACTGTGTGTAAATTCGCTTTAAATCAATTATTTAATTAATTGTGTTTTGGGTGCATTCGCTGCCACGTGTTACTCTTGGCATTGTATTTATTCGGGTAATTCGCTAACTGTATATAGTGTACAATAAATATCATTATAATTTTTTTGTTTTTTTGCCAAATTCAGTGCGCGCAGTTTTTTTTTATTTTTCTCTTTTTATTGTGACAAACTGTATCAGACCAGATCCCGAATTCCTCTATTGTTACTCGCTTTAACATTTGGTCCTTCGAGCCGGATCGGTGCTGGTTTGGTCACAATAGAATTGTGCTTGGCTTATTCTCTGGGTTATTTCTCACGTTAACAATTCGTGTTCAGCATTTGGTGTATTCGCTGTGCAGTGCCAATCTGGTGAAAAGCTAAGTGTCAAAGGCATCGCTGGACACATCGGGTGTCGCCTTTGGCGGTCAGTGTACACCGGTACATAGAACTTTTCCGTATCATTTGACCGAAAACTTAGTTCCGGGTCACCAGCACTGTTATTCGCATCATGTCTCTCAACAACAAGGCTGCGCTGCAGCAGGACCGGGTTGATTCTCTGGCCAACATTGATCAAAGACTCACGCCTGAGGCACTTCAGGCGATGTCTCTCGAGCAAGCCATGGCCCAGTTGGCTTTAGTCAATAGAACCGTCGACCGTATTGAGGCCTTGCACGAACGCATTTACGAGGAGCACGAAGAAGTGCTCGAACATGAGTACCACACCGCTCAGGTCTATCAACGTGGTGCAACGCTGTACGGGAGCCTGCAGACCCGCTTGGAGGCCAAGGTGAACTCCCTGAAGGCAGAGGCGACACCTAGGCATGCAGATGCTACACAATTTTTCGCGACTGGGCCATCCTCTACTAAATTGCCTCACATAAAACTACCGACATTCGACGGGGATTATACGAAATGGCGTGGGTTTAGGGACTTATTCACCACCCTCATAATTGATGCCGAGCAACTCACTGGGGCACAGCGCATGTCCTACCTCAAGACGCAACTCAAGGACGATGCACTGGCACTCATCGCAAACGTGCCTCTTACAGACGAGGCATTCCCTGCTGCTTGGGATCTCCTCGTCGCGCGTTATGATAACCCTCGTCGGCTTCTCAACACCTACTTGGAGGAACTCCTCACCACAGAGCCAGTGCCTAATCACTCGGCACCTCAGCTAAACGCACTTGTATTACAGACACAGAAAATTATCGATGCGATGGGAACCTTACGAGTCTCCATTGCGGACTGGGACCCTATCCTGGTTTTCGTCACCCTCAGACGTCTGGTACCAGAACTTAGGGAGGAGTGGGAGAGTACCCTGGGCATCTCGAATGAGCTGCCGGCGTACCAGAAATTACAAGACTTCCTCATCGGGAAGGTACGCGCCTGGGAGATCAGCGCCATCGGAGTCACCTCACGACCAACCTCACCCAAGGAGGACAAGGCTTCAACCTCCAAGCTGCTAAAAACCTCTAGCAAGCCCCCAAACACACGGTCACCCTCACATTCCAGCAAGACTGCAAGTACCCCCTCTGGTTCCACCGCTCAAGTATACTATACACCTAAAGAGGCTACAGATGAACCAGGCATCTGCCAACTGTGTAGGCAAAAGCACTTTATTTTGTACTGTCAGCAATTTAAGGTTGCCTCTGTCGCACAGCGCCGTACTATGGTTCAAGATCATCGACTGTGCTGGAATTGTTTGGGACGCCACCGCTCACAGGACTGCCGCACCACTACAAGATGTCGCCACTGTGGCAACAAGCACCACACGGCCATCCATGAAGAATCTCGGGCTAATCCTCAACCGACTGCTGCTTCGGGCAGCTCAGGTACAGAATAGTCCTATTAGGTCATTCGCTATGGACAGAATTCGCTAACTGCAATTGTTTTCAGGGCTCAATTCTCTGGAAACAATAGCCTTACTTGCTACAGCATCTTGCAGGGTATATTCGACAACGGGAGCTCCTCTGACAGCCAGACTTCTGATAGATCAAGGTTCTGAGCTGTCATTCATGACGAATTCGCTACACAAGAAACTGGGACTTCCTCTGAAATCCGCAAACGTGGGCCTACGGGCCATCGGCAACACATCTGCTGGCCGCACATTGGGCTCATGCACTGTTGAGCTACATTCGCTATATGGGAAGAATTCGCTAAAAATACAGGCCCACATTCTCTCTGTGTTGGCGGTAGACTTGCCGTCATACACCCTTATCGACAAGAAATGGTCGCATCTACTGGGACTGCAATTGGCTGACCCGCAATTTCTGCAGTCCAGACCAATTGACATCATTTTGGGAGCAGCACCTGCAGCTTTCATCATGAATGAGAAGATTCGCAAAGGGCCTGTTGATTCGCCAATTGCTCAGTCAACCCTCTTGGGCTGGATTGTCTACGGCTCAGTCAATCCAACTGCTACGAAATATTCGGCCAATTCTCTGCACGTGTCAGCCGACGAACAGCTACCGGATCTGATCTCCAGATTCTGGGACCAGGAAGAACCGCATGATGAGCAGCACATTCGCTATAGTGAGCAGGAGGACGAATGTGAAGCTCACTTTAGATCCACACATTATCGTCACCCAAATGGGCGTTACGTGGTGCACTTGCCACTCAAGGACAAGGTAGAAGCACTTGGGAATTCACTGAGATCCGCACAATTTTCACTGCGTCGGGTTTTGAAACGGATGAGCACGGACACTACTTACAGTGACCTCTACCACAACTTTATGTCTGAGTACGAGAACATGGGTCACATGAAACACATTTCTATGGCAGATCTACCGGAACAACATTGCTTCCTACCTCATCACGGTGTCCTCAAGGAACAGAGCACTACTACAAAGCTCAGAGTAGTGTTCAATGGATCATGCAACACCTCATCAGGAGTTTCGCTGAATGGGATCTTACACGTTGGGCCAAAAATACAAGTAGACATCTGCGATGTACTACTCCGCATTCGTCGGTTTCCAATACTTTTTGGATCCGACATCACAAAGATGTTTCGGCAAATTGACATAGATCCGAAGGACTGGCCGTTACAGTCCATCCTCTGGAAGACCAAGGACAATTCTCAGCAAGCGTACACCCTCACTACGGTCACATACGGCACAACTTGTGCTCCTTATCTTGCTGTCAGGACTCTACTGCAACTAGTAGAGGACGAAGGATCCAAATACCCGCTGGCAGTAGCTCCAATGACTGAAACCCGCTACGTAGATGACATCTACGGGGGAGCTGACACAGAGACGGAAGCGATTGCAATCGCTAAACAAACCAGGGAACTCTGTGCAGCTGGATGCTTCCCATTAACAAAATGGTCAAGTAACAGCGCTCGGTTACTCGCTACAATGTCACCAAACGATCAACCAGTGAACTCGCTACGGGAAATCGGAGATACTACGGTGAAGGTCCTCGGAGTTGGCTGGAATCCTCACCACGATGTATTCCAGTTCAACTATCACTTGGCTGAAGATCCTCCAGCAACAAAACGGGCAATCTTGTCTGAAATTGCTCGTCTGTATGATCCTCTCGGTTTCCTCGCTCCGATCATCATCAAAGCCAAGGTGATCATGCAAGAACTCTGGCTTGAAAAACTGGGCTGGGATGATCAATTGGCTCCGACACAACTCCACAAGTGGACGGTATTTCGAGCGGACCTCACCAACCTTGCTAATCTCCGGGTAAACAGATGGATTAATCTCAAGGAGAATGTGTCTGCAGAGCTCCACGGGTTCTCAGACGCATCCCAACTCGCTATGGCTGCGGTGGTCTACCTGAAGGTGACGGATCTTCAGGGGAATTCGTCAGTTGCACTTTTATGCTCCAAAACTCAAGTAGCCCCTCTGAAACCACTCACAATTCCACGTTTGGAGTTGAACGCTGCCGTACTTCTCACCAGACTTACTCTCTACGTGCGAAAAACACTTAACTTGGAGCAAATACCAATCTATTTGTGGACTGACTCTGCAGTAACCCTCGCTTGGATACAAAGTCAACCCTCTCGCTGGAAAACTTACGTACGCAACAGGGTTGCGAAAATACAAGACACTCTTCCTGGAAGCCGCTGGACCTTTATCGCTGGGAAAAGTAATCCAGCTGACTGTGCTTCGCGAGGACTGTCAGTTGGCAAACTGCTGAAACACCCGCTTTGGTGGTCGGGTCCAAAATGGCTCAGTTTGTCCCAAGAAAACTGGCCAACTATTGAACCACCTGCTACGACCGCAACTCATCAGGAAGAGAGACCAGGTCTAACCTTCATGACATTCGCTAAAACAGATTCACATCCTCTGCAAATTCTCTTAGAACGCTTTTCTCGCTGGGTTTCGCTGGTTCGAACGCTTGGAATCTGTCTACGTGCCATCAGCCGAATGAAAAAGGTGCCACAGTCCTCACTAGCCACCCCGCTATCTGCTGGAGACCTGGAACCCGCAAAATGGCTACTGGTCAAATATACACAAGGCCAGTACTTCTCATCGGAACTCAAGCTGCTTTCTGACGGGGGATTCCTACCAAAAAATCACCCACTCGCCAAGCTGACCCCCTTTGTCGACTATCACGGAATTTTGAGAGTCGGTGGCCGCTTGAAAAATTCGCTATTGGACAGTCAGCAGAAAAATCCAGCGATTCTGCCTAGATACTCACTGCTGACGTCACTCCTCATCGATCATGCACACAAACGGAACTTTCACGGGGGAACGCAATTGACTCTGGCTGCGTTACGCCAATCCTACTGGATTATTGGTGGCCGCGTACCAGTCAGATCTCACATCTTACGCTGCGTAGTCTGTGCTAGACACCGAGGTGTTCGAGCACAGCAATTGATGGGACAACTGCCCCCCTCTAGAGTGACTCCCGCACGAGCGTTTCTACATACAGGATTAGACTACGCTGGGCCAGTCACTCTGAAAACCTTCCAGGGTCGTGGAGCGAAAACTTACAAGGGGTGGATTGCAGTTTTCGTGTGCTTCACGACCTCCGCTATACATCTGGAACTCGTCACGGACTACTCTACAGGCGCATTCATCGCAGCGTATCGGAGGTTCGCAAGTCGCCGGGGCGTCTGCCACACCATTTATTCGGACTGTGGTACAAACTTTGTGGGTGCAGATGCAACTCTAAGGGCTGAATTCGCATCAGGATCAAAATCACTGGGAGAACTTTCACATTTACTGGCTACAGATGGCACAACCTGGAAGTTCAATCCGCCTGGAGCTCCGCACTTTGGAGGTAAATGGGAAGCTGCCGTCAAGTCTATCAAATTCCATCTCACAAGAACTATCGGAGAGCATCTGATGACTTACGAGCAGCTCACTACGGTGTTGACACAGATCGAAGCCGTGGTAAATTCTCGGCCTCTCGCCCCACTCTCGGAAGATCCTGCCGACCTGGAACCACTAACTCCAGGTCACTTCCTCATTGGAGAACCACTCACCGCTGTTCCGGAACCTTCGCTACCTTCAACAACGGAATCGACGCTAACTGGGTACAAGTTGCTACAGCAACTGTTGCAACAGTTTTGGAGACGTTGGAGCAACGAAGTGCTTCAACGTCATCAGGGCATCTCCAAATGGCATCGGGCGTCCAACGACATCAAAGTTGGCTCTCTGGTGCTCCTCACAGATGAGCGGTTCCCACCTACCAAATGGCCACTCGCTAGGGTAATCGCTATCCACCCAGGGAAGGACGGACATACCCGCGTAGTGACACTGAAGACAGCTACCACGGAATTGACCCGACCAATTGCGAAACTATGTGTTCTGCCCATTGAAGATCTTGACGTCTCAGCCGTCAACCCGGGGGAGAATGTTCAGTCAACACCCAAACTGCCCGGGCGAAGCGAAGTTCGGCTTACCCGCAGCAAGAAGGCAGCACTAAGCAGAGCACAGATCACCCGACAATCGATAGCCAATCAATGAATCTCTAGTTCAAATTCACTGACACTTGCGCATTTCGCTATTCTCTGACGTCATTCGCTATGAATTTTCTGATTGGCTCTTAGCTATGGGACATGCTTAGTCTTCCTCACGGGGAAGAAGATTCGTTTTCTAACGGTTTCCGCCATTATTCTTCTTTCGGCTACCTCAAGATCACCTCGTGTTCTTCTCTCAGCTAATTTTTCTAATTGCTTGGCTTCTGTTAACCAAAATTACTGTGTGTAAATTCGCTTTAAATCAATTATTTAATTAATTGTGTTTTGGGTGCATTCGCTGCCACGTGTTACTCTTGGCATTGTATTTATTCGGGTAATTCGCTAACTGTATATAGTGTACAATAAATATCATTATAATTTTTTTGTTTTTTTGCCAAATTCAGTGCGCGCAGTTTTTTTTTTATTTTTCTCTTTTTATTGTGACAAACTGTATCAGACCAGATCCCGAATTCCTCTATTGTTACTCGCTTTAACAGTATGTCACGGACTAAAACCTGATCAGCAGTGAATAAATTGAAAGTATCTTTAATATATCATCAACGCACCTAAACTATTTCTCATAGCTCTCCGTTCAACGGATAATACGATGAATACGTTCTAATCTCTCAGATGTATACATTTTTTCTGTCATCGTCCGCATATTCTATTCTCGAATCAATTCCGAATCGTACCATTTTATAATTTGTTTTTAATCAAATCATATTTCTATTTTAAACCCTCTATACTGTTTATTCGTGTCAAACGCTGAAAACTATCGAGCCAAATTTGTTGGCTTCCGACGAGTAGAAAAGATTCATTTTATGTTATATTACAATATTTACGGTATGAATCGTCAATGACCAGATAAATAAATAAACAATCTGTTTTGTCTTGACACCATCTTGAACTATGTTGTGCATTATTTTTATTTTTCTCATTTATTTCACGTTCAATCGTTATTAAAAATCCTTACAAGGATAATCGTTCACCTTTTACCAGCGGTTGCTACAATCTCCGAAATGTACAAACAATGGATAAATTTAATCCTCGTGACATTTATCTACACACGTTGGACCAAAAAGAGAGTTAGGCGGACAGACGTGTATAATCCAAGGAACGGAGGGTGGAGACTCGATCGGGATACAGAAGCGACTTATACCTACGTCTCCGTCAGGGGAAAATCTTACAACTTGTACAGCACAGGTTGCGCTAGAGGAAGTGACTCTGTAGACTCTGAAAAGTTTCGATTAAGAAAGTTTATACCCTCCTAGTGGACTTTTCCATAGACTCGAGAATACAGGAAATTAAAAAGTACGCCCATCTGTTCCGGATCCTTCAACGTGTCGAAAGAAAAACCGGAAGACGCTGCAGCTGAAGGGATAAATGACCCAACAACACGTTTTCATTCCGTCATGTAAATTTGGGGGAAACATTTTTCAATACCTTATATCCACAGCGTTTTCGTTGTCGTACAAAAAACGGCAGCAGCTGTACCAAAAAAATTTCGCTCGACTAACAAATATCGCAAAATTGTCCAATTTCTGCTATTCCTACCGATGAATGTTGTTGATTTTCACTAGTTTATTCGTAGCTGTTTTCGTATGTATCATTTTTTGCAATTGTTCATCCACTTTTTCAACCTCTCTCATATTTTCCCCGGCATTGTAAACAATTCTCCTCCTCACGCGTGACCGGCAAACATCCCTTTCGGGACACGCACCGAAAACAATGCCGGTCCATGCTGGGCATATGTTTCTAAACATACGGCGTCGCTATCAGCTGCCGTGGATTTAGCCAGTAATTCGGCTATCGGTGGAGCTCACGAGTATCGCGCAGACTGTATTCTGGCCTCTGATAATCGAATGTATCGAGCATTTGTACCGTTGCATTTCCCACAATGGCATAAAAGCCCGATGCACTACGGACGCTTCGGCGTGTATGCAGCCAATTTGACCGAGCTTTATGAGGAAAGTGGCCAGCTGCAGGAGAGCTTTCGGGGAAGCTATAGCTTCGCGCATTTCCCACCAACTCGGCCACCTATCGACCCTCGCCCTTCTCGATGGCTAAGGCTGATTTACTTTTTACGTCTCGCGGAGTATAGCGAATGTTTAACGTTTTCCTACAAATCCTCGTCGAAAACTGCAATTCCCGTCATTTCTCACCAAATCCGGATCATCAAAGTCGAAAACTCAGATTAGCCTTCCTGAAGTGAGATAAAAAATTCGATTCGATCCTTAATACATTTGTACTGCCAAAATAGCGATTCAACGTGCTGGAAAATAGATTTTCGCAAATTGTGTAGTTTTCACCTTTATTTTTGTCTTTAAAAATGCTTAAAAAATTCTTAACATGCGAATGAACTATTTAAGCCAGTGATATGACCAAAAAGGTAAAATCGGAGTTCGGAATAAATGTTTTGTTAAACCATATAAGAGTGTAATTTTTTGATATGAAACATTTTGTGATAAGGATTTTCCGAAACAGTTTTTTAACGATAAAAACGTCGAAATGCATATACATGTAAGTACACGGTTAGAAAAAAACAAACGTCCCAGTAGATCCACTAAAATTTTTCTGTTGTTTTTAAAATTACAAAAATTTGTGTCATATTCAATAGCAGAAATGTAACAATCAACACAAATATAAAATGGGTCCGTTGAAACGTTATATTTTGTTACATTTTTTTAAACAGCGCATATTTTGAGAAAAACTGATATTTCCACGTTGAACTGCAGTTTATACGATTATTAAAAATATACGGATCATCTCCTGTGAATGTTTTCTTGATATCGTACAACGTATTTCAAGTGAAGAAAATTTGGATTTTCGATTCCGCCGATTCAATCTATCGAATCAGTTCGAATTAAATAACCGATAAACGATTATCGTGTATTCATTTTTTGCTCGACGGAATGCGATTGCAAAAATCAGCGAGGTAATTGCATCAGGCGCGGGGGGATATCCGAGTCGTCATAGAATCCCCCGCAATTACACCGTTGCGTGGAAAGCGTCGCCAGGGGAGAAGGACAAAGCCGATGAAGGGCTCGAGGTGGAAAATGTCCCGAGGAACTTATACTCATAAGACGCGGCACAATCAAGACATTCGTTCGGTGCCTCCCTCAAAACTTTGCCCCATAACAATAATCGCCCTTTTCCCCGAAATGGGACACCGAGGATTTCGCCGACCCCACGCGGGCTGAAAATTGTTTCAGTTATGCGGTCAGGCCGTGACGGGAAAAGCTTGTTTCACGGCTCGTTAAATTGTTTACACACGGAAATTAAATACCGTATCGGTTGGGCAGCCGGATGCGAAAAGGTGTCGGGAATTTCCGCGACCCGTGAGGACCTTTCGTGCGCCAATTTTTCGTCGGCGTACGACAGTGGGTGGATGGTGGAAATCCTTGGGCATAATTTAGGAAACAAGATATTCCGACCATCCGCGATACTCGCTTTTAGGGTATTTATTTTACGTTGCCATTCATCTCCCGGGATCATCGTGCTTTGCTTTTTCATACCCCTCTGATATTAATTAACCAGTTTTTTCACCGGGCTTGCTCACTTTTCCAACGGATAAAGCGTAAAATTCTCGTCGAAAAACTCGCCCACGCTCTGTATTTATGTAGGTTACGTACATGCACGTACGTTTCGCGAAAACACAAACGCTCGCAACCCTTCAACTCGGAGCTAAGCAAACTGCCACAAACAAATTCTCACAATATCTGCCAGGGACGTAATTCAAAACCCGGCGAAAAGTTCTACCTGCGTAAATTAACTGTCATCTGTTAGAATGACGAAAGAAAAAAAAAACCTCCCGAATAACAACTGATTAAATTAATGCTTGATGTCAGTTGTACGATTTTTATCTGAAATCATCAGTCTGCATAACTATTAATCTGAAACCGATGTGTCAAAACAAGTATTCTTCATACATGATTTTATCACGTTAATTATAATTTTTTTTTTTTTTGTTTTTTTTATTATTTCTTCGCACCCTGTCGGGGAATTTGTTCATCCACGTACTCTGACATTTAATTTGTAAAAAGAAAAATCGACGGTACATAAAAAGACTTGATGACTCAACGTTAACGCAAATAAAACTCGATACATCGTTCATCAACTACGCGTCTAGAAGAAAAAAAGCAAAAAAAATTAGTATTATAATTACACACCGTTATACTCTCTAAATATAGCCCTCATTATCAAACTGCCTGACTAACGAACGTTATAATTTCACTGCTCCGTATTAAATTGTGAGAATAAAATCGTACAAGCTGACCTGTTACATGACCAAACATTTGCATCGTTATAGTTATTTTTTTTTTTTCGTTACTTTACGTATCATTTGATCAAATCAACAGAGATGTAACAAATTCGTTACACTATCGTACAGTTTGTCGAAGAAAAATCTTATACAAGGTAAAAAAATGATTTTCTTCCGGCCGCTAAAAGCACGTAATCTACGCCGTAATCAGCGATGCAAAGTAGTTACGGCGGCGAAAGCCGCGGAGTGTCGATGTCGCAAATGACGAGGGTTGAGCGATGGAACAGCGGCTGATCGTTGGCCCGGAGTTTGAATAATCCCGGATGGCTCCTCTCCGTTAGTCGTAATTCGAGCGTCGGTCGAGCCTCGATCGCAATTACACAGAGTGGTGCCGGTTGAAATAATTCACCGAGAATTTCATCCGACCCCTATCTCTTTCTGGCGTATAACTAGGTGCTCTTCAATTTGCATTCTCGCGGAGGGGTTTCAACAAGACGAGAAATGTCTTTTCGTCTCGAGGCGCGGCCCGCGGGCCGCCGGAAGAGAACCGAGAGCCAGCCTTTTGCTCCGGCTGCACGAACTTCTCTGCTCTTCAAGTTTTTTCCTAGTACCTTATCACTGGGGGGGGGGAAGGGGGAGAAAACCTCCCGATCTCCCAATTTGTCCCGCTTCTCGGCACGGCGGCCTCTGGAGCATTGAAGACGCACCCTCGTTCCTTTGGCATGATTTACGCTCTTCGGTTTCGGAACTTTCCAACTGTGGGAAATGTCCAACCTGCGCTCCAAGGGCAAAAAGATCTACGGAACCACCTCGTCAGATATACGCTTGGAAACGGCAAGTTAATCCAGTATCCGGTAAAACTTGACCCGAGAAGTTATATTTTATTTTTTTTTATATCATTATTTTCTTTACTTGGTGAAAAGATCAGTTTAATTTTCGAAAGTTCGTATATACCGGACTCTTCCTAAATATTATCGTTTCTGCGAAACCCGTTTTAGTCACTGTTACTTCAAAACCCTGATATAGGTATTGGATAATCTTGAAGTATTCACGGTGTAGTTAAAATGCTGAGTCTGAATCGCCAAAGCTTTCAGAAAAAAAAAAAAAAAAACGAATACCTTACCGTTCAACTTGTACAAATTAGGTACACGAAACATCAGTTGGATTTTTCGATTTTGAATAACTTCCGTCTCCGAAGAACATTAGAGGTAGAAGATTGTCATATTACGAATTTACGTCGTAAATAACTGCATGATAAGCGAGACCCCCTCGGTTTACGGAATCAATAAATGCCTGTGCCTGAGTTATTGCAACGTAAATTTTCAAGCACCGGTCAAATATCGGGCAATTTGGATTCCACGGGCTGCAAACTCGTTTGAAAAGTGATGCTAATTTATGGAGGCACGGAGCCGTTCTTGCCGGCAAGGGGCGCTGGGCAAAGAAATGTCGAGACGGACATTGACGAGATAATTAGACAACGCGGAGGCAAAAGCCTTGCCCGATGACGATCCTGCTCGTGAACATACACCGACATGGGTGACTGTTTTTCTCGCTTCTCCGAATTACCCTTTCGGAATACTAACCAGGGCATCGTGTGTTGAACAGACTACAGATGGTTGCTCACCATTTTACGTGAAAGCCCGCGGAGAATGCAGACTAAAGGATCGTTCCGCGACCTGACTTGTTTCCTTATGAGGTGGGGGGTACAACTTGGCTTTATTATTCAGAGTTTCAAGAGTACTTTAGAATTTTTTTATTGAAATTAATAACAAAACGGCGGCATGATGTATGTAAGTAGCGAACGACTCCGAACTCGAATGCTTTTTTGGTGGCGCATTTCCTGACATAACTGTCCAGCTTGTAATAGACATAAAACAATTCTTGAGTTAAAAACACTTTTTCGGGTTCAAGCTCGTAACTCAAGTGTTTAAAATAAAATTTCATCAAATATGTACGACTATATATGAACAAAAAATGTCAATTTTTGACTAAACAATTGGTAAAAAAAAGTTTTATAAAACACTTTTGGAATAGAAATCAACAAATCTAGCCACGAGCTCGAATCGATAAACAAGTTTTAAAGATTGCGTCATAATTTCAAGTCAATCGGATAAAAATAGACCGAGGATGACGATCACCAAATTATATCAACGGCAACTATCGGTATGAAATTACCCGAACCTCCTAAATGACTGTCATCCCAACTGCAGTGGGTAAACAAAAAGAGTTAATCGGCAAAGATTCGCAGTTTCAAATGCTCGAGAACATGACTGTTGCGAATGGTCATTCAACCGCGAGTACATGGCACTTGTCCCAGTTTTAGTAGTTAAGTGGAGCATATTAAAAAGGGAGCGTTTATAATCCTGAAGTGGGCAGAAGCCGTGAACGTCGCGTACCGTGACCAGGCGATGTTTTTCCTTCACCTTTTTTTTTTTTCTTTTTCATTGCGGTTTATTTTCTCACCCCCTAATCTGGGATTTCGTGCAGAATACAGCAGCGCGGTTTGTTAACCACCAACAAAGGAAAAGGTCACTCCGCACGTTCGTTGTTGGGACAAAGAATTACTCACGATCAGCCTGGTTTGGATCAGTCACTTTGCACACGCATCCACAAAAAATTTCTTACACCTCTGATTACACCTGCAGCGCGTTGAGTCGTGGAATCTTCTGGAGATCGGTCATCGAAAAGAAAGAAATCCTACAAACGGTCGTGAATATCCTCCCCTTCCTCAGATGGTGGAAGTTTTTTCTTCCATTTTTACCACTTCCGTAATGAATTTACACAACGTTTTGAGAAAATTGACGAGAGAAAGAACGCGCGGTAATTAAACCGAGCTGGAGGACGAGCTCGTCGAGATTTTTTTCTAAAAAAAACCGGCATGCGAATCGCGCGAAGCTTTCAGAAGTAACGACAGATCAAATTTTCCATCCCGATTGAACGACATTCGTGTTATTCGATTCGATACCGCGATGACCCTTCTCTCGAAAATACTCGGTGGACCGAGAAGGGACAAATGAGGTAACCAAGGGTCGGTGAACGAGGGATCGAAGCTTCACGGACGTCTGCTGCCTTCCTTGAGAACATCGTTTCATTCAATGACCGCCCTTTTACTATTTTACCAGACCCAGCTACTTTGCCCGGTCATTTCGGCGTTAGTGGAAGCGGCGAATCTGAAGCATTGAATCTCGATCCCCACGAGCAAGTCGTCGAAAAGACATTTCCCCGGCGTTGTCGCAACGGGCATCAATCTCTGAGCCTCTCGAATTTTGATTCCGGAACTCGAGGTCCTTCATGATCGCGGATCGTTCGCCAGCTACGGAAGCACGTGAGTGCGGAGAGTAAAAGACGAAACGAATTTCGGGGGGGTGAGACCCGACGATTTTTGGATGAACCAAGACATCGGCTTCCCACCAACCGAAACACTCCTCGCGACACATGTAAAAAACCGTGTCGGACGGATGATGGCGAGTACATCGTACGCGGATTCGAGAGGGGGAGAATCCGGTGAATTTTTATCCCTGCTGGCTTTCAGGCCTCTCGAGCCACCTTAACAAAGTCAGAGACTGGTGGAGTGCTTTTCAGTCGAGCCCCAAAGCAGAAAATGTTTCGTTAATGGACTCGCGCGTTTTACCGCGGCTGCTCGGCATCCTAAAGAACGCGAGCACACGTCTCCGCGACCAGCTATACCAAACGCCCACTTACCTGATACGCCGTCTGGTGGAAGAGACGATCTAACCACTTTGCCTTGAAATAGATTTTAGCAAAACGCGCGCCCGCCGTTCCATTTTACTTCTCTCAAATGAATGCTGGGACGCTTCTCACCACGGAGGGTTTATTCGTATCATTATATTCGTGTTGCACGGTGTACCAAGTGGAAAAGAGACCGTTTCGTGATTCCCCCCAAGTATTCATTGGAGAAGAAAAAAAAACGACAGGAAAACAATTCGTCAGACAATCGTTCGAATGACGGTGAACATGGAACGGAAGATAGATTTGTGAAAGCGTTGTTTAATCCTTCGGGAATACACCCATTTTTTTTTCGATCATGGAGAACACTCTGATGTGTGTGATGATTTTTGATGTGTTCGTTCAAAAAATTCAGGGGCACACTTTCACTATCGCATAATGTGTTATTGTAGTTTGGAAGTGTAAATATAAGTCATAAATATGAAAAGAAATTTCTTAAATTAGAGATATTCGAAAAAGAATTATTGCTTGAGAAGAACAAAGGTATGGTGACCAAGTATGTTTTCGCACGGTTAAATCATTACACATGTCACAGGTAATTGATGTGATATATTGCTAAAAATGGTTCATAAAAGAACCTCTCGCCGTTGAATAATCTCGAACGACAAAAGCATCGAGTTATTTTTTTTTTTTTGGTTCACGTGCAAAGTTATACATACGACGAAGAATGATCCTTCATCGGAAGCTTTCGACGCCACGAGATTTGCAGGTAGGACGATTTTATCCACTGCCAACCCTCCGAGCAAAGCCAAGGTAGAGTTCCCGGATCGATCCCGTGAAGAATACTTGAATAATTTTCACTACATCGCGTATGTGGTACGTCAGGCGTTCGAAATACGTGCGTAAAATACCTGGAGATTTTTTTTTTTTTCCTCCACTAAATCCTTCCCTTAACCAACCCCTAGGTATACGCACTGGTTCCATTCCAGGAAATCATTCCGAATGTATCACACCCGGGTGAAATTTGAATTTCGAGAGCCTTTTCTCTGCGGAGAAAAATTGATCATACGTGACGCACTTCGGGCAAACGTTCCTGTGGTACACCATGCAGACTTCGATTCTCGTCCTTGGTGTCTCGTGAGGTTTTTCGTTCTCGTGTTTCGCCTGTCTCAGCTCCGTACTTCACTTTCCGAATTACCTGAGAACATTGAAGATGTCACAGCGATTTTCTACTCTCCGTTAAAACCCAAATCGATGGTAAATTGACGGACGATGTCTGGCCGTGTGTTACACAAACCGCCAAGGGATCCAGCTGATTCAGATTTGCGCGAGGGTGATTTACTTTTTTCACTCCCCTCATGAATATTGACCCTGGAATGAAAGTGCGTGGCGCGCGGGGTTCATTGATAGTCTAAAGAGTTTCGCCCTCTTCGAGGGTGGGAAAAGACCGTTTACCCAATCCAACCCGAAATTTGGTATATACCGTGGGAAAAGAGCCTCAAGGCTCACCTTTATTCCATCTCATCGCGTATATTCGGGACAGTGTCTATACGCCCAGAAACGTGGCGAATAAGTTGATTAAAATGGCGATGAGACAGGAGCCTCTTGGGTTTGGTGAAAAATTGCAAACAACCGCTTTACATTCCTCGGTGGAAATGTTACCAAGACAAATTTCCCGCTACCAAACAAACGCTGTGCCTACATTATGCGCATAGAAATACGTAATCCCAACCGGTAGAAAACGAAACACTCTGCAGTTTCTGTACGTGATCGTAAATAACGTTGAATTCGTTATACTTCGCGATTTTAAATCTTGGCAATGGAGAGCACCGCCCTGCTCACGAGGTTATAAGACATCGTGCATCAGGCGTGATGTACGATGAAAATTCTACCGTGTTGCATCGCTTTTCACAGAACATAACAAACGCTTTTCCAGCAGTACCAGGCTTCGCAGTAAACTTTATCAGATGCGGAAAGAAAATATTTACAACCTATAAACGAGCAGTTTGTGAGAATGCCTCTGTAAATAACCTCGGCTTTACGACCGTGAATAAATTCCATTAAATTACTGCCCAATATTGTCAGGGAATTGAATCTGCGAATAATTCATCAATATACACGGTGCCTCTATCCTACGGAACAGAAATAATTCCCATATCACTTTATCGAGCAGATTTCTTTTCCAAAGGAGAAGTGCGATCACTGGCGACATTTCAAAATATTTCCGGTGGAAACGAAATTCAAGTATCATCTCCGACAAATGTCTCATTCCAGCGGTTCAAAGGGCGGAGAAATTCTTTCTCGCGCTGACGGTTCAAATCAAACCCAACCAGTTCGAAGCTTGCAAGCTGCCGGCAACCGCGCATGAAGTGATCTTACTAGACACGCGGGTCGGACTTACTACGTTAGAGCCGAAATTCGCAGCTTTTGCATAAGCGAAACGTCCGCCGAAGAGGCGAATGGGATGCAAGCTCCGAATCGGCCTCAGAAATTGCGTTATACTCTGAATCGTGAGTGAGAGGAACAACGCCTTTCGCCTTTGTTTCTCAGAAGAAAGCTTCCACGCGTCCCGCGTCTACGTATAATTTCGTACAACCCACGCGTGTTTGAGAAAAAAACAGGTAGAAAAGAAACTCCTTGGGGACGTTTCCGAAATATTCTCGCACGGTCAATCCGGGCGAAAAGCACGCGGGGCGAATCTAGTTTACCCGGATAAAACGCGAGACAAGCGCTGTTGGCGGTACACGAAAAATACGGAGTCAATCTTGCCGATGATTCCATCGGGATGGCGGCTCGAAATTCTGGACGATAAAAATTTCAGACTCCCGGTACAATGCCAGTACTAAGGGTCGAATTCCGAAGAGTTCAAATTCCAGAAGAACCGCAGCTCCGGATGGCTATAAAAGTATCGGAAATATTCCGCAGGGAAAGATTAGAAATTCTTCGCTACCAATTGTCGATTGTATCGAAATTTCGATCCTGCGTTAATTGTTAAACCTTTCAGTCACAGAGGCCGATACAGTAGCACCCTTTTTTTTCTTTTTCTTATATATCCTGCTAAATCCTGAATTTTTATACATTTTCAGGTAAAAAAAATACTTAAGCTTTGGAATAATTAGGATTTCTTGTGAAACCATAATTGCTTACAATTGTTGTAAATAAAAATATGGAAAAAAGGTATTTTCACGAATGCAATTCGGTGATAAAGAAATTTGATAATAAACGTGTACTAAAAACGTTTGGAATTCGTCGGACGACAAACAGAGATCGCAGATTAGCCATCAGATTTACAAAATTCAATGCATAGGGGCAGTTTTTACCTTTCTCAAAGCCGCGAATAACACTGTCTAAAACAATGTTGATAATTCACCCGGTTTTCACCCCATTTCACAGGGAATTTTCAGTTTTGATAAATGTTTCACATCAGATTCGCATTCAGCGCCGAAAAATGCATAGAAAACGTATAATTGCTCTTTCGTGTTAACAAAAGCTGAATCGCGTGAGTGAAAGGGTCAACTTGATCCACTCGAAATTTCAATTCGCATCCAACTTTCGAACGGTGCCTGTGGCTGAATACTTACTCGTAACTTTATTCTATTTTTCTATCACTTCGAAAAGCTGTTCGCGAAACTTTTGGCACCTTCTTAAGCATGCGATGTAACCGAGGCAGTAAGTTACTATCGCGTCATCGGGTTTGAACCGCGAAACGGCAAACCGAATCGGAATTTTCATCGTTTCGCGTTGTCACTCCGTTCCATTTCACTTGTTTAAAGTATACGAGCATGCAGCAACTTTCCTCGAGTCGGAAAACTTTCGGCTACTTCATGTACAACCCATACCTATGTCGGGAGTCTAGCTTCTACGTACATAAGCGTATCTATATGCCGCGCCTGTGACCCGTGAACAAATTCGCGCTAGATGCCGAGCTCCTCGGGCAGCTCGAACATGACTTCCTCGATCAGATATGAACGGAAATTCATTTCCCGGGAAGAGTTAGATAAGCTTCAGGGTCCCGGGAACACGGTGTCAGATTTAATATCAAGCCAAGTTAACTATACGTGTAATTACAACGCTGCTGATGGAATAATTTTACGAACAATTTCGTCATTCCCTTTCCACGTTGTTCGAAAACTCCGAACTCATCGAGGTTATTCGAAAGATGTCGGCGAATTTGGCATGAACAGATTTTTCACGCAAATTACACAAATTTCGAGATTGCTCAGATATTGTCAAATATTGAAACTTCCACATTATTTACACGGCGTTAGCCTAACTCCAGCCAACTTTGGAACGTTATTACTGTACACAGGATTTCTTTATGCACGGTTACGACTTGAACAAAATTCTGAGACAAAATTTAACTATTCAGAAATGGACTCCAATCTTAGTTTTAGCAAAAAACGATGGAGGATGTGGCTGAAATTCTTGAAGCCAAAAAAGGAAAACAATACGCAACACATATACGGGGTTTCTGAGACTCCAAAGTTTTTTCAATTATTATTCATTTTACTTGCACAAACAACCCTGATTCAAGCACGCTGACTTTAAAATTGTACGTTAAGGTCATATGCGGGGTCAACCGGACTAAGGTTAATACTCCGAGCCAGAAAAATTGTTCCCAAATCTGCAAACGAGAGTTTTACAGAGTACACGTAGGTAATCAGGAAATTTGATGCAATTTTTCTTATTCGAAGAAGTCGAATAAAGGCTCAGATCAGACATTTTGAATCAACTAATTACCGCGAAACTTACAAGACTACTAAAACTAAATTATGCTTGCCAGTTCTAGAAATAAGTTAAAGCGAGCAAAACAATGATAATAATTGGCTATGCCTGCAGCTGCAAAATCCAAACCGAGTGGCTTCGATTGAAGCACTTTTTTAGCATCCATCTTGCCGAAGGTAGACGAGAGATAATCGGCACGAGTATGCGCAAAGTGGAATGAAATTAGCTGCACCAGGTATACTCCGGTGGGATGCATGCATGGGATGATATTACGTAACGCCTGAAGCCATCGGCGAGATTTTCACTCTTCCGATTTTCGCTGAAACGGTATCTTCCTTCGCCTTGCTTCTTTTTGTTTCATTATACTTTTTTCTTTTTTTCTTTTTTTTTTTTTTTCCTCGTCCGGGAAAGATATTATTTCTCCGGCATTCCAGCGCTGCAATCAACGCGTGCATTTCCGAGCTCTGAATCGCGGAGAAACAATTCCGTGAACTTGCAGCGGTGGTAAAGCTCCGCGGTGCAGGCCGCAAGTTCCGCAGTTGGACGGACAAAGGCCAAGCGGTTAAAAACCACTCGGCGACTCGGGGTGTGAACAACTACTCAACTGCCGGTCTCGGCTACGAATATCTGGGTTATACCTAACAGAGCAATTTGCCAACTCGACGGACTTCCGGTTTCCCGTGATCGTTTCAAACAGCGAGAAAACTCCGCTCTCCGTATCTCGCGCTCTCTCGACACTTGTGCCCAAAAGTTGAGAGCACGCGGAGGCTAATCGCAATGTCCATTTTGCAATTATAATCTACGTTGGGATTAAGTTCGCCGGAGGTAACCCAAGTTCGAGTTTGTATTTCGGGGCTTGTACTTTTCGGTAATATATTTTAAAACGAGCCGCTTCCCCCGAATAATTTACCCCTCGAACTCTCCTGCAGGGCTGAGTAGTCAGATAAGCTAGTGTAAATACATGATTTGAACTTCACGGCTTACTCCCGATTGTTTTTCTTTTTTTTTTTTTTTTTGCTTCTTCTTTCTCTTACACCATTAAAAATGATTGTGAATTTGCTTTACATTTACCGTGCAAAAGAGTCGTCAAATTACGAAATCAGTTTGAAAATTTACAAATCCGACGCAGCGACGTAAATTATTATGTATTTGCTTTATAAATTTACGATGAAAATCTTTGATTTTACTCAAATTTGTGAGATAAGCGCATAGACGTAATTTGAATTTACTAAATTGTGCAGTAAGTTTATTGTACTTGTAAATTTAATAATTTAATAAAAACTCCTAATTTTTAACATGGAGCTTAATTTTTTTCACCCGTCCGAACCTCTGAGCAAAGGATGAAATTTTTCCTCTTACACAGTGGACGTGTAGATAAGATGAAAAAGACTAGCCGACAAACTGAAAATCAATCATTCTCCGATACGCTAGTTTTTGTCGTCAATTTTATTTCGCAATGACTCGCCTTTGGCGACCTGCACGGTTACGAGGTGTAAAAACCTACTTGTAAATACAAATTCACGAGTAAACGACCGACATCAATCTCTGCGTACCCTGTCAGCTCAGCTGAATATTATACGTTTTTATCGGCTATTCATCTAGAGTGTCGAGATGACTTGAGATGCATTTCGTAGAGCCAATGAATAACCAAATTTTTTACATCTAAATTCGTTTGGGAAATATTCAAGTCTAGTGTTAAGTGAAAAACAATTTCGGAAATAATAAATCACCGGTCATTACATTTGGCGGAACATACGCGTGTATATTGTTATGTAATCAAGAACATTACCGAGAGTAAAGTTGTTGGGGAATTTCTACGCGTCATACACAGTAACGTCAGTGTTATAGTATTTAACATGTCAATGAATCCTCTGAAAAAGTATGTACATACGAAACACGTTTTTCTCATAAAACAGAAACGATTTTTCATTATGAAACCGGAGAGAGTGATGAGCGTATCGATCCATCAAAGCTGATGGCAATGTCCGATATTCGGGCTTTGTACGAAGCCGAGTGCTGATCACAATTTTTCGAACCAACAAGGGAGACGATATTTCGTAAGTTTCGTAGCGAAATTGACAGTGAATACCGGTGACAGTTGCTATTTTTGAGATAAATTCATCTTCGGTTAATCAACGTAAATCAATGTGAAATCAACGGTAATGTAAATGAGATATCCATTTTCTTTTCAAAAAGTATTTTATAACCACTGGATGATGGAATCATTTTTATTTTAATACTCTTACGTAGGAAATAATCAATACCGAAAGCTCCTGAAATCTAAAACTTTCTAAATTAACTCAAGGATATTGTTATTCAAATTCGAGTAAAGCGTTAGAGAAAGTTGAAATTTTCTTTTTAACAAGAAAACCCGGGCGAAACAATTTACCATATTTCTTATACTTTACGTTATAAACCCACGATTTAAGGGATATTTAATATCCTTCGTTAATTAATACAAAATTCAACAGAATCGGTAGACTTTCATCCTCTAGTTCGGAACGTAATTGCGATCAATTTGTCACTGCTGTAGTATATATCAGTTTACATAATTACGGTAGAATATCGGTGCGTGGTGCGCGAATGCGTGCGTGAACCATTATTCAGTGAAGCGGTGACAAAATTCCTTCGAGGCAAGACTCAACTCCAAACAAAAATCTTGTAATTTTCCCTAACCAATTCGGACAAATTGAGAAAAATATTCGTATTTTCCGTACAATTTTCTTCTTTTTTATGAAAGTACGAACTGTCACTTGGGTCAGACTAATATTTAGGAATATTCAAAGTTTGCGGAGAAACTTCCGGAATTTGTATTCGACCTAATTTTTCTAAGGCTTAAAAAAATTGTGGAACGTATTTGTATAAAAAAAAAAAAAGAAATTTATAGTCAACGATTTCTAGACTCTTCGGAAAAGCCTCTGACATTTCCCCGATTATTCCGGAATATTAGAATTCCATGAGATTTCCATGTTTTCCAGAATTCCTTGACCAGTGATTACCCTGTCAAAACGACGCGTGGCCGACTTTGTTTGACAGGTTTCGGAAATAGGGAAAGGCGATACCTTACCTTTACGTAGGTACCTATACATGGGAAAGAACGATTGATCTCACGGCTAATTGTCGGTATCGTGAGTGCACTTAAAGCCGGAGAATAGAAGGTATCCGATATCGAAGGAGCAGGCGGTGTATAGATACTTGAGAATGAAAATGGCCACCCAGCAGCTCTCGCGTTCGAGAAGCAGATAAACCGCGTAATGGACCCTTTGTGCCTCGTGAGGATGCTGGAGAATTAAGTATTCCATTATGCTCGCTCGACAGCTAAACGTACTAGAAAAGCGGCTAATGGTTCGAAATCGGTTGCTCGAGGCCGCCTTTCACGCTGTTTTTTCTAAAACTCCCCATGCCGGGCGGAACAATAACACCGATCAACGCGAATTTTCAGTCTGGGTTCTAGATGTCAAATTTTTCATTTCTTCTACGTAACTGATAAATGAAAAAATAGTTTTATCGTATAAAGTTTGTTTCTGTAAAAGCCCGAACGATTTTTCGGATTTTAAGAAAAATTACCCATTTTCTCAAACATTTATTCTAAATAACGATCAAACAAACTTCAGTTTTGCATTTAAATCACTTTTATGCAGAGATAGTAATTAATAATAAAATACAAATGTAAAAGAATCGATGGACAAAGTTTAAACATGAATATTTTTCATACTTCGTCTATTTTCGGACGGACTTTCTCGTATCAAACCCCAAACGTGATCTCTCATTACGCTCTGATAAAGTCCATCGCATTTTGGTGAAAACGTTTTCCTTCTTCTTCCGAATATGCACGCATATTAGCTATGAACCAAAAACTTCAAGACTTATAATATCAATTCAAAAAAGACAGAAACAAACTTTATAAGTAACAGACAAAGGTTTTGGTTATTATTCGACGTATGGAATCGAAATTTATTTACCTCAATAGAAACGCGAGAAAAAAATTTTGTTGTTGATCTGCGGTAAAGTAATGCTGTTGTGATATCACGAGCAGAAAAGACCAAACGAATATAATTTTCGAAGAGAGTTTTTGGGCCGAACTGAGAATGGAATATTGAAACAGTGCAGTTTACGGCACAGCGTAAATGAAAGCGGTGACAGAAATTAATCATCCGACGCGATACGAAGCCGGTGGATTATTTTCCGGACTTGCAAACTCGCCTGTATAATATGTTACGATGTAAACCCGAGGGTGAAAACGGTGACGAAACGACGGTGAGTATAATAAATAAGCTCGGGCAAACGGCGAGTTTCTACGGACACTGAGACTAAACGGGATGCAAAACGAGGCTCGAACCCTCAGCTTCACGCAAACGTCGCGATGTTATCTAAATTCTGAACGATGGACGGGCAATTAAAACTGCCCTCTACCTAACGCAATATGTATAACCTACGCAAACTGCTTAATTAGAGCGTCCGGGTATTTTCGGTGGGTTTTCAGAGGGCTGCTTTCGCACCCCGCAAACTGATTAGGCCGATTCCATTCTCCGGGAATATCCTGCAGGCCGCAGGGCTGTTCCATACGCGTTACGGTGGCGAAGACTCGCGGATATTGAATTTGAAAACTCTGCGGAGGCATCCGTGTTTGATCAGAACTCAACTCGGCCTTCCCTCTACTCCCAAAATTCAAGTGGTCCTTGAGGGAACGGCAAAGTGGTTGGTAAACACGAGGTTTTAACATAATTTTATTTATTCTCTCCTCGTGCGATTAGCTTAAATGTTATACTAAATGCTGGTTAGTGACACCGAATGAGATGTTGAAATTTTGGGGTTGGTCGCGACGCACGTATTGCGTCCGAGCCGATTATTAAGACGGTACCCTAACTTACCGACGTGCAATTGCCGCAAGAGAGCTTCGCACGCTCGTATCGTAGATTTGAGATCCATATCGATCTGTGCACAGTGGGGTGGTCCTTAAAAAGGTCTTTTTTGAATTTCGATCGTAAGATCCCCCCTAATATCGGCTCCACATAATTCAAAAGTAACTCCCAATTGACCTCTTCAAGACCAATCGTCTTGCAATAACGTAGCAAAAGACAAATCAGGAGTCTTCCCAAAACTATCGTTACCGAAGATCCTTTTCAAACCAGACTCATGCAACATACGATCATTTTAGACACCAGACAAAACAGAACTGAATTAATCGCCGAACAAATTAAGATGTCAGACTATATATATTCATATACATTATCTCATATTCAAAGACTTGGAACTTCGGTATAATTAACGTCATTCCGTTAGTCAATCGTATAAGTGTATAAAACCGAGCATTGAAAATCGATGCTAAGAACCTCTTATTGTTGATAAATATATATTTAAATTAAAGCGTTGTGTAAAAAGAATTGTTTCAATCACACGTGGTGACGGTTTGCACGGCCCACAGCAACATCATTCCAGATTCAGGCAGGCTGAACGAGAAATCGAGACGAGCGGATCATCCAAGTTCGCGAACCTGGACACCGCAAAGTCTGTAAATCGAGCACGAGTCGAAAATCACGCAGCGAATAAAACATTTCTCGGGACGTTCGTCCAAGAACGTTGAAACGATTAAAGTGCAGGACGCCTGATTACCTGCAGGTGAAATTAATTTCAGGCCCGCCTGATCCGCGCCACTTGTTATAGCCGACTCATTCAATATCTTCAGCTAGGATGAGGTTCGAAATTACGGCTATTCCATCCTGCAGGCGGGGCTCGCGGAAGGGTTAATCCCATTCGGTCGGATTAGAGTGATTGACAAGAAGCCTCCGTTAGGCAATCTTTCACCACCCGACACCTTCCAAATGATAAAATCGAACTTGATGGTCCGATAGATTCCGTCATCCGCGTCCCGACTTGTAACGATAGGCAATTCGACGATCTTTCAATTCGGTATCTAGAAAGCCGGGCAGGGGGATGGAAAAAACTTGAAACTGTTATGAGAATCATCGCGGAGCGAGGCGACAAGTTTCGCCTTGAGCACAGTCGGATGTTGATTGGATTGTCGAATTCTCGCGATTCGAGATCGACAGGCTGTTCCGACAGTCGCATCGATCCTCGCGCTGTTTCATGGTAATCGTTCCATGGTAATCCAGCATTCCATTTCCCCGAATAATGGAGTCCGATGTCTGATAACGCTCGGCTTATCCTTCGATCCTGCACGAACAGCCGCGTTGTATCAATCGACACCATTTTTCAACGAACGTGTAGCCGGGTTGTCGACGAATGCAGGACGGCAATTTATAAACTTAAATCTGCCACTTCGATCATCCGAGATCAAAAAATTTTCTACTCATAATTTTAAAGAATGAAATGGAGGTGGAAAGAAATTGTTACTCACAAATTTTTCCTTCCGACGAGGTTCGTCTTGTATCCGAGATTCAGCTGCCCAGATAAGCTTCATCGTCCGACTCGAAAAGTATTCGAGATGTTCGAAGGAAACCTGCATGAGAAATGAATCATAGACATCGCGGGCAAGGCATAACGGTTTAGTTAACTAAAGCTAACTTCGACTCTCTCCATATTGTTCGAGAAATCGTTTGAACGAGCTTTCATAAATAGAATACAGAATTGAATTCGAACGGATAAAACATTTTGCAGAGGTAAAACTTTTACCTTACGTTACAAGGCCGTGTAGCGGGACGGGAGATAAAAAGAAAATGACACGATCAAAGCGAATTTGAGAAAAAGAAAATTCTATTCGTTCGACGAAAACCTGACACATAGCCTAAGCCTAATCCCCGAGCGGCCTGCGGAGTAAAATAAAAAAGAAGATTAGATTCCTCTCGGAGAGTTCGAGGAGGCGCTATATAAAAAACGCCGCAGCCTCGTGTACGATGCTGGATAGTCGATAAAGGAGAAAATAAAGAGGGAACGGAGAATCAAATTGCAGATGGCGCAAGTTTCGCGGGTTAGGGGGGTAAAAGCAATGCGTTAAGTGGCGATAGTCGGTCAGAACTGCGGGATAATAACTCGAGTGGGGGCCTCGAGGGCCGCAAGGATCTCGAGGATTCGTAGCGAGGGAAGAACGAAGGGGTGAAACATGGGGACGGGGGGGAGATGAAGCGGAGTTGGACGTGTTGAACGAAGTATGATGGAGTCGAGGTGCTTTCGCGGCGGAGCCGGGGTGACTTATGGTTTGACGGGGAGGAGATGGAGACGGTTTTTGCTAGATATAAGACCGGCGGTGTAGCTCGGGCTGCCCTGGCAGTTCCACAGTGCGCGGCGTCCCTCGGGGGTAGTTTCCACTAAATAACACCCCGCCGGGCGCCCTCGTGACCACGAGTGTTTAGCCAGAAGCCCCGGTGCTTCATTCCCAGTCGCGCAGGGTCAACGACTGCCTCCCCTCATCCCGCAGGGTTTATATCCGCGAGGATATATCGTGCGAAAGAAAGGAGAGAGGGAATCGTGCGAAGATGGAACGAGGGAAGGGAACGACGACTCGCGAAATTTAAAGGGTAATGGAATTATGGACGCGTATATACGAATCGCGTCCGACGACGAGGTGAATTCGGAGCTCGCCAAGGTGCGATCTGAATTTCGAAGAGTCTCGATCCGCGGTTTTTTATACACAATTAAGCCCGCCTAGTAACAGGGTGATCCGGGACGCTCGTCACGTCGCGAATCCTCCTACGTCGTTTCTGCAATCTATTTTATGCCTCGGTCTATCCTTTCTAATCCCATGTGCCACGTGAACCGCTCGGCTCTGAAGGAGCGAAGGGGGAAAAGTGCCGTAGGCACTTGTGAAATATGGACGCGTCAAAGGGGTGGTAAATAAATATAATAACAACGAAGGGCGTTTTACTGCGAGACGGGCGAAGATAAACCTTGGAAATTAGTTAATCTCGTAATCCGCGTTGCGTGAAGTGACAGGAATTAAATATGCAAAATAACGTTATAAAATTGAGAGGGTGTATTGTACGGTCAAGTTTAATTGATTTTAACGAACTTAATATTCATTCGGCACGGCAATCAGCGGAATCTGTATATCCTATACCGAATAAAGAGCAAAAAAGAAAGTATGAAAGATTTATCAGGATATAATCCTTCCACCACGGAGCAGAAAGGACCGGGCTATCGTATTCATTTATGGTATCAACTTTGGGACGGGGAAAAAGTTTGCTCGTACCGCAGCCGAAGAAAGTGTCGGGTGGCTGTTAACTTGATAGAGACCCGCGTTCCTTTTCTCCGCTTTATTTTATGCGATGTTTTACAGAGCTACATCCGTGCCGCGGCATCGGAAGCCACGGAGGCAATAGATAACAGCAGCAGCGATAGTCTCCGAAACTACTTTTCCCACGATTACATTTCCCCAATCCCGCGATCATCGTTCGGTAATGGAAGCCGCGTGTTCGGAGGGGTAAAAGAGTAAAAGACGCGTGATTCCGCGTTGGGTAATTTCCCCTTGTGCTACCTTCTACCTGTAGGCACCATTCCGCGTTGCGGCGAAAGAAAATATTTTTCCAACTCTGCAGCTGCGGGAAATTCGTCCAAGGAGTGCTTTTCAAGGGAGCGAAAGGGGCGAGGTGTACCTTCGCGTATTTCGAACGTTCGTTCGAGGCGAGACTCGAGCCGGCAAACACAGGACGGAGAAAATTTCACCGCTGGAATTCACCGAGTGAGATAATTTTCCCCCCAAAGTTCTCCCGCAGTTCCAGGTTAAACACCCCGCACCCCGTTCAACTTTTATTTATATCGAATTACTCTCTTCTTTCCGTTCCTACAGCGCCGGCTGTACGGTACCGAGAACTTTTCAGACCTACGGTATTCCCGCATCTCTGAAATTCACCCTCGCCGAGCGAAATAACAGCGCTAAAAGACGCCCGAGGCCTAAAAAACGCTGCGACGAAGACGGCGGGTCACGCCTAGTTCCTCTTCCTGATTTCCACTCCGTCGTCGTCGAGAAGCGAGGTTTTGCCCGCTTTGAGAAACGGCGAGGAGGTAAAAACTTATCCGTAAAAGATTCGCCGGCTTGAACGTCGTTTAAAAATACCGGTCAACGCGAATTTTGAGTCTGGGTTCTATAGGCCAAATTTTGATATCTTCCACGTAACTGATGAATGAAGAAAATAGTTTTATTAGGCAAGGCTTATTTTTGTTGAAACCGGAACGACATTTCGGATTTTAAGAAAAATTACCTATTTTCTCAAACATTTATTCCAAATAACGATTAAACAAACTTCAGGTTTGCATTTAAATCACTTTTATGCAAAAATAATAATCAATAATAAAATACAAATGTAAAATTGATAAACAAAGTTTGAAAGTGGATATTTTTCGTACTTCTTCTATTTTCGTACGGACTTTCTCGTATCAAACCCCAAACGTGATCTCCGATCATGCTCTGGTTATACTGCCCTTGATAACGTTAATAACGATAAAGTCCATCGCATCTTGGTGAAAACGTTTTCTTTTTTTTTTCCGAATAGGCGCCCATATTATCTATCAATCAAAAACTTCAAGACTTGTTTATCATCGTAAAAAAGACAAAATCAAACTTTATAAGTAACAAACAAAGGTTTTGGTTATTATTCGATGCACAGAATCGAAATTGATTTATCTCAATAAAAACTCAAAAAAAAAAAAAAAAAAATTTTTTTGTCGACCTATCGCATAAACGGCTCGCGATTGGTGAGAGTCGCGGAAAGAATTTCTTTTTTTTTCTCGTTCTAGTTTGAAAACAGACGGTAAAACAGTGCGAATTGTTCGAAAGAGTGCATCGCGCCAGAGACTCGAAGGCGTAACGACGGAAACGACAGAAGTGTTTTCGCGGAAAGTCGAAGAAGAAGCACTTCAGTCTGCAGAGAATAGAGCGGGGTGGAATTCAGGAGCAAAGCCCCAAGCCTTTCCTCTTTCAAGAAAGACAAGATATGCTTGCAGATATTCGGCCCGCGGCGTGTGCGCTGCAACGCGTTTCGCGAAATCCAAAGCGAAAGAGTTTTAGGAATGCCGAGTAAGCCCGGACATTAGGAGTGGCTCGATGTCCCGGATGAAACGCGCCGATCCTTTCCTGCACTCGGCTTCTACGAAGGTGGGTAGAAGAAAAAGTTACGCTTGGTTGAACGGCGAAGCTTTAAGCTGCTGCACAGGTGCCTCGACGTCCTCGTTCGCTGTTTCTTTGTGCCAAGCGTAACTTCACCGAATTGAGAAAGCGCGAACGTTCTCGAAGTGTAAAAAGATGAAAGCTTGCGCCGGATTGCGAATGAGAAATATACGGATTCCCACAATCCTATGCAACCGGTGCATGACGTAAAGAAAACTCCAGGGCGTCGTGAACGGAAAAGCTTTAGCTTTTTGCCGGAAACACGATCGTATCGACGTTTATTAAAGGGTAACACCGCTCTAGGATTTTCGAATATTCGATAATTTTTTTTGTTCCTTTTTCTCGCTTGAACAATATTTTAAGGTTATAAAAACAATATCCAGTTGGTCCTGTAGTGAGTGATTTTTTTTAAAAGGTTCAATTATCGATTTTGCCACAGTGCTTCGGAGCAGGCACTGAGTGCTCGTGAAACTTTAAACGCATTTTTCTCGAAACTACTTTTATCAAACTGGGAGGACAGATTACTTGAACACCGTTGCATGAATCGATTTGAAATTTTACATGCAGAGCCATTTTCTTTTTTTTTTTTTTTTAATTTAATGTAAACTTTTTTTTTATCAACAATTCACTGCTTACCTTATAGCCAAATGTTAATTCATATTTCCAAAAGTTTACCATTTCATGCTGCGCGTTGAACCATATCAGATATATAATCACTCGGTACATATTTAGATGGGTGCTGGGACATCTTAGCGAATGCTATATAATACAACAAAATTTTTACCAATTTTAAGCAGTTCTTTCGGTATTCAAGGTACGAGTAGTAATGATATTCACGTTTACGTACTCGCCACTTTGTAGCCGGAAATGACGGAAGTTTTGAAAAGTTATTTCGTTAAATTTCTTGAACATCATCAACGGAAATAAAGATACTTTCACATTTTATGCTTGATAGAAAATGCGGGAAAACGAATTTGTGATTGACGAGAAACGTTGGATCCAGGTCAAGGAAAAGTTGAATTATTTTAGTAACGTTTGTTGCAACGGTTCACTCCCCTCCGCAATTACATCTGAAAAATCTGTTACTCCGGTAATTTTCCAAATGGTCCAAGATCAATTTCCATACTTTGTTCCTTTCAACGTAAATTAATTTAATGTAACGAAACGTCGCAGGGTTTAACCTCCGGCCGAATAAAGTAAAATCGAGATTAGGCAAGAGAGCTACGGTTGCTGCATAAGCAGGACATTGCAGGACGTCCAATCACTCAGGACTTCGACCAGTAAATTTCTTAAGCACGCTGTAAGTTTCCGTGCAGGTCTTAAGGTCCGCCAAAATGAAATGGCAGGGTTTTACGAAGGAAGATCTGCCGAGTAGGAGTTGGAAGAAGTTGAAGCGGATGGCGAGACGATGGAGTGAAGCGAAACGTTGAGCAAGTTCCTTATTCGAGATAGCTTCGCTTAATATCGTAAGAAGTTGTAATCTGAACGGAAACAAGAACAAGAATACACACCGAATCCCGGAGCGAGGACGTATTGTATCGCTTTGTCAGATCTAACGAATACCGATTTCACGCTACTCGAATTAGCCTCATGAATAGTTGTACAAACTTGTTAACTATTGAGGAGTTGAGCGAGTTGTTCGTGAGCATGATCCCCGACATTTGTTTCAAAATACCGTACGCTTCAACCCTCTGCAAGACAGATTTTCTCCCATATTTTCAAAGAAGACACTCTAATCAATCCCAACGCTATGTCATGTCATCCACGTACTTCCGTAAGAACGGAAGATGTTCAAACAGATAATCCAAATTGAAATTAGAAGTGGAAAACCGCTAATGGGGCTGTTCTGGCAGAGCGATGCATGCGATTAATAGACATTAACCTTAATGATCATGAACGCAGAGTCAAAGCTAACGAATGTTTCGGAGCTCGGTACGTAGCGTTTGTTGAAAGTAGATATAGAGAACGGAATCCTTGACCAACCCAGCGAGGAACTGTTTCATCGATTAATTCTCCGGTCGCATGCGAGAAAGTGTGTTTCAATGATTCTCAGAGCTGGTTAAGCTCGGTGGTTTTCTTAGTATCCAGGTTCCCTTATCCGCTTGATATTACATACAATTCTAAGGACGCAATTTCTCTACATCCTCCGTGAAGGGAATGGAGGAAAAGCAAAGTTCGCAACTCGAGTAAATTAGACGATTCCTCCATGTCTCAACGTCCTCGAACTTTCGGAAAGGATTCGTTCCCGGAATGACAAAAGCTTTTCCGACATAGGTAAGCTTATTCATCCAACCCTTTCCCCAAACTAATGACAAACTGTTGTACGTAGCCTCCAAACATGGTATGTGCAAACACACCACCTAATAATTAAGTTCTCAATCCCAAGTTTGTACGCCTGGTGAATGTTTACTCGTGTACCCCAATGAACCCATTGTTTCGATGACATTATACTTCCCTCAAAAGGAGTTGGATAATCATTTACAACTAGAAGATCGAGAAATCTAGAATCTCGCCTCAAATACAGCCATCGAAGTCATTAATACGCGCCCCTGTATCATCTAAGAATAAGAATACGTTTTTCCGCGTGGAGTCGATGACCAGATCGCTCCAAGTTCCTGCGATGTTTTCAAGTTGGCCTGGACGTATATACGCCAGTTTCCAATCACCCAATGCTCGTCTGGAAAGTTGTCAGGAATTTATATTCTTGCTGTTCTCAGTTGAATCGCTGCTGCTCATGGCTGGGGTCTCTTTGTACCTCGGGCACAGAGAGCGACACGGAGTTGGTAGAAATGTGTAAGATGTACACCTTCGTTGCGGCGAATAGCTGTCGACCTTAATTGGAATTGGCGCCTCGCCACACCGTTCGAAGACGACCGATGGTATGGTCGAATCGTTTAACAGAGCTTCATCGCGACACTGGTGTCAAAGGAACGCTGGCGCAACTTCCTAGATCAACGCCTTGCTCTCCCCCGAGTTCACGCTTGTCTCTGCAGAAACATTAAGCAGCGCTCATAAGACCAGAGATGTGTATGTATATGGGTCTGGGCTTTTGGTGAGTACGTTTATGCCGTAACTACATCCACGCTCGGAGCCAGTGCTTAATTACAGCGACGTATATCAGCTCTTCCATCTAACATTTACGAGGTCTTCAGCCGGCTAGCCCATACCCTGCAGGGTCCTTACAGGATGAGGAATTAGGATCTCGCGTAACGACCCGCGGAGATTGCATAATCGGGCGAACCAGAAGAAGGATGAAAGAAGCCAGAGGAAAGAAGACAAGAAAAGCAGCAGGCAACAGAGATTCCGTTCTAAGGCTTCACTTTTACGAGGATGGAACTTTGACGCGTGGTGAAATTTTGCACGGGACCATCGGTCGATATATGACCGTTAAAATTGAGAGGGCTGGAGAAGGGAGAAAAAATCTTATTCATTGGTCGAGAGGAGTCGATACAGTTCAATAAATTTCTTCCATTCGCTTAGCCCTCGCATGCTGGAGGGAGAAAAAAAACTTCCCCTACGTTGATATCAGTTCTCCGCCACATCGGAAAGTTCATAAAACTGCGGTAGGCATTCGTTCAGCCTGCACGCACACTCGAACAGCCTTGTCTATAGCGTAGCGCGATTGCGTGAAGTTTATCCACCACCAAACATATTCAGCCTCGCAAGCTTAAGCTTAACGGTGCAAAGCCGAATCAGTTCCATCGAGGAATAAAACAAGCTGCGGGATGAAAAGGCAAGCCGGGAGTAGAAAGCGCTGTCAATCAATGAAAAAGCGGCGACTCCGAAGACTCCGTAATGCTCCTTCGTTACATCTCTTCGGGGATCCTGAGCCAACCGACTTTTCTCGGCCCCTGGATCACACCGGATTTTCTCTCGTTTCAACGTCCGCGTCAGTTGCGCGTCCTCAAAATTAGTTTTAATTGACAATTAGGTGAGAGTCAGGAATGCCGCCTCGTTTTGTCAGTTTCGCTCATTTTATCAACCATACGCGAAGCGGATCGCGAGTATCGTTCATGAGCTCGTCCCACCTCGCTTCCTCTAATTTAGCAACTAGTACGACTACACAGTTCCGGGGTTTCATCTGAGGGGGACAATCACCGAGTTCACTTTTTCCAATATCATCGGTGCAGAGCGAGGGGCGGGAATCTAAAATGGTGTCTGAACGACTTGCAAGAATTGCTTCTCTGTCGAGGTGATCCTTTTCTTTCCATCGTCTTCGGTGAAGTGGCTTCACCGTGGATCGAAGTCACCCTCTGATCCTTTTGTTGCGAGACAGAGTCACTGGCGAAAGTGTCCTCGACGACCCTCCCCGATAATTAATTATCATTAAATACCAAATCCTTGTCATACTCGCGTCGGAGTACAACTTACACGAAAATTCCATCGAGCAATAACCGGAGGGAGAACGGAGGACGTGGTTTGGAATATGATTATACACTCGATGCCGAGAATTCAATTTTTGCCGTTCGAATCCCAAGGAGAAGCTTCATTCGAACAGACACAGAGTCCAACCTCTGGTTCCAACCACCCAAATGGATTTCCAGAAAATCAGCAACAGTGTCAACCGGCATCATCGGGTTATCGGCCAATTAATGACGGGAGCAAGGGAACGGAATTACAGTGGCGTCTGGTCATTTTCCGCTCTTGTATACCCGATACATCTGAATTAAATTCGGCCACTGTCGCACCGGATAGACTGACGGTACAGGGTACTATTTGTCAACTGTATAATCGCGGTGGAACGCGTGGCTCAGTTTGCGTCGATAAACCGTGGTACGTATAGGTAACATATAATAAATCAAGTGAGAACGCGGTGGCAGCGGAGCCCGAAAACGATGACCGTTCCTATGACAAAGTGTCTGGTCATTTTTTATCCTGTGGAGAAAAACATCATTCTCAAGTATTTCCAGTGACATTGTAACGCTGCAAAAGATATGGCGAAAAATAATTTCGACGATTCGGTGATAAAGTTTTTAAACAAAGCCGTGACGAAAATCGCTTTCGTTATCGCTGATCTTGAATAATCAGTGCGTCGTGAGAAAAATACAAAAGCCTGATCAATGGGGTGCCGGACGAGCTCCTCGTTTGCTTGGAAACGTTTGTCTACTCTAGCACGTAGCTTTGGAGTGAGAATTGTTATTTACGAGGTCTGGAGGGACGCCGAAAGCTCGAAAGACAGTGGACCACGTATGCGATCAACATTACATACCAGCACATAACCGTTGCGTGTGTATATATATGGTTGGTATATGGATACGCGAAAGGGGTTGAGGATGCGATAAAAAGTATGTAGCTACCACCCCGCCTCACCTCCTTTTCGTTGTCATGTCTTTTTTTTTTGTTTTTTTCTTCTCTTCTCCCACTTTCTATCTATATTTTTTTCCTCCATCTCTTACACGGTCCTTGTTTTTCTCCCCGCTTTTCCCTCTAGTGGCCCAGTTCTCGAACAAAGTAAAAAATAATCGTGAAGATAATAACAATGATAATGATAATAGATAATAATAGTAGTGATAATAATAATGATGATAATAATAATAAGACGCTCGACGGAGTAAAGCTTGGCGGGTATTGTTGCCAGGGAGTCGCTTTCAGCCGCAGAAAGTAAATATTTTATACTCAAGGCGATCGATCCAAGGAGAAGAATTTTTATGCATGCCATGACGTACGACAAAGCTTGAAGGTGAAATATCGTGAGGAAAATAAGAACAGCTTCAGCTATAATAGATCGTCTCGTAGGAATTATTTATATTTTCCATTGTTGTTGTCGTCGTATAATCTGTAGCTGTAGAATGGCTTTAAAATGCATTTTGCAGAGTCTTGAAGCTCCGTCGAAGCTCCTTGAACAATAGACAAATTTTATGAAAAATGCTTGATGCGCCTACTAGACGGGAATTTCGTTTTCACCTTGTCTACAAAAACCGAAGAATCGACGTCGGTACGAAGCCCGAATAAAAATCCTCCCGACAATTGGACTGAATCTGACGAAGCGCCCACCCTCAAACTCGGTCTGACAGTCTGAAGGTGCTTTTTTGAAAAGAGTAAGTGAAGTGTGTAATTTGTAAGCGGATGAACGTAGATCTGGTGAAAAATGTTGAGAAATCGATGGAGATTTAATACCCCCAAACTGCGAATCCCGATTTACGGATAAACCGAGAGGAGAGAATTTCATCTCCTTTGAAAGATATATATTATGCGAATGATTAAATTAAAGTTTAACTGCGATGATAAAAATATTTTGAGGATGAGAAACAAAAAGACAACTGTAATAATAATAAGAAGGAAATCCCCGGTTCGTGTGTATTTTTAGTTTCAATCGAACAATCGTAAGTTTAGGAAACTTTTAAGCCTTACACTGTTACGGAAAAAAAATCTCAAAACACTCAAATTCTTTTCTCATGGGAATTTAGCAGCATTATCTATTAGTCGAAGGATCCGAATTCACCGCGAAATTGAGGTATTCTTTTTCTATCGGGGCAATTATACCTGTACGATATTATTCGATGCCGTTGGATGTTTAAAGAAGAATGAGAGTAATGAGAATGACGATCAAAGTCCGTAAACTTTGTAGAAAATTAATCAAGATAAACCCGATACTACGTAAAGTCAGTATTGAGTTTTTATTACGTATTTAAATTAGCCGCTCACTCGTCCGAATTCTACACCGTTGAGGTAATGGTAAGTAGAAAAGAGTTGTTTACCAAAGGCGCGAACCAATTTCCACCGGGTAGCCGAATTCAGCGACATGTATAAGAAAGAAACGAGACAGAAGGGAATTAACAAAAACCGTAGAAAAGAGACAAGAAGCGGGGTGGGGTGGGGAGGGGGGAGAAGGCAAAAAAGGAGAAAATAAGAACATAGGTGCTTTAAAGCTCGTTAATCAAAGTGCGGAGGAAGGAGACACTGATTTATGGAATTGCCGTTGCGCAGGCGAACGCGAACCTGCCTCGTCTGGCCCTCTGAAAGTCTGCCAGCATGCCGACTTCGGACACTTTCCGTCCCGCCGGGGACAGAGAACCCTCGGCTCCGAGAGTAAAAGGGGTAGGTGCCTCGATCACAGAAACCACCATCTAAGAATCCTCCCCTCCGCTCATCGCTGTCCGGTGAAACTGATTGTTTCCTCCCGCGCAAAACATCAAGGCGGGCAAGAAAACTGCTAAATACGTCGTCGACTTGTACACACATATATGTACGATATGTATGAATGTGTATGCATGAGGACACGGTCTCTGACGACACTTTTTGCCACTCGAGATTCTGATCTCTCACAGATTTCCCCCCCGAGTTTCCCAATGCGCGTTTTGCGAAATGTCTGTATCTAAGAAGAGTGTTAATTGGGTACAAGATTTTCATTCAAGTTTCTACGTTTCCTCCCTGGAATTTTACCGGTCTTGCCAAAATCAGTCAACAAAACATCGTCTGTGTAAAGATACAAAATTAACACTGCGCATTAAATTGTTACCTTAAGGGGGTAGTCTCACATCTCAATGACTTTTTTTATTTTTATTTTTTTTTCATTGGAAAGGTGTATTTCATTGTTAAAAAACATTTCACACGCAAAAGAGGAAGTTATAAAGTAATACGGAAATTTTTTTTCTTCGTTTTTCATGCTATATCCTGCTGGTATGGCTGCCTGAAGTTACCAAATGGTTGAATTTTGAAATTTTCGAAATCCTTTTTTCAACTCAAATTGTTGGAACAATGAATGAAATATTGGTAAATAATTTTGATGGTGCTTCAGACGATAGCGATAAGTGTACATTTTGAAAGTTAAGATATCGTGTAAGCCAGATTTAAATAAGGATAGATTCAAGCGGCCATACCAGCGAGGTTTACCATAATAAACAAACAAATAAAAAAAAAATAATAATACCCATTACTTGATAGCTTCTTCTTATGCGTGTGAAGAATTTGAAATTGTTAAATAAATTTTACCATTGAAAAAAGAATCATTACAAAAAAAGGTCATTGAAACGCGAGACTACCACGTTAAATATCTTCAATGGAACAGATGAAATTATGGAAGTATCTGAATTGTTGATAACGTTGCGAAGAATCCTGTATCATCGTTACGCTAAACTTCTTTCGTAAAATTTAACGTTTACATCGGTATACAAAAAAAAAATGTCCTAACATTTCCCTAACATCCGGGTTTTTGCCATGTCCATGATTATTCCGAGGCTTACAGATCCCCTTGAAGCGCCGAACGCGGCAATATCCACTGCAGCTAGCGAATGGCTATAGATAGTATACATATACGAGTGTGCAATCGAGGTTGGGTAATACCGAAGCGAAAGCATTGAAAGCCGAAGTGCATGCGGCGCGAGTTTTTCCGAGACGCCAAAATAAGCCCCCGGAACAATAAATACGCGGAGAATCGATAGCTTTCTGCAAACTGATGGCGGACGCTCGAGGAGCAAATATTTGTAAGAGATATTAAGTTCTCTCGATGCATGCATGGGATTTGTTATCAATATCGACACACGTATCGCAACGCCGTGTACGATACAGCTCGGTAAGAGAGGCTAGGATCGTAAATCGGCTTATTGTTAGGTACTCGACAACTGCATGCCGGTACTCGGTTACGTGCCTTACACACCAGCTAACTCAGCACATGAACGACGGTGTATGGGTTCAAAGGAAGTGTACCGGAACCGCGATACCGAGGCCACATAGTCCAGGATAGTTGGGTTTGAAAATGAAAAAATGGATGGGCAAGCGAAATTTTTTAGGACAAGTAGAGGGTCGTTAGAGATGCCTAAATCTGCCGGCATCCAAAAAAATTTCCTAGTGCTTCGTCCACCATCTTGAAAAACAGGTAATCGGCACTTTTTTTATTGTAACTTTCTTCTTTTACAGATATTACTAAATTCTTCGAACAAAAGTTCTGGACAATATTTTTCCCCACAAAACTATGAAAAGAAATACGCAAATCCAACCGGTCGTAGCCGAGATATCGACGATTTACTGATTTTTAAGATGGCGGACGAAGCACCTACTTATCCTAAAAAATTTGGCTTGCCCATCCGTTTTGTAAATATTTCGTACTTTTCGAGCTAACTATCCTGGACTAACGAGTAAGAGAAATATCGACGTCGATTATCATGCGGGAAACGAGGTTGCGGGGTAAAAATAACTGTCAAATTCAATCGAAAATTTTCATCGAAGCAAAAATATCCCTGCGGTGTACATTCGGACGATATTTCGATTCGACTATACCAGTATCCTTTATCAACAGATTGATCGGAGAGTGATTTTTTCATGACGAACGGATAAACGGTTTTCATGGAATTTCGACGCTTTGAAGAGCTTTTTCGATGATCGGTGTTGAGAACGAATTGAATAAAGGAATTCGGCGACACTCGTTCGTGTACATGTGTAAATATATGTCTGCGGTTCGTAAACGAAGTCGACTTTACGAATATGGGATACAACAACGGGGGGGGGAGGGGAGGGAGGATTCGTAGCTACGAAAAAAGAGTTCGATTGCACGTGACAGGATATTTGGATGCCAGTTGAAAAATTCTGCTGCGATATCCGCCCGTCGTTAAAGCAATTTTTCCCCTACCATGCACTTTCGCTCGCTTCCAATTCCGAATTTTCGATCGGCTGAAGCTCCGTCATGGCAGAAATGCCGCGATCTCGTTTCTCTTCCGCTTCTCTACTTTACTGCCAAAATTTGCGGCCGTACTCGCGACGCGTAACTAATAGGATTCGCGTCGTATTGCCGGAAGAATTGATCCTTTCGAAAACCGTCGTCAAAGATTAAAGAGGCTTCCGGTGATGTCGAGAAGAGCGGCCGCGGTCTAACGACATCACGAACTTTGACGGGAGGCCTGGAAGACGATTGTGTAACGGAAACGGAAGGGCGGATACTAAATTTTGAGATAATCAAATCGCAGCGTCGATATATCCCGCGCGTGTTTGACCTTTCGAAAGAAATCGAAACATTCGATAATACCTGGTCATAATATAAAATATATCACGGCTGTGACACGGGGAATGAATAGTTGAAGTTGGAGGCAGGCAGACAGGCAAACACGTAAATACACGGTTAGCTGTGTGTTAGCGCAGTATGCTTGATATAGTCGACAGCTGCTCTGAATTATTTATTCGCTGCCCGTATTTGCTTCCTTATAACAGCATCCACGGTTGGAATGTATTACATAAATCATGTCCAGTCCGGTTCGGAATACTTATCAAGTGCAAGCCGAAGAGAGAAAGAAAGAGAGAGGTACGCGAGGGGGAAGGGGAGGGGAGGAGAAGGGTATGAAAAAGAATGGGGGATGAAAAAATTCGTGAGCTGAATTAAAGTCCCCGTGGTGAAGTATGCGAAGGCATGGTGAAAATCGGGACGCGTAGAGTAGTTATAGTATTGCGACCATAACGCGAATGTTGCAGAACCGGGTGTCAGACCGTTGAACGACGGCGTGTTTTTGGTTTAAACGATCATTGTAGAAGAGCTTGGGCAATGTGGAATAACGCGTCGGTGAAGCCGCCATGCGACGCGAACCCATAAAATTTATTCGCGCCGTCCTCATTCGCATATCTCACAACGACCGAAATAATCCGGCGCAGCATCCATCCACGGCGACATTTGTATTCCCCGACCCGTCGAATTTCTGTCTACAACCATTCCCGGACCAACGTGCCACCCGTCAAACCACCGGATCTGTTGTACCTGTACCAGCGGAACAGTCGCGTTGAAAGATAGGCGACCAGCAACTGGAACGACTACATGTGTCGAGCTTTGAAACGGAACAGATGCCGTGGGTGAAGTGTTCCGATTTACCGCAAAATGTTCAAAACACGGATCACGTTAAGTCAATCGAAGATGGATGGGCGATACCTGAAGCAGAGGAATCAAACTGCGAAGTTTCAACGACGATCAGCTGAGATTGTAATTGCCAAAGAGAAAATTTGCTTCGCACTGTTTCACCTTCGTTTCCAAGACAACAACCAAATTCGTCGTACCGAGTTCAGGGATGAACTTTTACATTGTAATTACCCTTCGATATTAAGAAAAAAAAAACTTCTGCACAGTGAAAGCAGACCTATTACAATGCGGGCCCGGTACATTTGTACCCTATACGTATCTGGCGAGTGGAATGAATGGAGCAATTTTATCGAGTGAAAGGGGATTTCGAGAGCCATGACGGCGAGCCACTGTACTACAGTATACGGAGAGGGAATTCAATTTCGACGGTAGACTTTGTTTTTTTTTTTTTTCCAGCGAGCATGAAATCTTGCCTCGACTCGATTCTATTTGCTTCCAATATTATAACGTTATTATAAACTTACCATGTCAACTCGAGTTCCCCAAAGCTGTTCAGCTATCCTGAACGGCTCGGAGTCTAGACAAAAATTTAGACGGTCCGTGAGCTTTTTCAATATCGCTAATGGAGGCGACCTTCACCTCGAGCGATAAGACAAGGCCGGTCTAACGCTTCTGAAGACCGATGCTTCCATCACTTCGTGTTCCCGTGTTACGCTCGGTATAATTTCGCTTTCTTTCTTTTGGCACCATTGGAATAGCGAAACAGGCAAACAAGGTTGTTATACTGTTTTTCCCCGGGGAGTATAACGGCGCGATTCTCTTCCTCCAATCCATCCGATTCTCACATTTAATCTGGAACTTCGTTGTCCGCGGATAAAAACCGCAGTTAAGACCAACCAAAACCAAAACTACCTAAAAAAAAAAGCTGTCTACATATATCAACTGGGAAGAGTGCAATAAAAATTATATGCACAAAGTTTTCACACCCATTCGCTTTCCAAACGCTTTTGTTTTATCAATCCGCAGGTCAACGCTAACTCTTGCCCCAAAATTCATTCACCGATTAGCAATTACGTTTGATTGCGTGGATTTCGGGTTGATAATCGTTCCGACGAATGTCAATCGACGTTTTATCGTCACGATGATAATGCCGGTTATCCATAAATGAAATTGGGAGGAAGCTGAAAGCTGAAAGGCTCTATCCAGGTACACGTCGCTCCGTTGGCTTCTCATCAACGGTTTCAAGAGAAAACTAACACGCCGAAATCTAGTCAAAATATCGGCTAAAACTGGCGCAACGAATTGTGTCACGGATTTGGAGACCGTCAGGAGTTGGCCAAACATTTCCCTCGGTATTTATTGCACCCGGTTATTCGGTTACGTAGGCATGAAGTTGCGTTGAGGGGTGTACAACTTGGACGGTCTAAAATCATACCTACTTTTATGAATTCATAAATCTATCATCGAGCTCGAATCGATAAACAAGTTTCAAAGATTGTGTTAAAATTTCAAGCCGATCGGATCAAAATTGACTGAGAAATCTGCACCGCCGGATTGAAAACGTGATTGTTCGCTACTTGTATGCGCCCAGCCGCCATTTTGCTATTAATTTGAAAGAAAAAATTCTGAAATGTTCTTGAAACTGTAAACGGGGTAAAGCCCTCAAACTCATTTTCTTGAAAAAAAAAAAAAAGTCCTTACTAGCTGTACCCCCCATCCCTTAAGCGACGCCCGAACACGGCTGCGAAGATGACTTACGATTCGGATTTCAGCGCCGAAATTTTAACCACCGACACGTGCCGACGTATTTCAGAGTTAAGCCGCCGCAAGCCCGTTCTCCCAACACCTACACCTACCTGCACCTATCCGCCGCTCTAAATCTCCATCAGTTCCATTCAGCCGGGCGTGCGTCAAGCTCGGATATCGTTGTATACGCGCGACCCGCGAACAAACACCAATTTGCCAATCTAGAAACTCAAACATTCGGTACGAGCAAGTTGAAACCGAAGACCCGAGTTACCGCGCCCCTCAGCAATTATGCTCCGATCTCATCAACTGGTACTGGTTCAAAGGAATTCGTTACGGAGTGTCTGCCTCGTTGGATCTTCGAAGACCATCGTCTCCTTACCGTGAATTACATAATATTACCGAAAGTAGGTTCCTCGAGCAAGCGATCGGTTCCTCTTGTTGACCTTTGGAGCAAAAATTGATTCAGACAACGCTGTTGCTTCGCAAGCAGCCGATCTTACGGTAGTTCGCACATGGCGAACCGTCGTCGATAAATTCTAGTGAAAATAGTCTGACTTTCAGGCGTTACTTTATAATATATATATATACTCCGTGGAGAGTGGAACGCAAATTTTCCATTTTCTAATTGCTTGATACCGTATTGAACCTAATCTGATTATCGACGTACCAAAATTTAAGTTTCAATTTCAAATACAATTAAAAATAGTCTATCGTTCATCGAGACTTGTGGGAAATGTTTATCACATCATCGCAGATAATCGCAACCTGTGGACATTGTTCGTCAACGAATTACATCAACGGTAATAGATCGTAGGTGGATCGTGCCACGATCTCTTAATCTTATTTTCCAATTCAGATAAGTTCATTACACAATATTGTAAGATCCGTTTCACGGCATGCTTATGATTTTTACTTTGACAATTCTATTAAACTTATCTTCGCCCTTCTATTTAATTTAGTCATTGAAATAATAGAATTACAATTTCATAGAGGCAAAATCAATTAATAAAATCAACCGTACCAGACCGATTGGCGCATTTTAAATGAATAATTGTACGATGAATTAACGTGATGTAATAATTTTTGCCAGGTGATGGAAATCTTTATTTGTAATCTTATAATAACTCTCAAGTTGTGCAGCATTATTTTTCTAAATAATCGACGCAATTCGTCGCATATGTTTTCCTGTCATCGTCGTGAAATAAACAATTCATCAATCGACAAATGAATCGTCACACCTTCTAATTTCAGCCGATACGTACGTATTTACTCACAGTAATGTACGCACAGGCAGAGTACATAAGCCGTTATAGTTATGCGAGCGCAAGGATTTTGCACACTAATTCCGGGACTGCTGTGCTCCATAAATTATGGCAGAGCATTAATTCGGCGTGCGTGATAGTTAATAGCTTTTACGGGTGATGTAGCATCGCCGCCACAGATTTCCCACTCGCGTGCCTGTTTCTGCGGCATTGAAAACTTGGGTCAAGTGCGTACGTTCGGCGTTCCTTACGGTCGTGATTTTATTTTGCATTCAATTAACAATCTTACGATTTTTTCAAAGTTTAAAAAATTTCTAAAAAACTCGAGAATTCTCGAGTACCGCGAAAAGAAAAACAAGTCGAGAAATCAGAATCCCAATTCCCGATTCCCGTTCCATTTACCCACCTCCTCGTCCCCGCGAAACCCAAGTTTCGATGAGTCGACGTTATAAGGTTCGAACCTTTTTGCCAAATCACGATTCGAGCTGATGAATCTCGCGAGTTTGAAGGTCATCAAATTTTCCGGTCATAAAACTCCCCTCGCACACTTTTCCCTGAACAACAACAAGCCTCACAACGTCTAACATTTCTCTTTCTTCCGGTTTCCTCAGACTATACAAATAACCGAAAGCCTTCGAGTCGGTTCGAATCCGTGGGTAAAAACTTTCGGCGACTTTCTTAAGAGTATTAGCCTTCAGGTTAAGCGCTGCCTCAATGATAATTAAAACTTTTACACCGCAACGCGATTCGCGACGGCATGAAATGGCACGGGTCAATAAATATCACGGTTCGTTGTTCACACGCTCCATTTGTCGCGGTGTTTTACCTTTTTCCATCGTCAATTATTTCGCATATCCCAGGTCCCGTGACGCAGGAATCGCCTATAATATGTATAAGGCGAAAGCGACGGATAAAAAACATCGCGGACACCGCGTGTATCCGAATGATCCGTCGTCATGGGAAAAGCCGCATGAGCCATGGCGCACTTGTTGTTTAAATTGATTCGGAGTGTCCCAATCATCGATGAACGGGCTTGCGGTCGGCCGTAAAGAGACGCGGAGGGACTCCGAATAGTGCTTGACACCCGAGAGGGTGAAAAAGCCGCAACAATGACGTACGCGGACAATGGATGAAAGCTGCGAAATAAATTAACGAGTGAAACGCGTATTGAATCTACCGTGATATAAGCGATTCCAAGAACGGTGATCGCGACTCGGTGAAAGCCGCAGGGTGCTGATCGAACGAAGGATCATTTTAGAAAGTTTTACCGTTTCGGTATTCGGCTCGAAACAATCAATACGAAAAAGGGCCGATGCCGTTTTTTCATGGAACTCTAATTGAAGGCTCGGGCTTGAAAAGGAAAGTGTAAAACGACGAGGTACCCTTATATCTCTGTTACCGCTGTAGAGGAATTGCTTTTATCCCCCGAGTATTGTATAATCGCATTAGAAGTGAAAGAGTAGAGAACAAAGAGAATCAGAACGTATACCTACATGGACCGCATCCTGCTTTCGATTAAAATTCTACCCTAAGCCCGGGCAATGGTAGATAATTGCTTTATTCGTTTTCAACTGGTAGCCTAATCGAAGTAAAACGTCTGTTCTAAACCGCAGTTTTACCCAGACGAGGGAGCGAAAGGTTGTTCGAAACATTCGGAATCGCCTCGAATTTTCATTACACGGTTAAAAGATAGCTCGGTTGTTGATCAGTACCTGGATTAGAGGTATTTGTATGTATGATACGCTCAAAAAACAATTCTGTAATAATCCGAGCTGTTTTTCAAAGAAATAGTTTGAAAGCTTATATCTATCTCGCAAAAGCTTGACGCGGAAATAAGAATTGACAGTGAGTGAGAAATCGTTTCTTCCAACGAATGATCAACGACGAACGATGATTGAAAGATGGATTTGTCTTCCGCCAAGTTTTGCGGGTTCAATAATTCTTACAAGTTCCATCAATGCTCAATTTCTGCTTCTGCGGTGCAAGTTTAAGGAATAATAAATATCCCGAAGAGATAAATATCTCGCGAGATCTTCTCTCGACGCTTTAATTTTTTCACGAATATCAATAACGAGATTTCTGATCTTGTTTAACTAGATTTTTCAACAACCATACAAAGAAGATGAGATCAACATTTGTTCAACGTATTTTCAACACAACGGATCATTATTCTTTGACATTCTATTCGAACTACAATAATGTCCGTCGTATGTTTTCCTGCGCAAGTGCAAAACATATTCACAAGTAAAGCACAACTGGTTCGACGTCGACGTCGAAAAGAAACCCGTGAATAAATCGTGACTCCTTCGATGACCGATCGTTTTATCGAAGAACAATAATTTCTCTAACGAACAAAGCCAGCGAATGTTCAAGAGAACCAAATCGACAGAGTTACTACATCATCCCCTGGATAAACGGTGTCTCGGAGATGGGAGTTGGAAAACGGTATCCAAGGATGAATGGAAGGGTTAACGAACCGGAGTAAATTAACGGTTCATTCGTGGCAATGTATCCAGGTTTTCCCAACGGTTCTTCCGGATGTTTTCGCGGGGCGTTAATGTTCGTCGATAATTATTCAGCTGAGAAATATACAGGCAGCGGTGCGTTGCCGGGGAATTCCAGGAGCGCTTAACGTAATGGCGTCGGTGGTCTCGAACTGCGTTATAGCTGGAGGTGCGGGGAGGACGTGGGTGTAATACGAAGGCACGACGGAGAGACACATGGATTTAATAGGCTTAGGCATAAAACGAGACAGAAGCCAGGACTGACCCATATAACCGAGGGGCCTTTCTCTCTCTAACCTTTAATGGACTCCTCTTTGTTTACAGGATTACCCGACTCGAGTCCTCTGACGTATTAATCAATAATTCATACATGATCTATAACGACACAATAATCTGACATCGGAACAGTTGGTGTACGTGTACAACCAGGTTAGAGTTTACTTTCACGTTATCATCGATCTGTGATTTATTGTTCCTTTCTTTGGCCGTCTTTCTCGCTCTGTGACGACACATCTTTTTCGCACTTCCGTATTTATACTTATTAATCGTTGAATTACGAAGGAATAATGGCACCAAAGGAACCCTGATTGATAGATGGAACCCTTTTTTCGATCTGGGTAAGGATTGGAAACCGAATCAGTGGTCGATTACGATTTTGATTACGAAGTGAGGGTTAATTTTTAACGTCTCATTATTTGGATAATCACGTGACTGCTCGCATGGATCTTGATATACTTAACGGACAATACCTCGATCGTGGAAATAAAATTTTGTTAAATTTCACCGACGTGCGGTTTGAATATTGCCCTTTCTAAAGAAAGATTACACCTCATATGAAGTTTTTCAAGTATTTCAATGCAAGTTCTTTTTTTTCTCTTTGTACAATTTATTACGGTAATGAATATTCAGTCATATGCCATATTTGTTGAATTTTGTCAATAAACATGGCAGTTTTCTGAAGAGGGCCCCCCTCAGGGCCGAAACGTCAGAAATTTTGTTCTTTTGACCAAACTGACGCACGACACCGAAAAACTTTGCACAAGAATCTACGATAAGCTCGAGAATTCAATCAATATCAATCTATAATATATTTTATTCCATTTTAACCTAATTTATTTGCGTATTTTTCACTGCTGTGTTGATTTCATTTGTACTTTCACGATACTAATGAATATCTTACTTATCTTCTTTCTATTTTGGTATTTTATTTCACTTATTTTCCTTTATTCATCCATCCATTTTTGCTTATTTATATTCTTATTTTATCGTTTAAGTTTTTCATTCGTTACTTCTCCATTTTACGTACATCTCAATTTATTTTCACATTTCTGCGTTCCACGCATGTTTTTTTTTTTTTATTTCTTTTATTATCTATGCACTCGCTCGCCTACAGTTTCGTTCTTTTTTTCCCCACTTCTCGGTTCAGTACTAATTTTGATTTAATTTTTTGCTTCCTTACTATGTGGTTCGTAATTTATTCATCCATCTGTTCCGTCTATGCACTGTTCGTATTCAAGTCCGAGGGGACTTGTCCCAGGACAAGTCAAACGCTTCTCTCTCTCTCTCTCTCTCTCGTCGAAAATAGCCGAAAAATGCCGCGAAAAGCCGACACACAGAGAGAAATAGAGAGAGAGAGAGAAATAGAGAGAGAGAGAGAGAGAGAGAGGGGGGGGTATCTGCCCACCGCGCGATAAGGGCGTTCCGCGCGGTCGTCGCAGCAGCCCCTAAATTGATTACAGCGGCTAAATTGCTGGCAGGCTTGAATTCTTTAGCTTCGAATTAACGTCACTGTCCCATTTCCCCGGGAGCCGGCAAGCCGCGCCACCCACGCGCAGCGTTCGACGTTCCGCCACCGCGGAATATTACCGCCCCGCAACCCCACGCAGCCAAACTTCCGTGCTCCGCACACACGCACACGGGAACGCGTTATACACGACGGAAGACAAAACCAGGACCAAAATTGATTCACTTATATACGTTCAAACTCGCGGACGTCGAATGATTCAGACAGCCGGGCGGTCTGCCGATTCGACAATTCGATTAGTCGTCGCGTCGTTTAGTCACGGTAAAGAACGATTTTCACCCTACGGTTTTCACTTATTCATATTTATACTCCGCGATTCGTTTGAGGGATGAGTCTCGAGTTCGGTGTCGAATTAGTGTTACGGAACGACAATCGGTCAAATCAAGTTTGCCCAACTTGATATTACCGACAATAAAAGGAGGAAAAAATTTAGATTTTTTCAAACCCTTTACTTATATTGTATAAAGATTAAAAACCTGGCCGATTTTATTTCGAAGCGTATCACACTGAGAGAAATTTTTAGTTCCGGTTACCGCTCGGTCCTTAAATATTTTCATTTTTTACCACAATCGAAAAATATAGTTCTGGGTAGAAAATGAAAATTAGTTTTATAGACGTTACCGGAAAGTCTATTATCCGTTACTGTTCTTTCTCATTACGATCAATCTTGCTATATTATAGTTACGAAAATTTAATGCTCGTGCAACGATGGATTGACGTTAAAGCTTTGTTAACTAAAAAAGTAGAGTAAACCTCAAAAACTGATTTTGCGTCGCAATAACCAAAAAAGGATCGACGATAGCGCAAAATGTTTACGCGTATCTCGTTTTTCCTATTTCCCACAATATTCAAACAGTTTTTTTAACGATACCTGTTTTACTCAATTTTTCTAGTTAATATGACAAATTAAATTTTTCTCGGTGCAGGACCACTTTACTCGCCAATTTCAGACTTCGAGTACGACGGTAAAAAATTTTTTTACAAGCACGGGACCGGAGTTGAAAAAAAAAAAAAAAGAAAGAAGAATGAAAAACTGAATCGAAGAGTAAACTAGCTAATAAAAATAATCAAAAACGCGAAGGGAGAAATTTGGACGAACTTTTCCCCGGCGCAAGTTTAGATATCCTTGTTATCCTTTCCTCGCAAGCTCCGGATTTCCAAACTCTCTCGGTCATCCGCAACGCGTTCTCACCTCGCCGAGCATTCGCGCCCCCCGGGAGTTCGTTTGCTCTATCGCGTTTGTCCATCTCTCGCGTTTATCGCGGATACACGTTCGTTTGTAAAATTTTCAATCGATAGGCGGAAAGGGCCGTGAAAACTTGTCGAATAACTGTGGCGGTTTATTTGGCCGGAAGTGTCGGCGCCCTTAACTCAGGGCGGAATCTGGTGAGGTGAAACCGGCTCTTCCCGAATTTTGATATAATCGTATCTCGCACGCCTTCCGCTGCGAAAGTCACAATTTTGTAGAAAGTTTTGTTCGGACGGCTCGTTATCGACTAAGAGCAATTACCTAAGCCGGGAAGACCTGGAGAGCTTTCTTAGAGGGTGAAAATTGGGTTTAATAAATTTTAAACCCGGGTGAAATTTGACCGGAAAATTTCATCTCCGTAATTATCGTTGACAGAGCCTATCGCCTCTGGATATATACACGGAAGGGCGCCCGGAGAATTAGGGAAAAACCCCGGGCCGCAAAAGTCTCGAGGAGCTTTAATTAGCGTCACGTTATTTTCAAATTTCAATTAATATTGACAAATTTCTCGACTATCCTCGGATATCCCGTCTCGCTGTCTCCTCAGCTTAACCCTAAACAGAAACTCTCCTCCGTATTGGCTGAATTGAAAAGACAACTCGAAGACTCGTTTCTCTTCTTGAAAATTCAACATTCGACGAGTAGGAGGCGAAATGAACGTGAAACTAGATCGTGGAATAATTATAATAATTCGTGCGGTTGCTTTAAACGTGACCAATGAAACTGAACGTTGCGTAATCAAAAATTGCAAAATTTTGACAATACCGTAATACGTGGATCTTTGCTAGGAACTTGAGAGGATGGATTTACTGAGCAATCACTCGCCGCTCTCCGTGAAATTGATTGATCCATAGATAAAAAAAAAAAAAAAAAGAAAAACTTTTACATAATACTCTCAGATTTCCTCCTACAATTGTTGAAACAAAGTCGCGTGCGGCGTGCGGCGGTTCATCCGAGTTCGTTCGAGCGGACTTCTTCGTCGGTAAATAGCGACTCGAAGCCGTGAGGTTAAACGGTCTTCGGGGGGAAAAGGCAATAGCTCTGCTGGCTGGTACATTGCGGGGGGAATTTAGCGCGTGCAAAGAAATACCTCGGTATATACCCCCTGCAGCCTGGGTATAACTAAACCGGCCGGTTAGAGTTACGGGCCGCTGTTCAACGTCCCGGAAGATATGCTCGGCCCATTGAGAGGCGGTCAATTACAGCCTCATGGCCTCGCAATAACGGCCAAAGACGAGAATTTTCAGCCGGGAATTCGAGGTCCTGCTCATTTACGCGGCCGAAGATTAGACCGCAGTCCCTGATTTGCTACGTGCAAGACAACATTTTTTCGTTTTTGCATTCATTCTTCATTCAATCATACAATCATTGATTTGTTGATTTATTCATTCATTCATTCGTCCTTCGTTCATTAATACATGCATTTATGCATTTATTCATTCATTCGTTGATTCATTCGTTCGTTTATTCGTCCTTCATTCGTTAATACATTCATTCTTGCATTTACTTATTCATTCATTCGTTCATCTTTCATTCGTTCATTCATTCATTCATTCGTCCTCCATTCGTTTGTTCATTTATTTATTATTCGTTTGATACCCAAGCGGGCTGACTTCACACATGTCGTATGAAATACTTGATACCCGACGCGAAACGAAGGTTAGACCCGAGTGACGAGACTTGTACCGTAGAAGAAAAAGCTGCAATCCGCGTCGGATGTGATAATAAAACCCAAGATTTATCACTCGTTGTACATAAAAGTATAATGTTCGCTTCGTGTCTCCAGGATCGCACTATAACATCGTACTGAAATTAAGCTCGGTGATAAAAAAGCGCAATTAGCAATGATTAAGTTGAAAAGTAACGACGATTAAGAAATATCTTTTGTTATTGCTGGAATTAGCGAGAATAATAATTGCACAAAAATTCGTATTTGTTTTAACAAGAAATTATTGCGAAACGAGGCGCAATATTGTTACGTCTTGAAATATCTCTGTGACTGCCATCTCGTCTATAGGGCATTCCACCCGAAACCGACCTACATCTGACCCTCGTCATCCTCGATTTTATTGATTTTTAAATACGGCGTAGAGTGTACAAAAAAAAAAAATAAATAAATAAAAAATCTTCAACTGAGTTTCTTTCACACTTTAATAACTTGTTTCGCCCGTAGCTTCTAAGCCAAAAGTTTGCCCACTTCCGTCGTGGTCTCAAAATATTCGTTTTTCAACAAATAATTCATGAAAGAAATTTCAAGCCAACCGATCGAGGCTATTCCCTCGATAATTAAGTTTCCGTGTTTTTGGGAGCGGTAAAAATCACACCGGTGGTTGAAAAAATCGTGAAACTCGGTGAAAGAAATTTTTTTTGTTCACTCTACACCATATTTGAAAATAAAAAAAATTCGGCGATGGCGAGGGTGATACGTAGGTCGGTTTTGTGTGGAATGCCTCATATATATCACAATGTTTTGCTTCGCCTCTGAGGATCCTTTGTCATAATTCAGCGAGCCTAATAACCCAAGGGGAAAGTTTTTGCTACCCGTGTTGAGGAAAAATACGAGGCTTGTGTGTAGGCCGAATATCCTCGTACATACTGTGAAAACGGAGGAGGAAGTTAATGATTTAGTCGACGCGATAGGAAAGACACGGAGCCGACTCTTTGGTAAAATTTTTGTTTTCGAAGCCTCGGTGCAGCGGATTTTGGTACGTCGCATTGTTCTAACGATGAAAGGTGGCGCGCAAGCTTCGTTCACGGGCGTACGTTCTATACCTATAGGTTGGAATACAAAGCTTTTTATGATGGGTTTCACACACAATGGAACGACGCCGTGCTATTTTTCATACGACGTGCGGCGACGTGTACAAAAAGCAGGCAGGCAGGTATATGCGTATATGTGTATATACATGTGTGTGTATATATATATATACATATATATATACACGCTTTACGGAATACAAAAAGAGTAAACATGTAGAAAACGATGATGTGAAGCAACGCAACTTGAGCAAAGCTCTTTGCCCGCCTCGCGAGGCGCTGGGAACCTGACTGGAATTTTTCTCTCAAAAGCTTCTCTCTGCACCGTCGTTAACGCCTGATCGTTCTACCTTAATACGAAAATTTTTTCAGTCCAAGTAATAAGAACAAGAAACGAATATTTTAAAATCATTTCATTTCGACGAAGAAAGACAAGGAATAAGGAGAAAAAAGGGAGAAGAAGGAAAAAAAAAAACGAAAAATTTTCAACCACTCTCGTACTTAAAGCTCAGTGAACTTGAAAAAGACTCTTGACCCTTGGGAAACCGGAGTGAAAAAATATGCGATAATATATCGGGTGTCCAATGGCGTAAGGTCGTAAGCGCCGTCTTACGAACTCTTGCTGTGAAAAAGACAAAAGGACTTATATTTTTTTGTGATCGTATCCAGGATTGAAAGATGAAAATATGGTCGGAAAAAAACAGAAAAAAGAATGGTGCTTACGACCTTCCGTTTCGACGTTTTTTTTTAATGTTCGCTTATTAATGGAAAAAGTTTCTGTCTGCCTAACATACGACCTTTTACGTTTATATTTTCGAACGCTTGATTTCCATTAAATTATACGGTTCGATACTTTTCAGAGTGGATGGTAAAAAAATAAACTAACTATTCGCCTTTTTGCCAATAAAATCACATTTTCGATGGTTACGACCTTGCGCTATTAGACGTTAGATACATGTATATTCGCGATAAAAACTATCGTTCATTCGGTCCTGCGATGCAACGTCGAAAGCTCGACAGCATATTCCGTGCGAAATGTGCACAAAGGAAGACACGAAGAGCGTGTCGTTGTAGGTAGAGCTGACTTGTTGAGTTCTAATTGTTACCTTGCTTCACCTCGATAAGTTTCCCTGCAGATTCTGATCCCGACTCCGACGTCTCGTTATATTTCCTCAAATTTACAGAACACCGCTGCTGCTTTGATCTCCGCTCTGCAAGTTTCTCCTTCCCCGAAGCTTCGTTAACACGACTACAGCAGTTATCGGAATTACGGTAAATTCTGAACCGATGAACAGGGGTCTGTTGGAATCTCAATATCGGTGGTACCATACGATTCCCGTACAGGGAATTCGACGTTGAGCGAATTCTGGACGGCAGATTCGGGTTAGCGAACGTTGCAAAACAACCCGCTTAAAGAATCTTCTCCCGAATTTCGTTGAGGGTCACTTTGAGACAGGTTAAACCTATAATTGCCAATTTTCCGGCCATCTGCTTACAAGAACCAGCATCGTGTACGCTCAGAGAAACATTTCTCTAGTCGGAGGTAGAAAAATATCGTACCTTGATTGCGACACTTTTTTCGAATAAGCGATACGAACCGTATACGCAAGTACGAATTGTACGAAGATAATTGATGTCGGTATTTGAAAAAGAAGTTTGCGAGTTCGCTAATGCGACTTCAGGATAGTCAAATGGAAATTGGAAAACTATGTTAGGAACTACGAAACGATATCTTTTTCAGAAGAGGATCGAATAACGTGCGCAATTTCGCCAAAAACCTGTAAGTGGATAATACCGTCGGAGAACGACGAGGAATGGTATCATTGGCCGATATCGATTAGCGAGCTCTCGGAAAGATCAGACATCGATTACGTAAGGGGAAAATCGAGGGTTGATTGGAAACGACTGACCTTTGGAAAATCGTAGAAAAAAAGAGAGAGGCGTTAAATTTAATTAAAAGCGCCGGGGGGATTAGAGTTCGCTCGATGCAGTCGAGTTCGAATGACGTGCAACGCTCTGCAATTTCACACATAGGTAGAATTCCGGAAGGTCCATTGTCGCGATTCTATATTCACTTCAAACAATTACGAGTATGGATACATGTTAAACTGGTTTAAAAAAAAAAAAAACGTTTTATTTCCCTCTTATCCTCCCAAATGTCAACCTAGATCATCCGAAAAGATGAGCTCTCTATAACTCAAGTTTAAAAAGTCGCTCGTTTAATTTTTATTCCACATTCGTTTGACATAGAAAAATGTAACTTTTCGTTAAAAGTAGAAATACTTGTAAACTGCTCAATATTTTTTAAATTCACAGATCCTCGAATCTGATTTTCCAGACTTTCCAAATCTTTGTGCAACAAAGCTTCTCAACCATCGTCGTTAGTCGTACTTTCTTTTTGTAATAATCGGTAATCTTCAGACGACTCAAATGTGTGTCCCAACGAAATTTAACTGCCACCAGTTTTCCCCCTAACATTCGATAGTCGGTCATCTTTGATAAAAGTGCTGTTTAGTAGTGCAATTAACTATCCCGAGCCACACGTTCGGAAATGCAGCTAAAAAAACGAAGCGTTGGAGCTACGCCAAGTCCTCGAAAAAATCCCGACGATTAAGGCGCAGTTTTTCCCACCGAATCCGGCGTGCAGCAGGATTCACCTGTGATATATACCCACGCATAAATGTCCTCGGAAATATTATCTTCGCGCGAAAAAGGACTTATTGCCTTAATTTAAACGTATTAAAAACTCGTTTAACTAGAGTTTAGCTGTGAGTGTAATACCGTTATTCCCGTTATAAGTATATACGTATCGCTTGTACTTAGGGTGTAACGGCAGGATTTTCATCCACGTGTCATTTTTTGCACGCAATTTTTTTTCACGCACGATCACAGGTAATTCTTATACCTATATATACTGTGGGGTTTTTAACGTCAAATCGAAAAGTCGGAAACCCTGAAAAATCTGTTTTAATCGGCGATTTTTCGTACGATGTCACTTTCACTAAAACACTCTCCTGAATTATTCCAATTTTTACTTTCAAATCGTTTACGAGTCGTTATTTTTTTTTTTTTTTTTTTTCAAATCAACAATCACGCCCTTACCGATCGATTGTCTTAAAGAAAAATTTATCAAAGTTGAGAGTGCATCTTCCTTTTTTTCTTCAATACTGCATATTATATTAACGAGAGTCACGCACTATAGATTTCTCATACTTATATACCTATGTACAGAATAACAGAATATTTACAACAACAGAATTCGATCTATGATATTTATATCTATCATTACGAAACTAAAGACAAAATAAAATTGATCCGTTTGACGAAACGTTAAATTCTTATCAGTTATTCTCTTCCTCGGGATATTCGTTTATTCTTACGCATCACTCCCGGTAACGCGATATTGAAGAAAATGATATTAAAACAAATTAGAAAAAAATACGTTTCAACATATTCAACATTGTTCGAGAATATTTGTATCGCGTCTAGACATCCGAATTTGGCTTCAAAAGCAGCGTTCTGAAGTTCTTCTCGTTTTCGGCAATTCCAATACTGCAAAGTAAGGCTTCTCGGTAATCAATTATGAACTTGCAATTCGTAATAACACGACTTTCCAAGAGTCTGTAGGTCTATCGTTCGCATAATATCCGCGCAATAAAATTACCCAACATCGCTGAACAGCGTGAGCTTCTCCATTTCGCAACGCTTTCACC